>NW_028277803.1:0-322787 GCF_059751315.1 Micrasema longulum
TGGAGTATAACATTTATCAAGCCGTTAAAAATATTGGTGATGCCTGAAATGAAATTTCAATATCTACGATGAGTAACGTGCGCCATAAACTAATCCCCAAATTGACCGAGGATAGTATGCAAACTGTAGAAGCTGAAATTGAAAAAGGTGACTATGTAATTGGTGAACTTTTCGAAATTACCAAAGAACGAAACCTGAATCTGGAGGAAGAGGATTTTGTCAATTTAATCAACAGTTATTTAACGGAAATGAGAAACGAAGTTTTGATGGAACTCGAGGAACTGAGAAGAGAAAAACAGAAAGAATATGAAAAACCGAACCAATTTGAAACCAAGAAGATGGCTGAATATTTAAATTTAAATATGTTTGAAAATGGATTAGCTGGCTTCGAGACCCGAGACCCTGCATAATGCTATTGCGTGCTATACCATCATTTACGAAGAAAAGAAAAAGGCAAACAACAATGGACCAGTACTTTAATAAGTAGTTTGTACTTAAATGTAACTATATATGTACACAGAAATTATCATGTACGCATCTAAATAAATATTAACTTCTAATTGTAATGTTGGTAGATCTATTATGTTTTCACATACTTTTGAAACTAGCACAGATTATTATGTAGATAAAAAAAACTCAAAATTTTTTTTCGACTTGCACGAAAACCTTTGGAACGAATTAATCACGTAAGTCGAGGACCTACTGTATATAACAATTATGTAAAACATCCCCGCGGCTATGTTTATTTACTATATTTATATTACTATCTTTGCGCTTACCTGCACACGAAATCACTCGCAAACGAGTGGAGGCTTCAGAATGTACTATTTATACTCGATATTATTAAATGGTGCACATCCTCTTACAAAATACAGAACATAGAAAATATAGTAAAGAAGATACAGCACCCGTCCCGCTCTCTCCTATTCGATTTTCACGCTCGACGTCATGTTAAACGTTTGACCGTGATTTTGAATGGGCTAATTTTTCAAGGCGAGCAAGTATAAAAAAATTACGATATTTTCCACCGGAGCGCGTGTGCAATTAATGGTATATTCTTGGTTGATCGCTAATATCTTTTTTTGGAAATACGAATTAAATATTAAATGTCTGAAAAAATCTCGAAACATTATTTTTCGTTGAAATAATAATATTCATGGTGATATTTTGTAACGCTTCCTTTTCCGTGCTAAAAAAATCCGCGCGTTCCGTTGCTTTAGTCAATACACATACAAAAATGTGGGATTTACAATCTGAAAAATGGAACATTCACAGGCAATTGCTTCAATTAACTTTATTTAAAGTCAAAAGTGATAATATTTTAAATATAATCGTTGAAAACATAAAAAAAACTATTCGCCAACGCTTACGGCGCCAGCAAACGGACCACACTAAGCGAAGCTTCGATAGCAACTAGCGTTTTGTAGCTATTGACGCGTGTAATTATCTCTCTCGCTGTCGAATATACCTATGGCATCGAGAGTAAGGCGTAAAAGGTGTTTGGGACAATCGTATATTCGGCACTCTTGTACTAAATGCCACGACAATGCGACACGTCGGTAAGCTTTTGATTGTATAGGTGATTTATCTCCGATTTCTGATAAATGCTTTTTCTGTGCCCTGTAAGTATTTATTATTTAATGATATATTATTTAAATCGATACGTAAATGTATAACGAAGGAATAGCTTAAATCTCAACCCAGTATTTAGAGAGAATAAAACAATATTTTGAGTTTGTCCAAATTTTTGTAGACAAGGACTGTATTCAACTCCCTGGGGAGCTGTTTATATTAACATATTACAACAGAGATGAAGAACATTTAAGAAAAGGTAATATAGAAGTCTAGGCATCTACGGGGCTTATGACCTGTCAATGGCTGGTTTAAGTGGCCACTTTACACACTGTGTAACATTCACCATTCTGCCTATATTTGATCAAAATATTGTTGATAAATTACCTGGTCCATGAAGAAGTATAGAAATTGAAAAAATAACATTTTCAGGCGTTGCCTAGTATGTAGGTGAAATAATTCAATTAGATGAATCTCACCTGCATAAATAAAGGTTTCAGCTCTTTTACTTCACAAACATCAACAGATGAAATAATTGAAGGAATATAGATGTTCAAATATAGGCAAAATGGTGAATGTTACACAGTGTGTAAAGTGGCCACTTAAACCAGCCATTGACAGGTCATAAGCCCTGTAGATGCCTAGACTTCTATATTACCTTTTCTTAAATGTTCTTCATCTCTGTTGTAATATGTTAAGAGATATAAAAGTTATTAGATGCAATGTGTACTGGCTACGCATCACCGGAAAGGGAGAAATAAATTATACAGCAAAATTATATTTCAATTTATTTGGTGATAATGTTTGGCGGAATTAATAACGTTGGATTAGGATTTTTATTTATTTAATATTAAACTAGTACATACCTACATAATTTTATGAATGTGATAATATTCGCTTCAATCTAAATATCAGTCAACTGTAATATATATATATTAATAATTAACAATATTTTGAGTTTGTCAAAATATTTGTAATCAGAAACTGGATTTCACCACCTAGGGTGGGCCCTTTGACTTAACAAAAATCAACAGATAGAAGAGACGAAGAAATATAAATGTTCAAACATAGGAAAAATGAATGTTATTCAGTGTGTAATGTGGCAACTTAAACCAGACAATGACGGGTCATTAGCCCTATAAATGCCTCGGCTTCCATATTTCCTTCTCTAAAAGGTTTTCCTTCACTTTTGTAATATATTAGAAAATATCAATTATTTATCAATATCTGTACTACATACACTTACAATTTGAATAATTAACAAATGGCTGTATGAACACAAACTCATACGCGTGCATACCTACTGTACAAACCTACCTATCTGTAATATTTATATGCATAGTTATAAGTACTGCAAATATAATATTCACATTACGAATACAATACTCCAGAAAATGCGAAATCGGTACCTAGGTATGTAATGGGGAAGTTCAGTGCTTCGGAAAATTGGATATGTTATGATAATGTTTTCTTATGCGCGGTAAAAAATAGAGCGAAGTTACTAGAATATGCACGAAAAAAATAATTAAAACTAACTATTTTGAACGACGTCACTTCTTCCGAATCAACCGTTTATAGTGTTGTGATAGATTTCCGGTTTACGGGAAGCCAACTGACCAATCAGCAGAACTCCTCGAATAGCACTTGTTATTTGTTTGTTTTGCCTGCCTGCTGTGCAAAAAGTGACATTTTTGCGTAAAAATACCTATTCAAATAAATATTTCATGTCAACTATATCGTAAATCGAACCCGTTACAACCTGCGCGATACGCAGTACGCGGTACTAGACCACAATGCGGACAGTAGTTTTTAAGAAAATAAATATGATTATTATCAGAAAGATCGGTAACATGAAATGAGCTAGTTCCGGGCAATTTAATAGTTTTTTTTTCCAATAAAAACCTTTATTAGCGTAAAAAAACAAAACATGCAGTAAAAAAAAATGGAATTTGCCAAAAAAGAGTCTGGCTCTTGTGTTTGGCAATTTTACAAAATATTATAAAAAAGAAACAAAAAATTGCAAATCAAAATAATATAATAAATGAAAATTAAACAATTGTAAAAATTGAGAAAACTTAATACTAATAACAAGTAAATAAAAAATAAAAAAACATTTTTTTTTTTTTAATAGTATTTAGTTGTAGTATTTTGACAATGTATTTCTATTTAATTATTTGAAACACATTAAGCTATTAATTTAAAATCAAGCTTGAAGAGGGTTTAATTTAACTTATTTCGATCTTTCGTTTTGTGGTGATTGTTTTAAAAAATATATTTTTATTATTAATACTTAATGTTTTGATTTATTAGATCTGTGGCTTGGATCTAAAAGGGCCAATGTCGTAAATTATAATATTACATTAGTTTAATTATTTAGCCATTTTGTGGCCTTATAATAAACTCTTTGACTTTTTTGATAACAAAAATTAACACAAAATATTAGCACATATGTATGTGTATATAAAACAGTTAATTGTATATACTTTTTAATTGACATTGACCAAAAATATGAAATCTGACATTCGCCCTTTTAGATTCAAGCCAAGGAAATATAATATATTTTAATTTTTTTTTAAATTATTACTGATTTTAAAAAATGTTTTCATAATTTACTTTTTTATTATAATAAAATTCACAGTTTTGCTTAAAATGATTGCTTATTGCCATTTAAAAATGTTTTTATTAATTATTATTTTATTTTTAGTTTTACTTAAAATGATATTAATTTTACATTCATAGTAATAATTAATTTAAATATATTTTTTTGTATCTATGACTGCTTCATAATATTTTTCAAATTAAGATATGTGTATATTAGTTTAGTTTAATATAATATTTTTTTTTTTTATGCTTAACACTCAACAATTCCGTGTTTACATTCCTTAGCCAACAAATTTACTTGTGACGTAGACATTTTTAATACCACAATTATTTTTTAAATCCATTGTTTAAAACTAATTAAACTAATAAAAATAATAATATTAAAGTCACCATCAAAAAGCTTTCTCTGTTTTTGATGTGTATAACTATTATCTTATCTCTTTCTGAAATTAATTTTTCAAATATTTTTAATGTGTACCATATGTTATATATTATTATCTTATAAACTTACTGTAAATTAAATTTTATTTTAAATATTAATTTGTTAATACATATTCTTTTTGTTCAAACTTTTAACAAGTTATTTACAAATTGCTTTTTAATTCTATAATTTTTCTTATATCCATATTTTTCTCTTTTTTCACTTTTAATTTTGCATTGCAGCATGCTTTTTTTGTTTCTACATGTATACAAAAAAACCTGTTTATTTCAAAAATCATTACTTACTATGTTTGTACTTAACTATATAATTTTTGTAAATGCCCCTTGGGTGTATTGTAAAATTAAAACATTTCTGCTGAAATGCACATAACCAAAAATCTGTGTTTTTTATATTGAAATAAATCAATAGTAAATTGTTATTATAGGTGTGCAACTGGTTTATCAACGCACGGCGTCGCATCCTCCCTGAGATGATCCGGCGCGAGGGACACGACCCGTTGCACTACACCATCTCGCGGCGCGGCAAGAAGCTGTCGGGCGGCGGCGGTGGCGGTGGCGCCGGCGGCGGCGAGGGCGGAGCCGCTCCCGCCTCGCGCCGCGCCTGGGACGCCGCCAGCAATGTCTCCTCGCCGGAAGCCAAGCACGCCCAGCTCGCGCAGGACCACGACTATGACGACGGCCTGCTGGTCTACAGGTGGAAATCACTTCTTATTCTAGAACCTACCTAGAGTTAAAATTAAAAACACCACTCTCCATATTCATTGTTTTTGGGAAAACCACCAAAACCAGTAGCGAAAAGACTATTCTATTTAAATGAATAGTCTTCTCTACTGGTTTTGTTTGCTTTCCCAAAATAATGATCATGGAAAGTGGCGTTTTTGTTGTTACCCCAATCTTAAGTCTCACGAGTCTTCAATAAATAAATAATTTTTAATATTGATTTATAATTTTTTACATACATTTCATATTTTACATAATGGCACTAAAAACACTCTGGCAAACTCTGCTTGTACTAAGAGTAGGCTCAGTATATGAAGGGTCGGCGAGCCAGAAATATTAGTATGCCTAATATTGCAATCGGTTCCTATATGGGCAAATGCCTGTTCTAAGAAACCGATTTGTTGTTGCGGTAATTATTGCAAATAAGAAAGAGGTGAGAGTAAAAACTGGTATTAACAGGGACAGTTGAGGGTATGCGAGCGAGAGGACGGCCTGCTACAAGATGGACCGACCGAATAGAGGAACTAGCGGGGTTTCCATTAAACGCTGCTCTCAACTTGGCCCAGAACCAGGATATATTTCTTACATTTATTACTGTAAATAAATAATAAAATATACTCATCTCAAATGGTAATGGGCGAAATGTCGTCGAAAAATCGTCGGTTCTTGTATTTAGTGCGTGTACAAATACAAGATGGAATCCTTTGTTACAGAAGTGATGAGGACCAAGAAGAGTATTCCAGTTCTACACCGAGTGAAGAAGAAGTCAAATATGATCCCTCCGTATGGCAGTCTGTTATACGTTATGGTACAAATGACAAAGAGAATCATCCCGCTTCCAGAGGGTAAGTTACTTACAGCGCATTTCATCAGATTTCCGCCAGAAGTTAGTAACTGCAAATTTATATAACACTACTTTAATCATATTCAAGAATCAATTATTTACGAGAATCACCTGCAATTTGTTTCAAAGTAACAAATTATGTAACTATAGTATATCAAAATACTAAGTGTTATTACCTTCTTCTAGAAAACTGTCTTTAATTTTGATTCTTTATATAAATATAATAAATTCCCTTGTGAGATATTTTTTTATTTATTAATTATCTACATTATTACTATTTGAGGACCACACGACAAGAACATGACGTTAACTAACACTAAAGAAATGTTTATATATTCCTTCCATGACAAGCTGATTAGATTTTCAAGAGTGTAGTGTATTTATCATATTGGACATGTTGTTGCTATTTCTAAGCTCTGAATTTGTTTTTATTGGATAAGGCATTTGTTAATTACTTTAAAATTTATCAATTCATTTTTGTCATAAATTTTAGTTGACATATTTTTGCCATGGGTCTTTGGGAGAAATTTGAAATGCTGTAAGGAGCAAAATCTAAATTGTTTCAGAGAAGGAAGAGCAAATAAAAAAAACACACTGCATCTAAATAAATAGCAGTTTTGAACATATTAATTATAAAAACGCATCTATCAACAAAAACAAAAAGACAATTTATTTTCTTCATTTTTTCTTACTCACTAATAATTTAGGTATATTTTTCTCTAACACCATTTAATTTTTTGCTGACTATGTAATGTAACTATATAAAACTGTTCTTTAAAAGGTAAATATTAAAATATAAGTTTCTTTAGTAATTCCAGGTCGAGCTCGGAGGCGATGTCCGTGCCGGTGAGCGAGGCCATCCCGTCGGCACCATACTGGGCCGCTGCACACCCGCAGCTTGCGCATCTGCCTCAGCTGCCACACCCCCTTCTGGCCGGGGCGGGAGGCGGGGGGGGTGCGGCCGCACCACGCAGACACCCACGCGTGCAGGTAACATAGTCACAAAAATTCTTTGCCTGCAAGAAACAGTTTCTTTCGCTAATTATATTGATATTTTTTGTAAATACCTCTTGTTATGCGGTTTTTCAATAAAAGAACAATGATGGGTAGGTTACCTCTCAGAGTAATAATACGCCACAGGCTTATAGAGTCGCTCATGCGGAGAAAAACCATTCTATGTTTATCAATCTTGAAGTTAGTTATCGTTTACAGCAATACAACGGGCCGTAGGTACTCAGGTTGAGAATTGCAAACCAAAACCGTCCGTTACACGTTTGTTGTTAAACCAAAAACCAAACAAAAAAATTGGAACGCTATTGTTCCATGAGATAGGGCATCTCTACAAGCGGGAGAGAATTAATAATCTGAGGGTTACCTCGTATAAAAATCATTTCGGGATTAAAAATATTAATTGTTTACTATTTATTGTAACTTAATTTTATTTCAAATAAAACATGGCAACAAAATACTTAAAATAATTGTAACAAAGATTATTCTCCAAACATATTATACACACCTAGTAAGTAAAAAAGCAATGTAGGTTATTCTAAAATCGAATAGTACAATTTATTTTTTAAAGTTTCATTTTACATGTTGTCATGATCGTAGAACAGCGACGGATGTCTGAAAAATGCGATAATGACCTTCTTTTATATTTGATCTTGAAAAGGTTATAATATAAAGGCTTTATATTCCCAGTTTGAGAATAATAAAATATATATAACTAACCCAAGTATCAAATGATACACTTTTATACTGTTCAAGTTATTACATAAAAACAACAACAACACATTAAAACTGTTCTCATGTAAAGTTAAAGAAAATCACATGTTTTGTTGTTCTATGATCATGACAATATGTTTATGCGCTCATTATACTACAATTGCTACTACAATTTGTTAAATTAATGTTTGAAAAAATCTGTACAGAGGTCTCTCGGTAATCCGGCAGATATCGGACCGGAGCACTGCCGGATTACTAAAAATCACTAATAATAGCGCATTTAAACAGCAGAACCTATGTTTTATTGCATACGTTACCGAGCTACCCCTGTTTAAAAAGGAATACAGTGGTCGCTCGGTAATCTGGCAGCTATCAGACGAGTATACATTACCGAGCTACTGAGCTACTGCAGGCTTGGAGAAGTGAAGTGCCGGATTATAGAGGGAGTACTATGTTTCATATTTGTACCATGTAAAAAGCGGTTCCACTGTATTTCTTGATAAAATGCCATAGTTATTGATTTGAATAAAAATATCAATAAAATTTCTTGGTTACATTTTTTTTAAATCAACGAGCGCGTTCGCCTAAGTAGGCTTCTTCAGGACTGGTTTACCAATATTTATATTGTATAAACGATTTACAACAATGAAAGACTTTTTTTTCTATTTGACCACCTTTTATTTATTTAATTGCCAACCGGATTCTGAGCTTTATCAAGGTATAATTTAGAAATTAATGTAATCCTATTTTATAATTTGAACGGTGTCTACTCAAGTCCAATACATATGGAGGTAATAAATTGAGTCTTTATGTCAACTAGTGTTTTGTGTTTGCGGAGGTGATTTGTGAGGGGGGTTGAACTTTGGTCATTTGCACTTTGCTAGTAAGTAGATAAGAGTGGACTATATTAGTATTGTTTATTTGATTATCATTTATTTATCACTTTTTAATTAAGACTAATTTTAATGTTTTGTCTTTAACGTATAGAACCTTTAACCTTCATATGTATTAGACTTTTGTTGACCCTGTTAAAATTAAAACATTGGATTATATTAATTTCTCAATGAGGAAGCTCAGCCCTACGGAAATTTGGATGTAAAAAATGTATTCTTATGTGCAGTATAAATTGTATTTCCAAGTTTCTTGAAAATGTATGAAAAAAACAAAATAAACTAACAAATTACAACAGGGATGGAGAATACCTTAAATAAGGGAATATGGAAGTCAAGGCATTTACAGGGCTTATGACCTGTCATTGGCTGGTTTAAGTGGCCACTTTACACACTGTGTAACATTCACCATTTTGCCTATGTTTGAGCATCCATATTTCTTCAATTCTTCCATCTGTTGATTTTAGTGAAGTTAAAGAGCTGAAACCTTTATTGTTGTGAAGAGATTCATCTGACTGAATTATTTCACATACTAGGCAACGCCTGAAAACAATTTTTCAATTTTTAAACTTCTTCTTTGCATGATTATTACTTTGCATGAATTAACTACTTTGCATGACGTCACTAGTTCTTCCAAATCAAATAAGAGAGTTGTGATAAATTTTCACTTTACGGTAAGTCAACTGACGAATCAGCAGAACTTATCGAGAAGAAGTGGAAGAGTACTTGAGACATCACTCACTAAGTAATTAAAAAATATAAAACTTTAAAAAATCATAGCGGTGATTAAATTCTACTAACAATTTTTTTTTATTCAAAAACTACTGAACTTCTTTACACCTTGATGAAGATAATAAGTGGTTAAAACCCAAATATTTTAATGATGTTATAACTTATATTTACATATGAGTTATTAATTTTAAAATACTTGGTACACTTTCACTTATTTATTTTGACCAATATAAAAGAATCTTCTCTTAAAGTACACCGCCATCACATGTTTTAATAATTTGTCTCACTCTGTTCCATTGAAATATTGCGTATTGTATCTTTTTCAACTTATTTTTTTAATGTACCTACACTTAGATAATATTTAGTTTTATATAAATTATCCTTACACTGTATAATATTCACCAGTCTGAAGATGCTCATTGGAGGGTGAAAGCGCTAATTGGTCAAAATAAATAAGTGGAAGTGTACCAAGTTTTTAAAATTAATGGAATTCCATCAAGAATTGTCAATAAATAATTTAAATACAAAAAACAAATAATTTAATTTTGATTTTCAAATTGAAAATTTTGTTAATGATTTACCAGTCCTGAAAGATGCCTGCTTAGGCGAAATCGCATAAATAAAACAAATTAAAAATCTATTTTATTTATATTTTTATCCAAATTTTTTTTTTTACTTTTTGACTTTTTCCAGGAATAAGACTGTTTTGGGAAAAAATAAAAACAAATAAAAGGAATTTTTCAAATATTTAATGGTGTATTTGGTGGACCAGCCTTTTTTTTATTGAAACACTAAATTTAGGAAAAGAACTTCATTATATTTAATGGGCTTTATTTTTAAAACTGGTATAAGTTACTCCTAGGCATAGTGGTAGAATACGGATGGGAATATCATCCCTATTATAGTAGTAGAATAAGGATGATATTCCCATCCTCATTCTATCACTATGCCTAGGCGTAACTTTAAACCATGTTTATAAGTAAAACTCAATTAATTTTTATAAAATATAATTTTAGAGCGCTAAAACTGTGTGTTATTATATTGCAACACTAAAAATATTTTATTTATGTTCTATTGATTCATACATACATACAATCATTGTCAATACCTTTTGTTTACACTTTTTAGAAACTATCCCAATCCATGAAACTTGTCCCTCTCTCCTGTTACCGCCCACGTCCGCACATCATGGTAATATTTTTTATCTGAAAATTAGTAGACTCAAAGTTATTGTTTTTATCGAAGTTTACAACCATTACTAACACTTCCTATTTTCCACTTGTATGTATTTCCAGCTACCCCCCATTCTCGTCCCACTTCCCCGTCGTCGTCCAAATGTAGAGGTAAATAAATACTTGCTTGGTAGTGTGTAGTGACGAGGACCAGGCCGGAGAGTAACGGGTGAATGTGTTGCAGGTGATGCCGGCACGGCCGCCTTCCCCTCCCCGGCTGCCGTCCCCCCCCGCCGCGCCGCCTTCCCCTCCGCCGGCGCCCAGCCCGCCTTCCCCGCCGCCCCCCTCGGCCGCCCCCCAGCCCTCCACGGACCGGGACAAGTTCAAGTGCCTGTACCTGCTGGTGGAGACAGCCGTCGCGGTGCGCCAGAGGGAGAAGGAACAGGAAGAAGTGCAGGTCTAGGCGCAGCTGTCTCCCTCTACACTAAACTATATACGTTCAATCTACAGGCGACGTTTAATTGATCTGTGATTTTTTATGCCCACATAGTCTCGTATACAATGTGCGTATTTCGAATTATATCGAAATTATAATGCTACTTACTATTTTATATACGAAATCGGAACATACTTACCCATCTTTAGATGCTCTATTGGCGTAACCTTCTCACAGTGCATGCCGCTGCGTGGATCCGACTTTAGTGACATTTAGCGATTGGACATGCGGAAAGTTTACCAAACGAGTTCTTCTGCTCCGCGACTTTTTACATTTATCGTCCTTTTCATATTTAACCAGTGTATTATAATGTGTTCAATAATAAAAACGAATGCGGGGGAGTGTATATAGTGGGTTTAAATAAGTGTAAAAATAGTGTTTGCGGTACTCGGTCGGATAACGCAAAATATATAATATTCTGTCCGACATAGATTAAGGAACAGTTCTCGTTTTCCCGCCGGCAGTTGGTTCTGGCTCAGCAATAAAGTGTCACTCGAGTATTCCGCCTTTCTTAGGCAATGCTGCATTTTCCTTAGTATAACATTTGTGAGCCAAATGTGCCTTTATTCGTGTAAAATATCGCAATTATTCATTCTCCCATATATTTCATTTAAACACCATAAACCTTTTCTTATTATTCTATTGTAGTACATGCTTACAATATCCCGACAGCTAAAGGAGTGATTCTTTTACACCAATTACAGATTGTCACTCCTTTTAGTGTTTCGCAACTGATTGTTGCATCCGATGTTATCGAACAAATAAAATATTTTTATCAAATTGACAATATTGGCTCGGTATTGTGGTGGTCTCCGCTATTATGTAGTTTAATGGTGAGGTTCATTGCCTAAATGTTTTCAATCGAGCAGCAAGCAGAAAGCCCTTCTGACAATTAATTGTGTTTACATACTTGGGATGGGAATTAATCACATTACTTTGGTGATGCCCATCTGGATTGGATTTACTTATTAATATTACTTGCATTTTTATGTTGTAAATACTAATTTTGTTCTTAGTTCTCATTCTGTCACATTCAGCGTGGGAGTTTAATCGAGAACAATTTGTTTTAGTGAATATTCAGATTACTTATAGTAATTGTAGATAGTTTCGGGGTGTTTCTTTTATAATGAATGGCGTTAGATATTTGAGCCAAATATAATTTTAAACGATGAATGATAAAGCTTCATTGAACCAGTAAAAAAAATCTAATTTGTAAAAAAAAGTACATACAAATTAATAATACATTTGTCCTTGAATAATCTAGACAATACGTGAAATTGTAATTTGCTCAAACATTTATTTGTAATATATAATTAGTTGTATTATTAACACAATTGGTGTTTAACTTTCTTGAATCTTTTCGGCTATAAAATATAATTGGTTTTAGACTCTGTCATTCATTGTATAATATGGAAATACTTTCCAAATGCATACATAATATTCCGCTATTTTATTTGTGGAGAACCTGAACAAAATGGGTTAAATCGTTTGATACTGGATTCATTAAATTTCTACAGAGACAGGTGAATTATTATTTGACTAGTTTTTACTTGTTGCCAAATGCAATGTTTATGTTAATATTTTTTAAAGTAATAATGCATCAAAGGTTGTGTTTTAGAGTTGAACAAAGTGTATATTAAAATTTATACTAATAAAAAAAGTATATTATTCCTTTTTCTTCATAAAATCGTTTTATTTATTGAATCAGCGAAATTATTATTTCTATTTGCGTTGGATTTATTTTAATTATTGCATTTGTATTATAATGACACTCTTATTTTTCCATACTCCTTGAATTTAAAAAATAATAATTTACCAAAAATTCATCACATTATCATACTAATTATTGGTTTGCAAAGATGTATATCGCTAATCGCTATTTTGTTTTGCAATACCACAAAATCAAATAATCTTTTATAATCCAAAATGAAAGTTAGTGTATTTGTAAATATGTTTACCCATCACTCGATTGTATTTTGATTTATATTAATGCTGTGTAAGGTAGGAGAGTCTTATCCACCGAGAGCTAAAACACATGAATATTTACGCGCTTCCATTGTGAATCTTAGAACGTTTTTTTTTTTCAGAAGGGTTCCATAATTATTACATAACATCAATAATGTACGTTGCATCGGAAATATTATCAAATGATTTGTGATTTTTACTCGCATGTGAAACAAGTATTAAAAGTGAAATGTACCAATGTTTGATGATGACAGTTTTTTGATGCAGGGTAGTGTTATCAGTGTCTATTACCCGTATGCAGAGACAAACCTTAAGGTGAGGAAAGTACATCCTATTGTCTTTACCTTCGGGTTATTCTTTGCATATGAGATTAGAATGTACATTCCTCACCTTAAGTTTTGTCTCTGCATACGGGTATATGGCTTCAACAGTGTTGATTCTTAAGTTTTATATATTTTTGATAATTTTAATGTTATGTGTAATAATGACCCCTTCACCTCAAGTACAAAACAATTTATTTTAAAATTGTACATATTTGTACTTTCTTTAAAGCATTTTGTATGCATAATTTAGCAGCGATGAGCAATTATCAGGTTGTTTATAATGTAATATGTATATCTTATGGGTTGAATGTCTGGTTCACAATCAATATATTGATCACTAGATAATTCCAACTGACCAGAGATATTTAATACGAGATTATGTAGGTTCTATGTTCTAACTCAATGGGACTATTGTCCTGTGATGAATCCTATTTCACAATCATTATGTAATTAAACTGAAATGTTCGTTTGCAGTTGAGCATACAAATTTTTCATCTTGTTTAATAAAACGTTTAATAAAAGTAAAAAAAAAATTTTTAAGGAATTGATTGGATCCTAATTAAAAAAAAAAAATTACCTTATCTATTTTTCGATAAGTACATTGAATTTCTGAAATAATACATGTTCAAGTTATTCTATTCAACAACGGCAACCACTCATGCTGATAGTCAAAAATATAACAGATATACATAAATAAAATCAACACGGCAAGTTGCTCATCTCTGTATGGAGTATGTAATAGTTTTTACATAATATTATGGTCTATTCTAAAATTCCGTTTTTATTCTGATGTACAAATATTTGTGACCATTATTAGTTCAGTACTTAGAACTGGAGGTTTTTCAGTACAATACGCAAAAATTGGATGCAAGTTACTAATAAATCAGAAATAAAAATACACTTTGCAATATTCATTCATATCTTAACCATTTGTGATGGTATTTAAAATTGTGATACTTAGCAATTAATAAATGATAATTAATGAAGTATAAAAATTTACAGAAATAGAAGCGATGTATAAAGATAGGTAAATTAGCTCCAAATATTGGTGGTTATCCTACAATCACAGGCACCCTCCTTTACTAATGTGGGATTCAGCCCGGTTAACTAATTTACCATCACTGCCAATCTGTAATGGTCGGATCGACCAATTATATAAAAACTTTTTCACACTGCTGTTATGATTAGGATAAATTAATTACAATATTAACATAGAAAGTATCACTTATCGATTAATTATTTTTAATTTGTATTTTTAAGTGAAATTTATATCTATAATGCTCTTCCCAAATTAAGTTAAGGTGAGATTGTTCCATGCAGACATTTTTTGCAAGTAACATATTTTTTGACTTAGAATACTCTCGTAAAATAGTATTTGTTGTTGCATACCGATTAAAACTTTTTTTACAAAGAAACTTTTTTAATGATTAGTCCGAAGAAAAAATGAATCGCCATGGGATGAGCATTATGCTACCAAGTATATAGATACTGACAACTTATTACTGCAACTCCTGTTTAATATACAATATGTCATTAGTTTAAGCTGGATTCATATTACAAGCTAGTTCAGCTGATTCTCACCATGACAAGGGGTAAATCAGATGGACTCTCGTGTATGATCAAGAATTTCATTGCCACTGTCTTTAGTTTTCAATTTCAATGTACAGTACCCGGCAGTAAAAAAAGTACATCAGGCTCAAGAAAGAGACTGCCGACATTGTAGAGCGTCTTTTCTGTCGCACAAGTCCGTTATCTGTATGAATGACACAGACGACACTACAAAGCTGGCAGCTTTTTTCTCAAGCCCGATGTCCTTTATTTGATGCCGGCTACTGTATATACTGTTCATAATGTTTCTTGGGTTAAAAACATACACATATGTTCACTTCAGGGTGGTTCATTACAAATTTGAAACTTTTATTTCTGATAAAAATGTAACTATTACAATTGTGTGTGTCCAGTGACACTTTTCTTTTACTTATTGTGCTGTTTTTAAGTTGACAGTGGTAATATTTATGTATATTTTGAGTGAGGATTTTTATTTTATACATCACATTGGTTGTAGTAATAGTTTTTAATGTACCGTGGTTTATTGAACCAAGATGCAAATTCAAAAATGCAGTGCCATAATGACGCATTTGGCAAATATGTTGAGAATCAGCCACTGTCAGAACTCTAGAATAAATTAGAAGAAAGAAAATACTATGTGAGACTTAGAAAGAGTAAAGCATGTTGTGAATTTTCATGTGTTTTATTATTTTTTCCTCAATCCATATTGCAACCCTTCCTCTTTCGATTAGATCTCAGCTGAGTGTTACTTGGATTCAGACCAAAATATTTTTTCATACATTACTCAACAGGATAAAATCTTTCCTCTACACTGCTTCTCTGACATGTTGGGGCAAGTCTGCAGGCATGAAGTTGTTTTTT
The DNA here is from genome assembly GCF_059751315.1 of Micrasema longulum. Lineage (NCBI taxonomy): Eukaryota > Metazoa > Arthropoda > Insecta > Trichoptera > Brachycentridae > Micrasema > Micrasema longulum. The sequence goes on from NW_028277803.1 coordinate 15,909, forward strand.
TTTCCCTTCAAATTTGTATCAGTTAAAAAAGTTATCCCGACAGAATTCACTAAGCCAAATGAATTAAAAAGGTCAAGAAATATCTAATAATAGTGTAAGCAGCTTTAGCTATTGAGAAATACGTAAGATGATACAATGATGATGGTATATTAAAATACATATTATTTGTATAAAATATTTATTAAAATTATAAAACTCTTCTTAAAAAATCTAAATGGCACATTCTTAAAGGGTCGTGGGTTTGAGAATAAAAATAATATTTATTTATGCTACTGTAAATTATTGTATTTTATTCAAAAGGATTTTGATGATTTAAATTTGGATTATATAAAATAAAAACAGTTAAGCAATCCTTGGCAAGACCCGGAAAACAAATATGTATATTGAAAAATTGCTCAGTAGCAGATAATATTATCACTATATTTATTACACAGAAGTTTTTTTTTCTTTAATATTTGTAAAACTTATATGAAAAACAAAACATTTTCTCGTGCTAAGTACAAAATTTCTATCTTAAAAATCTAAGAATAAAATTAAAAACCCTATCAATTAACTGAGTTCAGTTGTAAGGGTTGAGTTTTTTCTTGAACTCCTCCTGTTTTAGTTTCTGTCGGCGAATCCGTTCAGCTCTCTGTTCCTCTTCACTGAGCATTCCTAGAGAACTGCTCTTCAATCCACTAACCTGAAATATTTACCCCTAACTTTTTCACAAGCTGGTATAATATATTTTAATTGGATTTAGTGTATAAAAAATATATTATGTATTTCTGATACATGTGTTTTATTGCGTGAATTTCCAGCTTAACACTAAATATTGCTACTAAGATCACTTATCTCTAGGGCTTTCAATCTAGAACCAAATTTGAATTGAGATGTGAGACAAGACTCGTATACCAAGTCTAGAAATTTCAAGACTTCGATACTGATGAGGTAATTCAATAATCTTAAATGTGGCAAATAAAGTTTTTCAATGATTGCATGAAGGAAGACAATGTATTGCCAAAATGGTCATTACTAAGGTAACCTGAGGATTCTGGGTTAAGAAAAGTACAAAATCGTAATTTGTTCTATTGTTGCTATGTAAAAACCTGATTTAGTCTCTGGTTTCTGGAAGGTAAGGTAAGCATATAGAATATAGACCAATGAAAAATCAAATATGGATGACATATCCAAATCTAAATTCCTGCGCGGTCTTATTTGATGTGATTACTACTTGGGATTCTCTTTCATTTACGTCGTCACTGTTCACCACCCTTAAATTTGCATGCAGATTTTCGGCTGTTTTTGTTTTGCTTTCACAATTATCATTAGTCTTTTTTGTACTGAACATCTGAGAATCCGAGATAGCCAGCTGAAGGGCGTAGGCTTCAGAATATTTTATGCATCGCTGCAGCGATTCTTCACGTTTTACACGTCTGTTAAGCTGATTAAATCAGCTGCCATAAATACGCCAAATTCTGATATTTCCCGTATTTGATCAATGCTGTAAAGCTAGCATTGAGCTAACAATCTGAATCAACTCCAGATTCGGCTGAGCCTGTGGAGAATAGTGAATATACATTTACATTCATGTATCTTTTGTTTCTACTTAGGTGTCCATTCATCAATGGAACATGTAAAACACTAAGTGAGTGACTTCTTGTTTTACAGCAGTTTTGACCTAGCAACCTTGTTTTTTGCTTTGGATTTTTGGTTTTGCTAGCACTGAGTTAACTAATTGTACATTTGACATCAGTATATTTTAAAGTGTGATGTTGCAAATGGGTAAAATGATATCTTTTAATACTTATTATTGTATTCCTAATGAGTAAAAATTCAAAGTTCATTATGCATGCCTATCAAATTTCCTCATAACTTACCCAGAGAGTATTACATTAGTTGACACCAGGTCTCAATAATTCCGAAATTTTAAGATATTGATGATGTCTCGAGTCTCAATAAGGAAGTAAAGTGGTTTAAAAAAAAAATACATTAATAGACTATCAAACTATGCCAAAAAAATATTATTTTATTTTTACGTATCGTATTATCATTGCTATGATTTTTTAAAGTTTTGGAATTACTTCACCCGTGACATCACGAGTTGTCCTCAGTAAGTTATTCTGACATTTAAGAGTAGAACCCCGCAGCTTCAAAATATACTAAACATTGAACAAAATGGCTACTTGGAAACCGGAAATCTATCACATAAGAAAGCTGTAATTAACATTGAAAACTTGTGATGTTCATTTTTATTCATTTTCGAGAAACATAGCCATTGGGAGGGTCCGATGTATTACAGGGCACCTGCTAGAACAGCGCGGGTTTAAACTATGCAACTCGGTTATAAGCTTAGACTATACCCCTGTCTGCATAATCTATGAGTGTGAAAGCACTACAATTAATGATATGGATCATAAACGTATACAATCGAATGCTCTAATTTTTACAGCATGTAAGAAAACATTTTTTATATCCAATTTTCTATAAGACTGAACTTCCTTATTCTCAAATGGCAGCCCTACTTATCTTGCTGAAAATGCAATACTAATTATAGTATGTATAATTCACTTTGTGCTAATTGTGTTACAATGTAGACTAATTTCTAAAATCCCGTAAAAAGTACAGAGGTTTCTATTGAAAAATATTCAAAAACCTACACAAAAAATATCTTAGCACAACAATAATCAGGTACACGTTTACACTTTGGAATGACACATATGATTTTGAGTATTATTAGCCACAGGGGTGTGATATTCTTCAGGGACCGAAATTTTGACATTTTGTTCCGATACCCATTTTTTAACTTTCTGTTCAGTCCAAAATCCATCATAAAAAATGGTGGGCTTAATCCAGGAGGCGTTCAAATTGACCGATCGCGACTCGTATGTGTTAGCTACTCCATTGTCCGGATCACCCGGGTAAGGGTTGTGTCCCGAGCTGCAGGATCGGGAGCAGTCTGCCCCTCTTCGGCCATCTATTACAAAATTTTTAGGGGGAACATTGCAGTTCAAATTAATATTGGCACGATGGCGGCCAGCATTCTCGTAAGCCATCGGCCATGGCGAGATCTCGGTATAATAGGCATCGCGATAGAGGGAGGGGGGTACAGGCGGAGGGGCACACTGCACGCTGTACAGAGGTGGCACCAGGCTCTGCATCACGTAACTTACATTGGGGGTAGGTAAGGAAGCGCGCGGGACCTGGTTGGCGGGCAGACCGGCCACACTGGGCGCGGGGTTGAACCTCAGAACGGGGACCTGAAGATCTATAGCGGCAGCTACCTGCCCCGCCTTGTCAGAACTGTCTCCGGAACTACTAGAGCTATCTTTGGTCTCCATAGGCAGTTGTAAATTCTGTCCATTGCTTGCATCACTCGATGTTTTGATTTCATTTGTATTTCTTTCAGGTTGGTTTTCACCTGTTGTCGCTTTAAGGTGTTCTATCAACAGAGTGGCAATGGTACCCCCAAAACTGAATAATGTTTCTCGAAGAGCATTCGTCACCGATGACTAAAAATATAAAACAAAATAAAATATAATCAACTAGAAGAATTCAGCCCTAAAAGTTTTGGATCTATCGAAGAAAAAATAAGAAAGTATAATAATTTGAATACAAACTATTTGTGAAAGTTCTTGGTTTAGTTTTACTTATTTCTTTACTAACCGACGATCCTTTGCTAAGGCAAAAGCGCTCGGTGGTCAAGGTATAATAACATGATTATTTTCAAGACGTCCTTTACTTTCCTTTCTGTATTATTATTATAGTTTGATAAGTTATATAGCGCCATTTTTGTCAAGGGCGCTGTACAATAAATAAATAAATATCCCAGTACATCTTACAGCTACAGAGCGCATGGACAGTTGGGATTCTAGTTCCTTATTTCCAATTAAGATCAATTTCAATTATAACAGATAGGAGCTTAATTACAGCACGTCTTGCAGCTACAGAGCGCATGGACGGTAAGATATCTAGCTCCCATTTACATAATGTTTTAATTTGACAATAAAGTTTAGTATTTAAATGATATTCAAATAAATAGAAAAAACGTTTTTTTTAAACAGGAGTTACATTATAAAAGGTTATGCAGCGAATGGACGAGTGGGATTCTGGCAACTTAAAATTACATCAATAAATTTACAAAAAATTAACACTTAGCAGAGTAGATGATTTGTTAAGTGCTAATAGTAACAAGTAAACATTAGCAAACTAAATAAATAAAGCACTGTTACACTATTATGGTTAACAAAATAAAGACAGATATCAGAAGGAAAACTTTTGTAGATTGCAGGTAGTTACTGCCAAACATGTGGCTAACAGGCTGCTTGCTGATTCCTGGAAGAAAGTAGATGGGCATATTTGCAGTTACCGAGGGATGAAGCGTATTGTTCCAATGAATTGGTGTCCATTTTGGTCTGAATTGTTTAGTTTTATGATAGGCTACCATTGCAGGAACCGTAAACTGTTTACCCTGAAGATGGCTCCTGCAGTGGTAACCGAAACGTTGAAACGAACCCAATATACACGGGATCACTCAAAGATACATATTGAGAGGTATGTTGTGTTTGTATGTGCATGCATGCGAAAACGTATAAAAAAATAGGCCAACCATATTTTTTTTTGTATTTATGGGCGCCAGATACTGCAAATATTGTCCAATAAATGAGTGAAATATTGTGGAAATGTTGAATACTAACCTTTCTTGCATTGTGTATAGCAGAGCCCTTCTGAGTGGATACTGAAGTAGCGTAGCCGATATCTTCTCTGTGTATTCCCAAAGATTTTATTGAAACAGAAACAAATGCCACAACTCCCGCAGTATACTTTCCATTTCCAAAATCAATGAAATCTAAGAAGAAAGTTTTTTGTAAGTTTATATGATACTGAAATAGTTCAAAATTAGGCAGTGGAGAGACTCACAAGGCTTATCAGTTCATGATTAACCTCTTCGTTCTTATTCCAAAGCATCCTCTTAATTCTCATCCACAATATTCTAATTTCTTCTCTAAAAGAGCGTTTACAGGTGGACAATACAATATTGTTCTGTCCTGGGACTCAACAATTGTCCATGTGTAAATAGCAAACTCAGGCTATCTCTATATTTTTCGTGAACTTGCTCGTAATAAACGCCGTTGTTTGTTTATCACATGTGAACTGCGAATCTATTGTATTGTCCATGTGTAAACGATACTTATTTCATGTCCATGCTCGACTATGGGATCATCTCCGGCCTCTATTGAAGATGTTTTAAGATTATCACTGTTTAAATCACACCTGAAGAAAATCTCCTTTCTTTTCCTCAATCTCTCTCTTTATTCCTTTTTCCTATCGAAGACTAGTATTAATATGAATTAATTTATACACAAATATTTATATTTTTTGTATCTATTCGGTATTATTATTTTATTTTATCTCGAATAATTTTGAAACATAAATTACGTAAATAACCCATTTTATTTTATAGGTTGGTTGGAAGAAATGACCATTTGGCAAAAAGCTCGCAAATGTACAAATTTATATAGCGGGGTAATTACAATAAATAGGTAACTTCAGAATCAACATTTGTGAGTTAACTACTAAACACACATTTTTGTTATGCATTAAAATCATCGTAATTGATTTTAATTAATGATAAATGACGACTTGCCTATTTGTAGCAATCATGATGAAAAATACATACATGTGTTTTTAGTGGGTAACTCAAAAATGCTGATTTTGAAGTTACCTAATTGTAGAAATTACCCCCTAATCTTGCGTACAATAAATTAAATAAAAAATATTATTTTCTGCCCCGTAAATTCATATTTGCATAATTCAGTCTTCTAAATAATGTGATTTTTCTTAAGGCCTTACAAATTCACTAGAATTCTCCATTCAAAATATTACAATGAGACAATTTCATGACATGGTTTACCTAAGTCTTGCTTTGTAACTGACCAACTCCAGTTCTTAAAGCCCCATTGATTATGACCAAAAGAAATCAATTGCTGTCTTTTCTTGTTGTTCTCATTATCACTATTGGTGCTAGAATTTTCACTCTTCGGAATATTGCCTTCGGGCTGAAATGCAAGATAATCAATAATAATTATTATCTACAATCATAACAATTAAACCATTTTTTTTTATTCTGCGCTATGTGTACCAATTTAATAGAGCACGTAGACACCGGGAACCCTGGATTTCGATTCATTTTTGTACAATTTTTGAAATCATAAAACAATAACAAACATGGTCCAAAATGTGGTCTTGTTATTGTACCCGAGCGCTAAGCGTGGATATTTCGGTCGCCGAGGATATCGATTATAATTGGACAAAGTATCATAGTAACACCGAAATACAAAAGACTTAACAAAAATAAATAATTCTATAAGCCAAATAAATGATAATAAGAGAGCTAAAATATGGATTTCAGGCCGAGAAAAAATAACAACACCGAACGAGCGAAGTCAGCCACAATCCAACTTTCTGACAGAATCACAGATTCAGACAGATTCTTTCCCATAGACACGGACTAGAAACATATCCCATAGATTAAATATGTGCGCTCTTTTCCCACTTTAAAAAAAAAAAAATTAAAGTTTGAATTGACTCAAGAAATCATAAAGGAAAAGCGTTTTTGTTGAATAAATTCAAAGGATAGGGCCAATACCTAATACGTAGAATTAAATAATCATAATTAAACAGTCCGGAAACCGCATAGGCGCATCAATCAGAAGGCGACTGAACTACTCTTAAACGAGTAGTTTTACGCTTTGACCGATTTGAATTCAGCTATGCCGTGTTGTATCGTTTTAAAGTGCATAATGCTGGTCGGATCAACAAGAAACAGAATTGGATCACATTTCATCTGAAAGTAGCAAATGCATGTGCACGTAGCAAATGCATAACGCAAATCTGTAGTCTGTGACGCAAACCATTTATTATTTTTCCTCCTGTCAGATTATCAAAGAAAACAAAATTGACTTTCTGTTTGTGTTGCCAGGGTAGTGATTTTTTTACGCTACTTTCAATTAATAGGAAGATTGGTTTTAATTGACTTAATGGAATTTTAGCTTCCCTGCTGATGAAAAAAGGAAAACGGAGTGGATACAAATAATACAAAGAGTACGGCGAGATGAGTTTTGGAAACCAAAAAAGCGAAGCATAATTTGCTAAACGCATTTTGAGGAGAAATGTTTTTATTGCACAAAAGGTTATTTTTCTAAATGTAAAACTTTAAAGGTGAGTTTTGTTTCTAAAGGCAATATTACAAAAAGCTTACTCAACAAAGGGGGAATTAAAACTATCGAGTAGACTGTATTTGTTATTATTTACAAAAGTGTTCTTTATAGGAATGAGGAAATTGGTGAAAAGTTTTACTGAACTTTTCATTCGAAAAAATCGTTGATGTCTTTCTCTCGAAAAGAATTAAAATGGCTTTCTTTTGGACAGGGCATAAACTTTCTATTTCTTTCTATTTTATACAACATTCTTCGAAACCCGGCACCTCATTGGTATCTATCTGAGAATTTAGTTTAACTTTCCAATCATGGACTAGCACTTTGCTTATCTAATGAGAGTACTAACAAAAATTGGACCTCTCGGATCAAACAACGCCGTGGTGGGCATTTGACCGAAATTATCTTTAAAACATCAAATATTATTTAACATGACATAAAAATATCAGTTTTATGTCAAATAAAATTTGTTTTATTTTTTAAGTTCAAAGTTCATTAATTCAATTAGGTAGTCTTATTAAATGACCCTTTACTTATTTACTCTGTTGTGTCAATAAATGTTTCAGCGTGTACAATAAGATTTTAGAGAAATTAATAAATTGCTTTTTTAAAAATATAATTTTCTTACGTTTATGTAATAGTTATATTTTTCGCGATCTGGCAACATTACGCGGCAACTTTGAGCATGCGCGCGGTGAAAATGGGGCAAAATGGGGGGATTTTTGGACACAGTCCGATGTATTCAAATCTGATTCTACGCTCCTTCTGAACTATTCTTAATTTTATGACCTTAATATCTAGATGGTGTTGATAGGGCGACAGCTTAGAGGGGTGCTCTAACTTGAACTGCTGGCGATCTATCTCAACATTGTTAGACTACGAACGATCGACTCTGAGAGGCTGCAAGTATGTTTGATGCAGAATATGTAAGGTATATCGTGGCATAGATATTGGATTTACTCACAATATGCACGGATATGTTTTCTCTAGATCGACCCAAAAAGCACTCGCAATCGACCATCGAAACATTGTTTTTGTCATCCCAATAATGTGCGAAAAAGAAAACTGCATGTCGGACTAATTATGGCTAACTAAAACAACCTTTCGCTATCCCGTTTTCGCACCTCAAAACTGAAAAATATTGTTGTTTTTATTATTAGAAACAGTATCAAATGAAATTTTCTGTGCCGGTACCTTTTGCGTTTATCAAAAATAGTTGTGTATATTTATACCGTACGTCCGAAGACGTAAAATAAAACTGAGGGCGCTTTTACTGGTTTTTTACTATAATTAAACTATCAAAAAAACTAACCGATAAGGACATGCCAATCGTAAATATCTATGCGTGTAAAAAATCACTGCTCTAGTGCCATAATCCAGAGAGAAAATACGGTACTTCGTTTGTATAAAAAAAATGGTGCCAGTGGCATATTTGATGTCAAATATAAAAGTAATTTAAATAAATATTTTAAAGAATACAGAATCATTTTTAAAGGCACCCATGATCAATATGTATAATGAAAATAGCGCTTTAAAAGTTCAGTTCATATTTATAATATTTTTATCATCGTTTTTAGTCAGTAGGGGAAGGTGGTGTCCAAAGTAACAAAACTGATATTTTTGATCAGAGCAAAATCATTTACCCGTCAAATAACTCAATTTTATTAACTCAATTTCTTCTATTTATTTGCAGATTATGTGCATGGATAAAAAAGACAAAAATTAAATATGGTTTTATAAATGTCTTTTCTGCTATGAAAAAATGTACCTAGTTGAATTTGTTTAACATCAGAATGGACTAACATGTAGTAATAGAACATATTGATAACCTCAATATAAGACCATCTATTTTAGTTTTGTTCCTCGTGAAGTGATATTTTTTTTAAAGTTTCTTTCACTTCCCAGATAGCAATTTAAACTTGCTTCAAGCTTGTATCAAGTTTGAAGTATCAAGAGTTCAAGCTTGACCCAAGTTTGAGATTGCAACTCTGTAAACTTGAGGCAAGTTTAAAGCAAACTTCCTAGTTACCATCCAACAAACTTGCATGTTTGTTTTTTACAAAAAAAAACAAACATCATGCAAGTTTGGATTTATTTAACAAAAAAAAAAACAAAAAACAAAAACAAAAAATACAAAAAACAAAACAAAAAATAGAGAAAAAAAAACAAAAAAAAAGGAAAAAAAAAAACACAAACCAAAAAACACGAAGTTTCTTAAAAATATTAATATCAAATAAAATATCTTGTTATTATTACTCAGTATATTTATTTTGAATAAATAATAAAAATTGTGTAAATAAATAATAGTCATTGGCTGGTTGAAGTGGCCACTTTACAAACTGTCTAACATTAAGCGTTCTGCCTATGTTTAAACATCTTCATTTCCTCAACTCTTCCATCTGTTAACTTTTGTGAAGTATGAGAGCCTCTGGGGTTAAAGTATTGGTTTATTATGACATGCAACGAGCATATAGATAATACAGTAAATAAATCACTGAAATTACTTGGCTTCATTAACAGAATATCCTCTGATTTTACTAATGTCCGTACAATCAAAACTCTTTATTGCTCAACTGTTCGCCCTCTTCTAGAATGTGCCTCAGTGGTCTGGTCTCCATTCTATGTCAATCGCATAAATCACATTGAATCAGTCCAACATCGCTTGCTTCGAAAAATAGCGTGGATGCTCGGACTAGAGAGAGATAATTATTCTTATGCTGAAATAGAGTCAATGTTAAATATTTCTAGTCTACAAAAACGTAGAACTAATATTGACTCCATATATGTTCGGCATACTAAATGGTATAATCGATGTTCCATCATTACTGGGACAAGTAAAATTCAATATTCCGACTCGTAGATTGAGAAACAATGAAGTACTGTTCATCGATCAGCATAGAACAAACTATGGCCTAAATTCTCCAATGACCCGCCTTTGTCGTATTATTAACTCAAGACAAGATCTGGACTTTTTTGGTTTAAGTTTACAACGATTTAAACGAGCACTAAATAAATAGTCCAGATCTTGTCTCGATGTCCCTTATGTTTTTCAATGCTTCTTTCTTTTGTTTTTTAATGTTTTAAACTATTCTTTTATTGTAATATTTAAACCTAATAAATTGAATACATGGACAATGTCCGTTAATAAATAAATAAATTATATCGATATACTCGTATTATCAACAGCCTTTTCGTTCTGTAAATAAAACATAATTCAATCAATTCAATTCAATAATAGTATAATGTTTGTGATATTTAATAATTAATCAGTTCAAACTATTGTAAGCATTATGCAGTGGATGAGATATCATACTTACTTTTAAAGAGCTCTTGACAAGACGGTTTTGTCGAGTGACACAGTGCAACAAAAACTCATTTTTAATGTTTTTTCCTCAGTGGCATATCAATAGTTTATCCTTTAAATTGAGTATTAACATTTCGACAATATTAAAAGTTTTAAAATCGCCGGAAAAACGTCCAACGATAAATGCGTAATTAAAAATGACATAAAACCCACGGACAAAAACGGTGAAATATATAATTTTTCTATGACTTTGATAGTATTGCCAATCTGAATGTTGTTTTGAATTAACAACTTTTTTGGATATTTGTCATGAACTAATTTAATTCGGAAAAAAAAAAAAATAATAATTCGGCGGCCTCCGTGGTGTAGTGGTTAAGACATTTGGCTCACACATGGAAGGTTCTGGGTTCGATTCCTGGTGAGAACACAAAAATTAAATGTGATTTTCTTAAGGCTGGGCGAGGATATTATCACCCGGGAGGAATATCGGATTTAACATATTGTACATATAAAAGATTTCTCTAAGACTCTTTTAGTGTTTATAAAAGCTCTAATAATCAATAATTTCATTCATAACTTTCGTTTACTATTTTCAACATCTCTGAAAAGCGTTTCTATTCGGTTGGTAATAAATTTGATCATCCAAACCCACCCAACAGTACACCACGAATCGTGCATTTGTTTTAAATGTTGGTAATCCGAATAGAAATTGAAACGACGCGTATGGCTGTCTATGATTTTTTCCCCTTCTCTAGCCAACCTTAAAATAAATGGCGACCGTAAAATGGGGCGACATTTAAATCGTAAGGCGACTTTGATCAGCGGATACATTGTTTATATTTATCTCTATAACTACTGATCATTAATAAATTTCGATCAATTTTAACTGTTTTTTTAATGGTAACACGGAATACGATTTAAATGAAATTGTTATATAACTTTATTTAAAGTAAGATTTCAAGAAGTTTGAAGTGGAATCGTCAAGATATTTTTTTTTTTTTTTTAATTTAGTAATATACTTTTTTTAATGATACAAGTAATTTCATAATTTGCATTGTCTTGACATTACTGGTACTTATATCACTGAGTGTCCATTATTATGATTGTTTTAATATTTTATTTTTTAATTAACGAATAATAAGAAGTTTTCTAAAATGGGCTGAAATTGATCATTTTATATACATCTTTTTTTTGAGAGCGACATGATTCGAACTTATTAATAAAAGTTTTGAAACAGGGCCTACAAAAAAATATTTTGCTCAAATACTAAGAAAAGCTGTTACTAAGAAAATTCGGGCTGCTTCCAACCATTACAAAATATTATTTGAAACACTATACAATGAATAATATAAAGTTAAACATCTTTCAAATCATTTATGCCAGTTTTCCAGAACAGAAGGAAAATTTTATTTACCAAAATGTGAGGACTGGGTATTTTCCCTTAACATACGGGATTTCAGAATATAAATAAAAAATATTATGACTCAAATGAACGAGTCTTGAAGATTTTCTTTTAAAGGTGAGCAAATAAATGTGAAGCTTCGTTCTCGAATGATAACGGTGAAGTTATTCATCTAGTAAATAAGATAATTGTTACGAAATGCTTGTAAAAAAACCTCATACACATCAATTGCACTTCTTGTGAAATTTTGTCGAACATTGTTGAATATGGCCAATATTAATTTCCTAAGTATTTTTCACGTCTTTGTAAGAAACAGATAAACAGATACAATAATTGCTTTCCTGGAATAAAGTAATGGATTCTAATTCATTCGGTAAAATAAATGTTTTCAAAGCTGTGAAAGATAAGTTTTCACCAAATAAAAAGAACACAATTACCTCTCATTCTGTTTCGATAATAATGTCAGTCAATGAACAAATTCCTATACACAATAATACATTCATTAACTGATAATTTTATTCCATCAAAAAGCAAGGTTTATTATGTTAGCTTTATCAATTATTTAAAATATTTCATAAATACATTTTTTAAATCACCATAATATTTTTCTTGATTTATATTTTAATCTTGATTTATATTTCAATTATTATTTTTGAGTTTATATAAAAATTCCATTTTTTGGTTTACAATAATTAGAAAAATATTTTTTGTTTTATGTGGAATTAAAGTATATTATTTTTAATTATTTCATGAGATTCGACTTAAACGCTTATTAAATACACGCCTAATCATAATTTGCTGATACCTGAGTGTTTTTTTTTGCAAGTAATTTACTATCGAAGGATGGATAATATAATTAAAAAAGAAGTGAAAAGTTATATTTATAATTCTTTTTTGTGTAGCACTGACTTAAAACACCGTTTTTTTTTAATAATTCATATGTTATACTAAAAATATTTACCGATTAAAAATAAAATAAACAAATTATTGTAAAACATCACTTCCCATTTTATACTCAAGAATCGTTTTTATTTTTACGTAAAGCGAAACGTTAATGTAAATATATGTATTGAATTAATATAAAATTATATTTAGTAGTAATGTTGTATACGTTGTATACTTATATTTTTTATCTAAATAAAGAAAAAATAAAATGAAATGTTCAAAACAAACGCATAAAATCATGATGTATCAAAGCGACCCCACTCCGAAGGGTTGACTTTGATCACAAAGTTTTTATTATTTTCTCGCTCACAAAACATAATATTTAAAAAATAAGAATTTAAATTTTTCTTTTACGAAGGTTTGAAGTTCGAAACTGAACAAAGTCACCCCATTCCACTTACTCTACTCGAATCATAAATTTTTACGTAAAAACTATATTCGCATACGATGACGTCAAACTTGGTGACGTCATGAATTGTCTGTTTTTATTTATATTCAAATGACTAGACTTTAATCCTTTATATCTCCCTTATTTCTTAACGGATTTTAATAAAAGTAGTACCGATTGTCTTGTGATTTTTCGAATGAATTTATTAGCTAATAAAAAAAAACCGTGATAATAGCCCATTGGCTTGGACCGGCTGATGACCTGTTTAAGTATTTTGTAAAATAATAAAAATGCTACAATATTTTTTTTGGTATGTCAACTGCCCAGAACATAAATATGTTTTTTTAAACTTTGAAACCGAATATTTATTTTAAAATATACTAATTATTACGTTGGGGAAGTAGGTACCTACTAGGTTTAATGAAATAGTACTTTTGTTTAGCTCAACAGCAGCACTGAGCCACTGAGCGGCGCTGAGGCGCTCAGCGGGTAGTTGCGGATACAACTAAAAAGTTATTTAAAATTTGACCAGGTAGACAGTAACCTAAGCTGTCTGATATGTCGTGTTCTTTTACTTTTAGCGAATCTTCGTTTTATTGTATTAAAAATGTTCTTTAGCATTTAGTGAACCTCCTATAGATTATATATCCTGGATTGCAAAAATGAGTGAAAGAAGGCAACAGGCAAACAACGATGTTTTGGAAATATCGCGAAGTGGCAAAGATCGCCGGACAAACAATGAATTTAGAACATTTACTAATTTCGATATGATTTGTGTATTTTTTTCCATGGGAACCTTTGTTGCTGATCTCACAACAGGTGAACAAACTTTATTTCGATATTTTTGTTAACTTTTCGGCTGTCATTTTAAACAGGTGTTTTTTTGTTTTATCCACTTTATTTCCTTGTTCGTTTACACCATATTATATACATTACATGCTTTAAAGTAACATGTATTTATTTTTAAATTTCAGATATAATTTTAGTCTTTGATTATTGGAGGAAAGAACACTTTTACTGGTCTTTGGGCACATTTTTATTGATTTTGGTTCCAGCAATATTAATACAATTATTTTCAATGAGATGGCATCTGATGGATGAGGCTGTATCTTTGTGGCATTGGATTACTCACGTATTCCTCGTTGGTGTACTACACAGGTTTACTTTCTTTCTGTTTATTCATATTTTACCCTTTCATTTTAGATTTAAGAACTTTAAAAAATAAATTATGGAAATAGGGTAGTAAAAAAAAAACAAATAAAATTATTGAAAGGCTGTGAATCACTTAAGCATTACAATATTATGTGGTACTTTACGCCTCATGCAAAGTTTCCATTATTTTTACTGACATGATACATCTTTAGTCATTAAATTTTTTATTTTATTTATTCGCACGCTGCAACAGGCCAGAAGGCCCAATTACAGTGGTGAATTACAAAACAGAACACCCAGGCTTGATAAAAATCACATTTGAAATTTTTGTGTTCTTTCTGGGAATCAAACCTGAAACCTTCTGTATGCGAGTCAAGCGTCTTAACCACTACACTACGGAGGCTGCCATATCGGAATAGACAAATTGACGTCATGGTAATGAGGCTAACCATCTAATGACAATTAAAAAAATCTCATTGATAGAACAGTCTATCCACATATTTTATATACATGCCCACACACAAATGATTCAATATGCCGAATGAACATAACATTAAGTTCTCCAAAACAAAAGACATCTTCAATATTTATAATTTTATTTTATCTAAGGGATGAGACCATTGCAGGAGTGGGGCGAAAGAAATGCCTGAGTTTTGAGGAGCTATAATCACTTCGATTTTTTTTTTTTAAATCTGTACATAATACTGTTTTTTTCATTGCTTTTTGAATATCACATCAGGGCGGCCATCAGCAGCGATACACTGACGTCGATTTTTGAAATTTTGGGCTGCTTTTTGGCACGTTTGATGGGGGTATGGCCATTATTTCCTCGGTAATTCGGGTCTTCAGCTCTTCTAAGGTGTGGGGGTGATGTTTAAAATGTTCTCCTTCAAATAACCCCACAGGAAAAAGTCACACATAATTCAATCTGGCGAGTGTGCGGGCCACTCCACATCACCCCTCAGAGAGACCAGTCGCGCAGGGAATCTTTATCTCGATTTGGCCTTAGAAATCCGAGCTGTGTGTGCTGTAGCCCCGTCTTATTGAAACCATAGGTCTCCCAAATTAGTTTTTCACTCAATTCTTGCAATTGAGGCTTCAAAAAGTTTTCAGCTTTGAAACGTAACGTTCATCTGTGACAGTTACAGTTTGGCCATTCTCTTAAAAAAATAAGACCCAATGATCCCAAATTAGGATATGGCACACCACTCACTTTAGGGGAGTGAAGTGGTCTTTCATGAGGTAACTAATATAGGAACATTGTTAAAAAATCTCGAAAGAAAAAGTCCCTAAACATAATAAATCTGGCATGTGACAATTAACACCCACTCACCCACCCTCTCACACGCTTACACTAACACAAACACACTAGCATGTAGTGTACGAGTATGTAATGTATTTCTGTGGATATCCGTCATTGGTTTTATTCTTTGTATATTTTATTTGTTATATTTTTTTTTACATGTATCACTGTTGATATCTCTAATAAATAAAAAAAAAACCAATGAAAGAGGTTATAATAGGTTTCTGGTTAACTGGAAGCTAATTCACCAATCAGCAGAACTCACCATAGAAAACTTGTGACGTCACAGGCGGAGTAATTTCAAAACTTAAAAAATCATAGCAGTGATAATATGATACATAAAAATAAAGATATTTTTTTGGCGTAGTTTGATATTCTGTTAAAAAATTTAAAAATAAAAAGACTACTGAACTTCCTCACTTTCTTGGATTTTTTTTTGCAACTGGCGGGAATCGAACCAGCCATGCCATTTTCACAGTTGTTCGTTCTAACCAACTGCGCCTATCATAATTAATAAAAATAAATAAAAACGAAAACATATTCTTAATATTTAAAGCATTAACTTTGTGGTAAAACATTTCACTAAATGTTATTAAATATTTGTATATAACCACTTACCGATTTTACCGTGCCTACTGGTTTCGAGACGTACCCGTCTTTTCGTCAGGTCACCAATTAAACCAGCATGCAAAACCCACTATACACCTTCACCATAGTTGTTGCACAAAAATATAAAACAAACACGACTTGCATTTTAATAAGCACATGCACTGATTAGATTATGAAAATATTTTATGTTTGAGAAACAGTTGAAAAAAGGAGAGGGGATGGAAGGAGGATCTTGAGTTTAATAGGTTTAGGGCGACCATTACAATGGAATGGTTTCATATTTTTGTGCAACAACTATGGTGAAGGTGTATAGTGGACTTTGCATGTTGGTTTAATTGGTGTCCTGATGAAGAGACGGGCACGTCTCGAAACCGGTAGACCTAGAAAAGTAGGTAAGTGGTTATATACAAATATTTAATAACATTTAGTAAAAAGAAAACATTTAAAAAAAAACCTTTATAAATGAAGATGTATTAAGTACTTGTTCACAGGGACAAAATAAAAAATCTGTAACTCATCCTAATCCTTTAAAATCAGATTAAATAATCCTAATAACCCTGTCCGTTTTCTCCAGGTATACCCTAATATTGAAGACTGGATTTGAAGTGAGGGAATCCAAGTCTCCTCACGATGTCCACCGTTTATTCCTTCAGCAAAGTGACATCTGTATGCTGCACTTGTTTGAGTCTTTTCTGGAAGCTGCTCCACAACTCATCCTCCAACTTTACATAATGGTTGTCATGAGAGATTGGCATTTCTTCACAGGTTAGATCTTGTTTGTAAAAATACACCCAATTTGAATAATTCAATTAACAACACCATGAGTATGTCCAAATGTTTGCAGATAAGTAACTCAAGTATTTTTAGGCATTTCCTAGTTGGTGAAATAATTTGGTAGACTCTCATTCATATTAGTAAAGATTTCAGCTCTTTTTGAAAAAACACGGCAGCCTCCGTGGCGTAATGGCAATATGCTTGCCTTTTTTTGTGTTATTTTGAAACCGTATATTATAAAAAACCATGTTAAAAGAGGTTCTAGCGTATGTTTTATTTTTAGCGGAAAACAACGATGACTTTAATTTTTTTTTCTAAAATATTTAGGTATTTCCGTGGTGGCCTCCCTGTGTTCCCTGTCCTGGGCTGTGGTAAGCTACGTGCGAGCGCTGCGCAGGTCTCGGGCTGGGGGAGTTCCACCTCTCTCCACCCCTGCCTTGGCCATGCAGGCCCTGTGGAGGGGGGCCCTTCTAGCGGCACGTATCGCCGCCCTGCTTATGTTCGCCACTGCCTTCCACCATTGGATATTCACTCTGTTAGGTAGAATCCAAAACCCATTCTTCCTGATTCTGGGAATTTAATAGACTTATGAACTGACTTATTTTCTAATTAACTAACTAGAGTTGACGCCATGAATTAAGTCCCGCGGTAGCAAATCCAAGAACAAAAAGTGTCATATACGTTTGTTAGCCATCTTTGTTTAAAAACGTTGTTTTACGAGTGAGAATTGTTAAGAAAGTGCTTTAAAATTTATTTTTAAATATGCCGAAAGTGTTGAAAAGTAACGCCCGTGAAATGATTCTAAAGTGAAAGAGTTTTGTGAGTCAAAAATGAAAAATAAAGGCATTTTAATTCCATTACAAAAAGTTCGTTGCCGTGTTGCCGCCATGACAGGTAATATTTAGTGATGACAGTTTAAAAAACATTACCCCACTTTAAGGAAATATAAGGAGTATTAAAAAAACATTTCCATTTAAGAATGTTGTCATGGAAATGACAAATTTTAGTTGTTTGCAGTGCAGTTGGTAGTGCTGCGAACATCTATGCGGGAAGTCTTAGGTTCGAATCCTAGTACTGGTCAATTTGAAGCATTTTCAGCTAATTGTTAGTAAATATAAAGGATATTATAGTCCAATGTGCCCTGATTTATATTACATAAAATCCTAAGTAAACCTTAATTTCTTATTACAGGTGTTTCTGAAAAAAACATTTCCAGAATAATCAAGGAGGGAGAAGAAACTGCACCCCTAAAAAACACCCCTAAAAAATCATTACTCCTGAAAAGAAATGACCTTATCCAAAAAAAAAATCTAGACAATTGAGTAAAAATTGATTTGAGGATAAGCGGCCTGTTCTTTTCTTGGATGAAAGATGGATATGTTGAAAATTCTTAATTATTTTTTAAGTCAAAATCCAAGTCTTCGGATTATCATTATGATATGAACTCAATCAATTTTTAAAAATGGATGCGGGAGAAAGTAGTTCCGAACTTACCTTGTGGGTCTATCTTAGTTATGGACAATGCTCCATATCATTGCACTCAGTTAAATAGAGCCCCAACGATGGCTAATTGTAAATCTGAGATGCAAGAATGGCTGAATACAAAGGGAGTAACTTTTTTGGATCAGTGGACAAAACCTTGTTTATATGAACTGATAAAAAAAAACAAAGGGCTACCAATTTTTTCAATAAATCAATTACTAGAGGAACATGGTCATAAAGTTGTAAAACTGCCGCCATACCACTACGAACTCAATCCCATAGAAAAAATTTGGAGCATAGTAAAAAGGCGCATTATGGAAAAAAACATTGCCCAACATCCAAAAGAAATAATCAATTTAACCGAAGCTGATCCCGAAGATTGGCGTATTCAGTGCAAGCACGTGGAAAATGTAGAAGATGAATACCTCAAAAACCTTTCACTGCTAGATATTGAAATTGTCCATTTTATTATATCGACAGCGAGTGATAGCGATACAGATTCCTATACATCAGGTTCAATAGTGACTGTAGTATGTCCTGTATAACTCTAATCCAATGTGATCATAGTTATTTTTGAGACCAGCAGCCTCATTATGCAGTCATAGCCGCAGCCAGCAGCTTCTTTGGTTAGGAGGATTTATTTGTTTCTCGACTTTACTCAGAGTGTTGGTAACGGGTCAGCACGTAGGTGTCGAGTCCCCACTATTCCAGCAGTGATTGCATTCTCGCGTTGTTAAATGTCATTTATGCCGTAAAAATAAATTTATTCACTTTAATAATTAAGGTTTTTGTTTAATTTTCCTGTTCCCTTCTCAAATACATAACTTTTACAATACCTTAAGGACAGGTATCTATTTTATTTATTTTTAACAGATAACATGATAAATTATTTTGAAGCTAGTTTCTTGTGTGTTTGTTTATGTGTATTTATTTTAAACTTTTGTACAATTTGTAAAAAACGTAAATTTATTTATGTGGGAAAATAAAATCTTTTAATATGGTGACATTTCGTCTGGCGATCGCGGCGCTGAGTCTGCAGGTCTTCTTTCGTGGCGCTTACTCTACTCAAAATTTATAGGGTGCGGCATTGCTATCTCTCTAGTTTTGTTGGTGAATAAATAAATAGCTATTCAAGGTACGACAAATTATTTTTTATTTCTGAAGACTACAATATAGGAAATTTCATCTTGTGTGTCCGTCATTGTCTAAACACTCCTGCGAGAGATTTCCGAAGTGTTACACAACTCTCTGGAGCATTTCTTGGGGTATATGGCGAATTTTCGCGGGGATTACCTCCTTCAGTTTTTGTAAGTTCCTCGGGGGCTGTTTATAAACTTTGGCTTTGAGATAATATCGCAAAAAAAATCGCAGCCAAATCTGGTAAGTACGGGGGCCACTGAATATCACCTATCAGGGAGATTAAATTCCTGAGAAACTTTCACATGCCGCAAATCAATTATGTCAATCATGGGCGTTGACTATCTTGTACGGATGGAAACCTAGGTTTATATGGAGAATTCTCCATACAGAGCGGTTGGTAAGTCAAAGTTCGGCAGCATGTTTGCGAGCAAAACTGGCTGTTCTCGGGTATTTGATCTGTTTGAGGACTTTTTACTTACTCTTTTTCTGACAATAGGCCATGTTTGCAACTGACAGTACTGACATGAAAACTTCCCAGCCGCCTACACATTTTGACAGTATTCTAACCCTTCTATCAATCCTCAAGTCGCACGAGCCTTTCAAAATTAGGGAGATAGCAATGCCGCATCGTATATTTGTTTACTGACAGTTTTTAAACTTCACAAGCTTTATTATGAAGGTTTAATTTAGTAATGAACATTATACTATTTTAGAATTTTAAGTTTTTGATGGCCATTTTCGACAAGTTGTAAATAACTTAATATTAGAAAATGGGAATCAAGTTATGGTATCTGTGATCCGTGAGTCCGCAATACTAGCCAATACTAACCATTCCCTTTCTGCGCCCAGTGGTAAACCAAATCGTAAGACTAATTTGCTGTAAAATAATGAAGGGGAATACACTATTGACTAATTTGTTGTATTTTTGTTTGTTTTGTCCTCTTCTCTTCATTTGAATGAAACAGACACATTTTATGTTAGCTCCAACAAGATTTGTGGATTTAAGTATCACTCATCTTTTATTATTTTGCAACAAATTAGTGAATAATTCGTAGCATCTTTACTGTACACTGAACAAATATCGTGAACACCTTTGGCTGCTTTATTTTCTCGATCGAATGTGAACAGAAAGAGGTGTCAAAAATGCCCACTTTCATTTGAATGACGTATTATACAATTTTGTTTTACTGTTGCTCATTTATTTATTTATTTAGGAAAAAAACTGAAAAAACTTATGTTAACACCCGATATATTATAGGAGTGTAATTTTATTCTATTTTATTTCATACTCTTTCATTCAGGCGTTCTTATATGGTGTCTTCTCTTCTTCGTTTTTTAATGGCCTTTTCACCTCTCAACTTGGCTTATATAGTGTCAAAACATAGTTAACTTTTCAATGATTCATCCCTGTGCTGTCCCATCTGTCATGTCAAATAGTTTTGCCGCATATTTGGTTCAGCAACCATAATAGTATTTATTATCAGTCTCCAAATAAAATTTTAAAATGTCTTTCTATGATTACAGGTGTGCACTGGCTCGTCATGACCGTGTGGGTTATCCAACAGAAGACTGACTTCTGTCCCTCGCGCCTGGAGGAGACCTTCTACAACTGCGTGGTGGGTGTGATCTACTGCTTCTGTTTCTTCAACCTGCGGGAGGGTCAAGCGAGGTATCGCATGATCGCCTTCTACACCATCATGATCTGCCAGAACATTACTTGTCTCCTGCTCTTCCTGTTCCTGCAGCCAGCAGCCATGAGGCCGGAACTTGTCATCCTCACCTCCACCATCATCATATTTGGAACCATTTTAGGTAATTTCATTAACTACATATAACTGTATTATTACATGCAAAGAACAATTAATCTAATCTTTCTTGGCTAAGCTGATTAATGAGGAAATTCAGTTCACCAAGTCTCCCGTCTACTGCGAGGATTCTTCCTTCTTTGTAGCGGAGCCGTATGTCCACCAGCCCGAGGGCACGTTCCCCGTGTCCCTTTCAGTCAAGTTCAGGAAATTGGATACAAAAAAATGTTTTCTTACACATGGTAAAAATTAGAGCATTTTATTTCACCATTTAATTTAATTTTACATTTTAAGTTTCTCGATGTATGAAAAATTAATAAAACAACTGCTTCGCAGGTTTATGTGACTAAGTGTTTGCAATAGCAATTATAATTTTATGTTGCGGCAACCTTGGGCGATCATTATTGCAACCGGAAACAGATTTATGGTTTCCGGGGTGGCCGTGTTATTCGATGTTTAGCATGTTTTAACATTTTTATATGTTTTAACTGACAATGCATTGACATAACTTTGTTGATATTTCAGCTATATGGGGTTTAACTTTTAAATGTCAGAAACAAAAGCAATCTCTTTTTCTTACAAACTAATCTGATCATATCTAACGATTTTATAGAATAATTGCAAGTCTGCGGTTCATACAATAAACGTAGATGTGTGTTTTGATTACTCACCGACCAGAACTCTTGATGTTGCGGTCGGTGTAATTTCAATTTTTCATTGGGGATTTTCAAAATTACATTACTTTAAAATAATTTATTAATACTTTATTCATAACCTCATCAGAAGGTTGGGAATATGTAAAGCTGCCACCACCACCTGCCACACTGTCACCGGAAACCAAAACTTGCTATCTATCAAGTCTTCTAAGAGTAACTTTTGTTTTTATGCCCCGATGTCCAAAATGTGTAGATTAGTCAATTCGTCACACAACTTGGAATTGTTTGAGCGGCTTTTTGTAGATCTCTTTGCTATTAACACAGTATGGGATGAAGATGGATTGGCATGGGTTAGGTTAGCTCGAAGTCTTGTGTGTTGATCGTATTTATGAATATTGTATACCATTATTTTATTGCCGTTGTTTGTCTTTGCTACATAGTTTTATGTTCTTTTTGTTCAGTTTCTTTCAGTTTCATATTTCTTCATATAACTGTTGTAATTGTCTTAGGCCGTATAAAATAAAAGAAAATAAACATATTTTTTAAAACATAATTTTTAACTGTGCTTGGAAAAAAATGTTAAAAGAAGCTTCAAATGTTATTAGAAGATTTCAAGTGTATTGAAATGAGTGTAGTTTTTATTAATTTGTAGTGTAGTAATTTAAAAATTAATATGGGGTAAAATGCGTCTCTTTTAATTTGGCAACCAATTTCATTAAAAAAATATATAGGTATGTAACCTTTTTTTTTTTACTTACTTGTGCATGTTGTGTTCACGTATGATTGATGAGCAATATGATAAATTATGATTATTATAGCAATGTTGTATGTATTGTTTGTGAACCATAATAAATAAATAAAAATAATATAACTTTGTCTAGTGAGACCCCTAGAATGGGCCTATTTGAGAATCACCGTTAAATATTCCAAAGAAAAAAAACTATTCCTCATTATGACATATTATATAACATTTGAATGAATTTCAGGTTTGAGCAGTATGCTAGTTTACTACAGGTGGCTTCACCCAGCTGGACCTATCAAATGGTGGTGTGATAGTAAAGAAGAGGAAAGTCCCACAGTTTCCACTCCTCATGCAGGCTCTACAGATCCTGAACATAACAAGAATATAAACCACCCTGCTAATGTTTCTTTGCGGTCACTAAAGTCCATCTGGCACGATACTTTGGAAAATGTCGCCAAGTAAGTGTAATTTAACTTATTCTGTTTATTTAGTTATTGTAAGACACTTATGTGTTTCGGTTTTTAGTTTCAAATTGGATTTTATTTCAGGTGTGCGGAATCTCCGCAGTCAGCGGAACATTCTCCCCAATCCGACGTCGAATGCACAGATAAGAAACTTCTCCTCGAACACTGGATAGCCCGAACCGGCAGTCCGACATTTGCATCCGCTCCAGTAGACAATATCGATGTGGCAGATGTAACGGGTATTGAATTTTACTCAGTCACCAACTCGCCAGAAAATAATTACAGGAATCTTCCTGATAAGGGTGGCGTTATAAACGCTTCCTTCCAGTATGAACATGAAAATGTCAGTAGGATGAATAAAGACATTTCAAATGAAGGCACCAACAAAAGTAAACGAAGGGGAATATGCTCTCCGACAGAACTCGGAGTTATGTTTTCAAAAGTGGATCATGGACAGAATACTTTGGAAAGTATCAAAGAAATAAATGAAACTATAGACGCAAATGCTCAAAAACGAAGGGGCATATGCTCTTCTAACCAACTTGAGACGAAGTTGCATCACGGTGACGATGCGAGTATTGGAGTTTTGCAATCTGTCAGTGATGGATTAGAGTATGATCTGGAAACTAATGGAAAAACATCCAGCGATTCCTTAACTCTTGATCTCGATCTCAGCTTTAGCGATATCAATAGCTCGGACATCAACGAGTTTAATGAAAATATTGTCCAAAAACTGTGCCTAAGTACACTAAAGAATATAAAGAATGTTCACCAGGACGCCGATATCAGAAACATACAGAAGATTGCTCTAGAAATACTAAAGGATTTGTATAGCAAGGATAACCAGGATATAGAGTCGGAAGTAGGATCTTCGGCGGGGCGCGATCTCGAGACCCCCAGCGAGGTCCTCTCTGCGCACGATTACGAGAACATCTGCGCCGTCAACATCGCCCGCGAGGCGTGGGGCCTGCGCTCCTGGAGGGGCTGCGCGGATATGGGAGGCTCGCCCCCTCCGCCGCCACCCCCGCGCCCCCCGCATCGCTACCCTCGCAACGTAATGTACCAACTCACCGAATGCGAGGAGGTCGCCGCCAAGTCTCCCGACTACTGCGAGGATTCTTCCTTCTTTGTAGCGGAGCCGTACGTCCACCAGTCCGAGGGCACGTTCCCCGTGTCTCCCCCCCTGGAGCCCATCTTGGAGGAGCTGGACGAGCCGGTGGACTGCGGGAGGCGCCGGCAGCGCCATAACTCTGAGAGCGCTCTGGTTGCGACCATCGACGAAATCAGGAATGACGCCATCGCCGATTCCCCCAGGAACGTGTACCACAGACCGGTATGGGATTCTCCTTGCCCTGATTTTCAGATTGATCGTACTCACGTTACTTCGGGTATCCGCAATGCCAACAACTTAAGGAAAGTTCTGTGGAGAGAATGCCAAGACCGAGTGTGCGATAATGATGAACATAGTGCTAGGTTAGAAATGACGGATCATAATAAGGAGGAGTGTAAACAGAATAAAACTAAAGATATAACTGTGAAAAGTCATGTGAGCCAAGATGCTAAATTCTCTCCAAAAGTAACTTTGCCCGAATCAAAATTTAAAATCTCCGACTGTGATGTAGCTATAGATAATAAATATTTTAAAAGTGCGGAAGATAGACAAAAATCCAGTAAAATTAGTAACACAAAAAAAAATAACGCTTCTAGGGTACATTTTCAGAAAAAAGATGCTTTTCGACAACCCCCTAAAATGAAAATGGCAAGAGATGAATCAGTGAAAATTTTCCCCGTTGTATTAACGAATGCTTCGCCATATGAAGAAGTCACCTTTAGATCTCGATTAGTTAAGGACACCTCTAGAGTAAGGTGTGGGGTGAACTCATCACCCGATGTATCCCACACGGCAATTAGTTCATCTTTACAATCCCTTCTGGATAGAGACTGTCAAAGTGTAGCGATGCCAAAATCTAACATGGAAAGTCGTCCTAATGTTAAACGAAATAGTAGCAACCGTCCGCGGAGAAAGTTTTCATTGCTCAGGGAAAAGTTTGAACCGAAATCTAGTAGGCACTCCGATGAAGAAATGTTGTTTCAAAGTTTGGAGAGTGTCCGATCTTTGTCCAGCGAATTGGATATTACTTCTAGTCGAAATTGTTTAAAAAATAATGTGAATATAGTTTTAGTAAATCAAGAACCTAAAATAAAGTACAATAAGGAAAATGTCACTCCTCTCTCCCGAACTGTGGACAGAGATATGTGTAGTGAACCTCCCGTTGAAGAGGTTGTAATATGCCCTCGCAACATGAAGAATCTAGTGCCAATTTAAAAGTATTCTTTTAAAATGAGTCTTAAGTCTTCCAAAAATAACAGTGAATTTATAAACTAAATTATGGTGCATTCAAAACAATATTATTTCCTAAATATGCAATAATTAGTACTAGCCAACAATCTTAATCTTGTACATAATATATATTCTTTTATGTATATGTATTCTTTTAGTTTTACGTTTTTACAAATTATACAAGACCGTAAAACTCATAAAAATATCTTCCTCTTTGCATACTAAGAAAAAAAACCTTATCATACATATTATGTTCCAACAGGGAGTCATTGTTTTATAATTTACTGATCTATATCTATCTATCTATTTATAAGATATTTTAAGAAGTACTTGTGTAAAAATATACTTACAGTATAGTATAAATAAATATAGTATTTACAGTATCCAGTGTGCCTTACATAGGTACTTTTATAGAAAAGAAGTTCAATTCAATAAATTGGGTATTTTGTACAATATGATAAAAATAATTTTACATTGTTATATTACTGTCAATAAATTTGTAATATTGTGTAGTGCAATTATTGCAAAAGTTTATTTGTTACCAATATAAATATTGTGTTTCTATACCTATGAAGCACTCTCCTGTGAGGAGGGAAAATTCTAAAATTGAGATTATAAAACTCGTTATTTGTGTACTCGCTACAACCAAGTTGGACTGTATTATGTATAGTGTTATAAGTTGTAATAAGGAAACTGTGATTATCGGGTAGCTTTCAGTGCCACTGGTACTTTACCCAATTAACTATAACTGTGTTGTGAACTTTTATGTACATAGTGTTTTTTATACACAAATATAATATAGGGACCAACAATCTTAATATACACAATTATAATTTCATTAATTACCTAATTCAAAAGCCTTAAAATGATGTTTAAATAATGAAATCTTTTTGCACTCAACAAAATTTAAAGACAATTCTATCTAGAGGCTAGCCACTATACAAAGAAATATAAATAATTCATTTGATTGACCTAAATATGGTTTGAAAATGACACATTTTGCGCACTTGACAAGCCATAATATGTGTAGGATTTTAGTAGTCGAGGGTTGAAGCTCCTACCCCAGTTATAATTTAACAGAAGAAACGAGGTTGCTGTTTAATGCGTATTTATTTCACGGTGAATAAATAGTGAATTGTGTTGCGCGAGTGTTACGGCGATGATGGGTTGAAGAGACTGCACTTGAACTTCATGCTGGAACTGAGTGACTGCATCGAGCTGAGTCCTCGGGCTGGCTGGACTGACTGAAGTGAACTGCTAGGCGTTACCACGCCTTTGTTGCGCATATCTCCATGGTAGGGACGATGTTAATGTACTGCAGAACGTTGATCTCGTCATTCGCAGAATTTAAAGAATTAAAAATGCTGACCTACTTCTTGGAGTCATGACTCTTGAATTTCAGGTGAAATTATTTAGCACGTGTGGGTGTCGACGATCATAGACTATGAACCCCACATGTGTATACAATACATAAGACATTTATTTACACGCCACTATTAAAGAATTTTCAAAGTTTAAGGGTGTACATCCTTGAAGTACTTAATTTATTATTTACATTAATCATCATTCCCTTTCCACACCCACATGTGCATAGGACACTGCAATAAAACCCAAATGCAGCGTATCAATAATTCGTTATTTGAAGGTAATAAGATGATTGTCTTACGTTCAGGGACTAAGAAATATTGCAGTGTACCTTTTTATATCAATATTTCATGTTGGATTAAGGAGATAAAGACAGCTGCTAGAACATGTTCTAGCAGCTGCATGCATAATAGCACAAAGCATAAAAATGCCATATAAATTTCTGTGACTATTCATGGATAGTGGTTAATTGGAATGTTTTTCCTAAATTTTATGGAAGAATAGAAAAAAAAGCTTTGTGTTTTGATGATCTGTGATGTTAAAAATACAATCGGGAAATATCACTTTTTTTACAATTTTAAAGTAATAATGGTCTACCAAACTGTAGAGTAAAAAAAAATTTTTTGTTTTAGAAGTTTTTGCTACTTAGAGCTTGTCCAGAAAGGGCGAATGCGCTGTGATTCTCTCGTGCGTAATACGTAATCGCGAATCAAGCGCGAGTCAAGAGTCTGGCGAAGTGCACGCAATTTATTCGCGAGGTTTATTTATTTAACACTTTATATGCATATACAATAAATATACACACAAGGGCAGGCATATTGCCTTACGGCAATTTCTTTCTACCTACCCAAACCGTTCAGTTTGAGAAAATTACAAATACATGGACTTATTGAATCTTACAATTTTATACAAAAATTAAAAACGAAGATTAACGAAATAAAAAATATATAAAAAATTAACACTATACTATGAAGAGAGGAGAGGGGATGGGAAGGAAAGAAGAAGGATAAAGGAATAATTTAAATATTTAGATAGTTGACATTTCAATCTTGACTTAAATGTAAACAAAGGGGCGTCTCTAACATTAGTGGGTAGATTATTCCAATCCACCCGCAGTCCACCGGCTCGTCCAGCTCCTCCAGGATGGGCAACAATCGAGCGGGCTCTCAGATAAACAGGCGAAGTGGGATTATTTAAAATATTGTGAAGAAGTGATAGAATGTGAATGTTTCTTCTATGCCTGATACTGAGCCAGTGTAGTTGTTTGCGATACTCGGTTATGTGGTCAAATTTGCGAAGATCAAAGATATAACGTATACAAAGAGATTCTCTTCCGCATATTCTCGGACAGTTTTTCCCATTGACCATTGACGTAATCAATTGACTGCAAGCAAACTGAAAATCTTCCATAACTCTTTTATCATTGGTTGATTCATATGAACCAGTGAATTCGTTCAATGTAGTTCGTTTTAATTAAAATATTTTTTATTATTTTTTCCTCACATTTTCAAGAAAACATTTATTGTATCCAATTTCCCGTAGAAGTTTCCCATTGAAGAAAAGTCAATTTTTTTTTATTTAAAAGTTTTATTTTAAAATAATTTAAAAATATCACAATAATCAAAATGCAAATTATTTTATGTTCAAGCAACATACTACTTTACACATCCCTGAAATAAATGTATGTGTTATATATAATAAATGACTTGGAAATAATATACTTAAATGTTTTAAAAAATTACAAATAACAATCCTGCTAGTAATAATTCATTTGTTTGATTAATTGTCTGATTGAATTATTATTTTTATCACACATTTTTTTCTAGTGTTATAGGGATCCTCCTTACGCTAAATTGACATTTCACGCTGTATTCATACATTCAACATTTACTAATAACAATACATATGTGAGATTGCTAATTGTCGCTAAATCATGCAGCTATTTTTTTTCATTCTAGTACATTTTAAATTTATACATTGGGCACTAAATTATTACAAATCTGAAACCGATGTGATTAGTTTGCAGCCTACAATTTTTTCTTGCGATGAGGAAGTCTAGTGTTTGTTAATAGACTTTGCCAAAAATAAAATAATTTTATTTTTATGTGTCGTATTATCATCGTTATGAATTTTGAAAATCCCCACTGAAACATCAAAATTTCACAGTCCGCAACGACGATAGTTCTGGTTAGTGAGTGGATCTAAACATACATCTGAACTATTATTAAACATAACTGACAAGAAACAAAGAAAACATGGGTTTAACTGAAGTTTATTGTACAAACCGCTGACTTGCAGGTATTCTACGACATCGTTTCACATGATCTAATTAGTTTGTAGGAACAGCAGTTTGTTGCAAAAGTTAAATCTCGTACAATTATAATTTATACCCACTAAACATCTAAAACATGGCTACCCTGAAACCAGAAATCTGTTGTCACAACTTCTTATCTTTTATCTCCCCGATGGAGGTCGTAAATCATCGCAGCAATTCTCGCGTTGTTGGCAGCTGAACAAGGACCGAGTGTTGCAGTGGAACCCCAGTCACGCAAGTTCTTTAGCCAAGAGGTGGGTCCATCTACGTGCACTGCGTCTTCCTTCCCCGCAGGATGACTTGCCACAACAACAAATAGCTATAATCTATTTTAAAATATTTTGAG
Source organism: Micrasema longulum (assembly GCF_059751315.1). Taxonomy (NCBI): domain Eukaryota; kingdom Metazoa; phylum Arthropoda; class Insecta; order Trichoptera; family Brachycentridae; genus Micrasema; species Micrasema longulum. Next base: position 45,637 of record NW_028277803.1, read on the forward strand.
TTTCTCCAAATGTTTGTATACAAAAGACAAACATCAACAGATGGTATTATGGATATTCAAACATGTGCAAAATGGTGAATATCGCCCAGTATGTAAAGTGGCCACATAAACCGGCCAATGACAGGTCATGAACCCTGTAAATGTCTAGACTTCCAAATTTCCTTCTCTAAAATGTTCTACATCTCTGATGTAATTTGTAAATGTATAATTTATTAGCTATTTCAAACACGGGGTTGTGTGTGTGGCGTTGCAAAGAAATTCATTTTTATCAAAACCATTTTTACATTTTTGAGAAACTTCAGTGTACAATTAAATGTTGTAATTTTTACCATGAACAAGAAAACATTCTTACATCCAATTTCCCATAGCACTGAACTTCCTCATTGCATATTGTAGAGAAGTACATTTCTAAAAGATAACAGATTTAATAATGGTTCCAAACTTTGAATGTAATAATAATCAATCGCTAGGTCAATTGATGTATTTTTAAATTGTAATTTTGTATTATTTTTCTGTCTTTAGTATTAAAGTGGGACAACAGTCATTTTCATAATTTTTCAGTACAGATGATTTGTATATTTTTATACCTTCATAGAATAAATAGGCAGAAAAAACACAAATAGAAAAGTCTTTGTCCATTTTGAAACCATAAATTGTATTTACCATCATTAGAATGGACTGCATAAGTCCGTCAATTAAATAAATAATATGTACGAGGCGTATCCAGAAAGTAAGTGTACTGAGGCTCTCACGACCGGATGGATTTTAACTGACCTTTCCCCTCCGCAACGAGACCGGTTCGAGGTCAGTATGTTGAGAAGTGTCAATGCGACAACACATTTTGTGAAAAATGACAATCCAATCTCGCACCAAGTGCGAAACACGCGACGTCGTCCGTTATTTCGTTTGGAAGGGAAAACCTCCGGTTGAGGTTTATAATGAGGTGAAAACTGCATATGGTGATAAGCTATTAATCGTACAAGTGGTGTAGCTAGTTTAAAAACGGTTGTACGTCTATGCATGATGATCAGAGGAGCGGAAGACCTTAAATTGTGACTGACGAAATTGTGGAAAAAATCGAAAATGCGCTCCGTGACGATCGCAGATTGACTGTGGATGAACTTTCTGAGATGTTTCCGCAAATCTCCAGATCTCTACTACACGAAACCATCACAGAAACCCTCGGATATCAGAAACTGTCCGCGAGGTGGGTCCCAAAACAGCTGACAGACCAACACAAGTTGAATCGAGTGGAGGCCGGGCAAGAGTTTTTGAGGGGCTGCAAACTCCATGGAGATGAATTTCTTCACTCCATCGTTACTGGAGATGAAACTTGGGTTGCACACTACACGCCTGAAACCAAAAGGCAGTCTCAACAGTGGCATCACACCTCTTCACCCTCTGCCAAAAAGTTCAAAACCACAATTACAGCCAAGAAAATCATGGCATCAGTGTTTTGGGACTGTCAAGGTATAATTTTAATTGAATATATGCCTCAAGGGGAGACCATCAACTCTGCAAGATACTGTGAGGCCCTAAAAAAAATTGCAGAGGGCGATTCAGAACAAGAGGAGAGGCATGCTGACAAAGGGAGTCTGCCTGCTGCACGACAACGCCAGACCACACATGGCCAACGCCATGAAGGAACTACTCGCCTCGTTTAAATAGGATGTCCTGAACCATCCCGCGCATTCTCCTGACCTAGCGCCTTCAGATTACTATCTCTACTTCCCTGAAGCTGCACATGGGTGGAAAAAGGTTTTCAACCGACGAGGAGGTAAAGGAGGAGGTGGAGAAGTGGACGAAGGGGTTGGCGGGAAACTACTTCGAGGAAGGCATCAAAAAGTTTTTTTGCATTGAGAGGAATGGCGACTATGTTGAAAAATAGCTTACATATATTATGTACTACGGTAACCACACCTAAAAAAACCTAAAAAAATTCAGTACACTTACTTTCTGGATAAGCCTCGTAGTTGTCCATTTTTTAAACCCATGGGTACTGCAAGTGTCCATTTTTGGATGGATGTTTACTATGGTCAAGATTCGTAAAACAATGACAAAGGGGGGTTCGTGTTCAGTGTATAGAAATACATTTTTATTTTTACTTGTAACACTCGAAAAATGACAAAGACTCATTTCGGCGGTTGATTTTGAATTACCAAAAGAGGACTAAATAATGGCCGCTATGACATTTTAGGGCTCAAAAAAACATTTGAGCCTTTTCCTTATTTTGACAAAAACGCAACAATTATTCATTGTTCATTTTTGATGCAAAGATGGTGGAGTAAAAGTCCATTTTTGATATAAGGTACATATTTTTTACCTAAAATTCTACCCCAAATGACCGTTTTTGACATGTATCTTTAGTTTTCTGTTAAGAAAATCGTTTTTTCTATTATAAACAATCAATAAAACCCATTTTGAATAATGGAGATTGTCCGACTTGGATAATAGAATCCTCATATGGTTCAAAATTAATTGAACCATCTAATTTATTATTTGCATCAATAATAACATTCTTAAAACTAGGTTCATTTGTCTAATATTATTTATATTCTTATGTTATGTGCAAATATATAATAAGTACGGATTAACAATAGTTAGATCATTTTTAAAAGCGTACAATTTAAAACTAAAATATCACAAAAGTAGGTATTGTAAAAATATTAACAAATAACATAATATGTGTATCACAAAAGAGATCGCAATAATAGAAAAACCATAGGAATTTTATAAAACTTAAATTAAAATTATTTATTTTAGCATTTTACAGTACTATTTTTATAACTCAAATAAACATTTTTATTTATTATTTTAGAGAACTGTTTTGCTTGTTCATGTTTTGTTCTTTAATCAAAAATAATATACGAGATAATTCACATGCATATAAAATGAAAAGTACATTATATATATAAAGAATTTAGTTTAAAAATAACAATATAAAAATAGGAGTTGATGATCACTATTTTAAAGTAAATATTTAATTTATATTAAAAAAATAAAAAACACAAAGCCTTCTTTTTACATCCGAAACAAGAAGCTTCTCTTCATAAAGACATTTGTACATATGTAGTTGGAGGCAGAAAGTATGGACACTTTTAAAATTTAAATACATACATCACAAGTCAAGAAACATCTGGGCAACTTAGATTAAGTGTATGCATCTGTCTAGACAGGTAATTCAACAATGCAAAATCTCATGTACATTCTGTATAATGCTCATAATCCCCCGACTGATAAACAATGTCATCAAAATGACTTAATTTCTGTCGTCCAAAAAACATCCCATAGTTAAACGACATGCAACTGACTAATGAAGGTTGTGATAATTAGATACTTGGTAAATATATAAAAGGGTTATACTTACCAAGATCTCATTATTGAATTTTAAGATCTTCTAACACGTTTGCGGTTATTTCTGCTATAGCCGTCAAAATCGTTTAGGAAATGATGGCTGTATGGCCTTCTTTTGCTCATGTGGGCAGTATTACCCTCATAAGCAAAAAGGCAGCTACATATTTGGGAGTCATATTTTGCAATGAGACGCTTTTTAGTATTCTTCAACTTTATGCAAATTCAAAAAAATTATAAGTAAAAACACAGTATGCCAATCGATTCTAAGCTTATGAGGGCCGTATAGCCGTCAGTCCAAAAGGCATTGGTAGTGAAAATACGGTTATAGCCTGAACAATAAAACCTCTGTTTTACGTTTTTCAAGGGAGCAGCGAAAAAAAGTGTTAAACTAAGGAAAACGCTAAAGTGAGGAAATGAAAAACTGCAGAAAAATTGTAAAAGCTGTCATAATTGGAGACTATTTATATTTACCTATGATTTTATTAAAATTATTTTGTATTTTTTCAGTCAATACCACAATGAGTTTTTTTTTATTGAATTTAAAAAAAAAATGTTTAAACAATTTTATGTAGGTTAAATATGTATAAAATGCATACACTGATTTTTTCCCTAAATATTTGGAAATTTTGTTTATATGGTATCACTTTTTTTAGTATGGCACCACAAAATTTTAAATGTCATTTACATCATGGCAAAACTGTTTCACACTTTTATGATAACTGTTTAATAATCTTCTTTCCAAATTATTTTTACAACTTCAAATAATATTTCTATTGCTATTACTTCAAGTAATTTATCGATGTAAAGACTTTATTTTTCCTAAACATGCTTCAACCGTATGTAACAATTGAGTAAAATGTCCAAATTAGACACTTGAACAAAATGGTCAATTACACTGAACCTACTTTGAATTTAGTTAGAGACAACAATTATTTATACATTTTTTTATTTACCTTGATTTTATTCACCATTTTGGGCAAATCTGGCGGCGCGCGGCTTGGTGTCTTTTGACCGATTGAACGAGTTTCGAAAAATTTTCAACGCAAAACCGGGGTTATGAAAAACTTAAAAAATGTTAATTGGGGGGATATTTGAATGAGAACGTATGGAAAAAAATGGGACCTAAACATTTCGGAGTAAAAAGCAAGAAAACGTAAAATTGAGGAATATAAAAATGAGGTTTTACTGCATATTGTAGGCGATGTTGTGTCCCTATAGTAAAATAGTCGGCAACAAAAGTGTCCCAATATGTTAGTCAAATAAGATTTACTTCAAACCGTCAACTACGGTTCAATCAGAGGTGAAATATTTCAAAAAGTTATGATGTGTCCATATGAGTGGGTCCTATGAGAAAAAGTGTCCACGAACGTGTTAAAAAAATTATAACTACGAATATTTCTTCAATTGTAATAAAAAGAGTAACTCTAACAATCTTTTGTTATTATGCATTAATTTTTACAATACTGATTTTTTTCCTGTGTATATTTAATGTGCTTATAAGCGTTTAAGTAATAATACTGTAATATTTGAATAACAATTTTCACTGAAATGACTTAGTTTGCATGAAGGTTCTTTCATCAAACAACAAAACAAGCGCTACAGGTTATGTGAGACATCTCCATAACAATAATGCCTTCACGCTGATACAAAAATAATTATCTTTATTAAACACGTATCTTATGATTGTTCTTCTTACACATCTGGCAACTTATTTTGATGGATTTTAATAGTATATATTTTTAATGAGATATTTGTCAAAGAAAAAAAAAAATATCAAATGTTATTGAATTTAAATAAAATATAAATATTCAATAATTTACAATAAAGAAGTTCCACCACATTGTACCCTACAAAAAAAGCACTGCTCCTACGCAGACAGTTAATTGTATTTTTTTTTGTTTACTTATAGCGCTTGTAGTAAAAGTGGATAGTTACTTGGATATTGCGATATAATAGTTGTGTATTGAGATTTAGTGGTGCGTCCCATCATAGGGTGCTATGCCCCCTTGGTGCGTTGCCATGCCAACATAGCACAGCGTGGCCTCATCTCAAATGTGCGTCTGCCGTTCTACATTTCCTTCCTGACGCAAAACTAACTTGGCTAACTTTCCGAGCCATGCGCCGTTTCTGAAAAAATAATTATATAGCATATTATTACAACTTGTGGGTTTAGTCCCGTGGATAAAGCTATGCACAAAATCATTGTTTTAAATTCAAAGTTGACACAAAGATAATTTTTGAAATATTGTAAAAATCAGGGATTGTTTCGAGACTTCAATATTCCCATCTCTAAAATGATCCCATCTCTGTTTTAATATGTCAATCTTAATAACTCCCTACGGGGTGAAATCCAGTCCTTGTCTACAAACACAAAATATTGTTAATTCTTTAATCAAATCGATCTGCAATTTTCGCAGTATAATCTTGATGATCTATTAAATATGAAGGTACCTACCTCCATTTTACAGAATAAAATAAATGCAAAATTTATATTTGAAGCACTAACTTCATGGTTATTTATTATAATAAAATAAATATAAAACAACTTTGTTTTTAACCACTTATTTTTTACTTTTTCTACTGACCAGTTTCAAAGCTACATAAGCTCAAGACAAAAACACTTGACTTATTAGCTCCATAACATGTATCAATAATATAATATTTAGTTATCACTGTAAAAATAAAATAGGATAGAATTCATTAGTTAAGTATACCTTGATAAAGAAGCTTGTGTAGCTTTGAAACCGGTCGGTAAAAAAATAAGTGGTTAAAAACCATTTTTTTAATATTATAAAATGATGATAATGATTGAGGTCTGGGAATATTTAAAGAAATTATATGCCAGCATCGAAACTAATGTTTACTCATCGATACATGTAAATCCATTCATTGAAGTAAAGCACAACCTCCTTCACATCCAAACCCAGGAAAGCATTTCTTGACCAATGAGATCAGACTATTAAAACAGATTTCCCAAGGAATCAGTCAATTTGTTTAAAAAAATAATTAGGCAAACATAACACAAACCATTTTTAATATTTCTCATGTCATGCAGTTTCAAGGTGCTAGTATAGTATTAAATAATAAATATTAACCCTACCTTGCATTAACTGTGGTTTGTATTTCAGTAAGGGATTTGTTTCTCGTATCTGGTAATGCAATATAGCATATTATAAATGTGCACACATTTACCACACTGAACAGAATGAAGAGACAGTAGATGGGAACTGAAAAAAAACAAATTGTTGTTTGAAAATCTCCAATCGAAACATAGACAATAGAACGACAATGTTTTTTCTCATATCTATATGTATTGTAAGGGGTCGTTTACATGTGCCAATACAATATTGTCCCAAGACTCGACCATTGTCCACGTGTAAACAGCAATTTGAACAATGGTGGAAGAGTTTCCTATTTATTGTAACCTTAATTTTATTAAAAACACTACACAAAATACTAAATAATTTGAACAAATATTATTCACTATAACTGTCGTATATTATACGCCTAGTAAGTAAAAGAGTAATGTGGAGAATTCCAAAAATGAAAAGTATAATTATATTACTATCACAGATTGTTAGGTTAATGTTCAAATATTTTTTAACTTCGTTTTTGTACCGTGTAAAGAGGTTCCGGTATACTTATCATCAAACCTTTATCCAGACACGATGGTGCATAGGGCACTGCATTTGTAAAATAAATGCAGCGTATCCTGATCATCTGTTATAGGAAGGTAAGGTGATCAGTCATGTGCACTAGTCGAGAGTGAAATATTGTAGCATAAAACCACCTTTTAAACAAAGATTTCACATTGATACTCCCAGGAATTGAACCCAGAACTTCAAGCATGGTTAGCGAATGCGCCAGCCACTACTCAGCCGTGTCTGGGTGGATGAAGAATACGGTTCTGCGTGTGAATAAAAACCAGAGCCCTGGATGAGCATTTTTGACTCGATGGCTATTCAGGTAAAAATTAGCAAAAAAGGAAATCGAGTGGTGTACTTGTACTTACTCTTCTTTGTATCATAAAAGAATTTGCATTCTCGGGGATCACTGGTTAAAGCTGAGGATGTTGCGACCTTAAGCATTACTCAAAACACTTAATTAGGTTGAATTGACTAAACTGCGTGAGTTTTTTCCGTTTTTAAAACAGTTTTATCATGGACATTTCATAGTTCAATATTAATTTGACGTTTAATCATCAGCGTGGCCATATACAAAGCAAAGTGTAATTGCATGCATAAAATAAGATCCCCAAATTTCTTTTTTCTCTACCCCCGCAAAAAGATTCATAATAGCACCCCTGGGCTGGTATTCTGAAAGCTAAAGCGCACATAGAGAACGCTTTGTTAGTGTGTATTTAGTGCGTAAATACGCGCTAAGCATACAAAACAACACCCCCGGGCTTGGAGGGGACCGGTCACAACAGATCTAAACAGGCCGCAGTGACGTCAGGAGTTTATATAGACTGACCCCCATTCATCAGAATAAGAATATACTTACTCTTTATTTTCAAGAATGTCATTTGCACGAGCAGATCAATAGAGAGGTACAACCCAACCGAGAGTCCCAGGCCGCGCGCCCTCCAGCTGGTGGGGAGTATCTCGCAGGTAGCCAGCCAGCCCAGGGAACCGAAGCCCAGGGTGTAGCCGGCCTCCGAGGTCAGCAGCGTGATGACGCCCGCCATGCGCAGTGCGGGGGGGATGGCCGAGGGCGGGAGCAGCTCCTCGGGAACACACCGCAGTGGGTTGTTCCCTTCCAGCTGGTGCAGGGCTACCGGGGTGGGGAGAAGAGGGAACAGCGGTGGGCTGGAATTACCTGGAACAAAACATCTGTCAATTTGTATACTAAGTTTGGATAAAATAATCATGTTTTGAGTATGTCCAAATGTCTGTAGACATGATGGATTTCACTCCAAGGGAGTTTATTAGGATCTAAATTTATTGCAACAGAGAGGAAAAACAATGAGAAGGGAATATGGAAGTCTAGGCATATACAGGGCTTATTTTATTGTATTGGTGTACACAGCACAAATGGCTTCTATAAACATTTATACATTAAACATAACAGTGTTTTATTTCACAATAACTATAAACATAGGTATACACAGTTTTTAAAAGAACAATTATATATTGTACTATATTACTATACTAATGTGTATTCATCTTCACTTTATTTCCTTTTTCTTTTTTTAGAATTAATTACATATTTAGTGTAATAATTATGATTTTATTTTATGTTATTATCTAGAATACTTTATGTACTTTTTAACTGTATACTGTAGGAGCTCTCTGGGCGTATATTAAATAAATATATTTGAAACTTAAAATACTTAGGTAAATAAAAATAAAGGTAACAAAGTACATAAATTAGGAATGGCAAAAATCATAAATTTACTTATTTGTTGGTATTGTTGCATTTCCTGATATTGAAGGGCCCTAGGTACGTTCTGGTTAAGAGCTTAAGAATCCACAACAATTCCAAAAATAAGAAAAAAAAACATAATTAATATATTTTTAAAATATGGCTGCAAAAATCTAGAATTAGGAAAGAGGAAAAAATAATTTTACATCTAACATACCAATATATATACCTATATTTGAAAAATTAAAAAGGTACTGACGAAGAAATTTTAATTCTGATACTTTTTCTCAAAAAAAAAAAACCAGTCAGTTCAGCTTAGGAGTGCAGAAAACAGGACAACGAAACCTCAATTTTGTCAATTTTGTGATTTGCAATCTCCTTTTTTTTTTAAATTGTTGAGTGCAACATAATATTTTCAAAATCTTAGATGTAGCTAGTATAAGAATAACAGGTTTATATATTATACGTGAGAATATATATATTTAAGTGAATAATTTGATGAGGTTGTTTAAATAATAAAAAAAAGTTAACTTTAGCATAAAGTTTATATTGCTAAAAAGGCAGCCTACCTTCAAATGCTGGGAATTCAGTTAACTTCAGTTCTGTGTTTTCAGCCAGGGGGAGCATCCCGATGGATGTGTAGATAGGTAGGACATTACAGACTCTAGGTCCCGGGGTGATGACGCGGGAATATATTTGGTCCAAGCCGGCTATGATGCTCAGTGAAATCATAGACACACTCATTATAGAGAGGGAAGTTAGTATAGATGCTCGTACTCCAAGGCGTCCCACAGTGTAAAGCAGAATGATGGCCGATAATATCTGAAACAGTTCAGCATTGTTAATTTTTATTTAACTATTTTAAGGAGCTTTTTTTTAATGATTAAACACATTACTGTAATGAATATTTTTATTATGTTACATATTATACACATTTGATTTATGTATTGTTTTTATTAAATTGAATGAAATAATTCAGTAGAGTATTACACACACCAAAAAAGATTTTGGCTATTTTACTTCACAAAAATCAACTGAGGTGTTACACCCCTTCAGAGCTGATTTGATTCCCGTGTATATAAAAAATATGTTGTATTCTGTATGTATTTAAATGAATGAAAAAGTTCAGTGGTTTTTTAAATTTTTTATTTGTTAATAGACTATTAAATTAAGCCCAAAATATACATCTATTTATATCGTATTGTCATTGGTATGATTTTTTAAAAACTTTTGTAATTTTAAATTACACTGCCCGCGACACAAGTTCAAGTCAGTGAACTTTCCTGGCATTCAAAAGTAGAACCTTGTACCCTTCAAAACATCCCGAACGCCGAAAAAATTAAAATCTATCGCAACACTTTAATTGATTGATTATTGTTAACATGTGTTCACCTGTGAAGTTTCAAAGTAGTTAGCTTTTATTATAACCATTTTTTTAATTTTGCCTAATTATAGATTTTCGAGAAACATCTCCCTACAATTTTTACCGCAAAAATATTTTTTTAATCCAATTTCCGGTAGCACTGAACTTCTTCATTATTAAAAAACAAAAAAAACTTTTATGCTATAGAAATAATTGAATGCTCATTTTTAATGAACAATGAGTTAGAACTGATAATAAATTGTCAAATTTTATTTATATATAATTTTTTATCTTAGTTAAAACCTTTTTACTGGTAATTGAGTCGCTTACCAGCCATCAACTCGAAAACACTCATTCAGGGTTCTATTTTACATACAAAACTCCATCCTTCATCTGCCTGGATACAGAGAGGTTATAATAATACAAAACATTTCATGTAAATTTAATTAAGAGTCTGGTTACTAGATATTTTGTACAGTGTTTTGATAATTTTATTCTCCGGATCTTTTTATAATCGTTGGTCATTGCTTACCCTTATAATAGCTGTTGTCAGTGCCGTAGTGCCGTCCGCGATACTGAAGCATATCCCAGTCATGGCAAACACTCTCGGCGCATAGAACAGGACCCAGGAGCGACCACAGCCCTGTATGAGGAGCACCAGACCCAGGGCCCGGGCCAGGGACCAACACAAGTCACCCGAACAGTGAGACTCCCCACTCCCGTAGTGTTGGTCCAATACGTTGGATTTAGTTTCTCGCGATATAATGTAGTGCGGGGACTCCGGGAGAAAGATGTAGGTTATGAAAAATATGGCCATTCCAAAAGCGCAAATCATTCCTGAAAATACATCTTGCATTGAATTCTGATTGAATTAATTTACAAATCTGATTGATTGATTAAATGGCAACGATTACAAAAACGTATAATGGTTAAAGTTACAATCAAATGAGATTTTATTAGGTTTGCACTAAATTTGTTTTTTTTTTCTTGGTCACATTGAGCATGAATAAATCTTGTAATTTTTCTAAAACAATATGAAATACTGGTTATTATCATACATTTTTAAGTCTTTTTTACCTTAATCTTGTGTTCAATATTGGAAGCAAACATTTTGATCAGATAATGAAAATTAGAGGTAGAAACATTGAATATAAAGTTATTGTATGGATATACGAAAATGTTTAAAAATAAATAAATTGTAAAACTTTTATGATTAAATAAAAATAGGTCTTAAAAAAAAAACACTTTGTTTTTAAGCATTAATTATTTAAACTTCTTAGATTTTCACGGTCGTTCAGATGCACAATAGCCCCAGTTTAGGACGGTTGCTTGGGGCATAAAGTGTATCGAAAGCCGACTCATACTAATCTGTATCTTCATGTTACTTCTCACCACCATCTGTCACAAAAACTGGGTCTCATAAATACACTTGCCAGAAGGGCAACGCGTATTTATGAAGAAACAAACATGAAAATGAATTAAATATTTTATTGGAAGTGCTAGAAGGAAACGGGTATAAAAAGGATATTTTTAATAGAATAGCTTCCATTTCAAATACAAACAGGACACTTGGCAATAATAACGACAATTATAAAGGGGCAGCTTGTTTGCTATATGTACAGAACGTTACAGATAGAATTTTCAAAGTTCTTAAAAAACACGGCATCAAAACCGTTTTCGGTGCATCAACAAAAATTAGAGATTCAAGTCTAAAATCAACAAAGAACCGGGACCCCCTCGAAACAGACGGTATTTAATTATATAATCTGGGAGACTGCCTGCTGTTAGCGGGTTATTCTATCATAAAAAATATAAAGAATTAGTGGTTAAAAACAAAGTATTTTGCTTTTAATTATATAATGAATAACCACAATGTTAGTGCTTCGAATATAAATTTTACTTTCAGCCATAAAATCAGTAAAAAATATTTCAGTAACCTCAAAAAACAGACTAAAAAATAACAGGTTTTACTGCATAATGTATAATCACAATAATTCAAATGTAAATTCAATCAAGCCTATTTATTTATTTGACACTTTATATACATATAAGGGCGGGTATTTTGCCTTAAGGCAATTTCTTCCTACCTATCCAAACCACTCAGTTTGAGAAAATTACAAGTACATGGAGATATTCTAGGTAATTATGCATAATCTAATAATTTTATACAAAAATTTAAAACAAAAATTAACTAAAAATTTACACTATACTATGAAGAGAGGAGAGGAGAGGTGATGGGAAGGAAAGAAGAAGGAGAAAGGAACAACTCAAACATTTAGATAGTGACATTTCAATCTTGATTTAAATGTAAATAAAGAAGGGGCTGTCTCTAACATTAGAGGGTAGAGCTTGTTGTGGTGCAAAAAAATACAAATGTAAAATGTGGTGATTAAATAAAATTATTACAAACCTGTAATCATATGAAAAAAGTGATTACTCTGATTGGTAGCATTTTGTAATCCCACAATTGCGGAAAGAAGTATTCCAACTTGTAGGCCAATTTGCTGTGTAACTATAGTCTTTGATCTTGTTTCACTGCGAGATGTCTCCGCTATATACACACTTTGGGACATTAGAAGACTGCACACTAAAAAAATAATTTAACACACAATATTTGACGGTGATATATTAATTGCCTAAGAGGATAAAAGTAGTTTATTACAGAAATAAAGATGGGTGATACTAAAATCCACAAATTTGAAATAACAGGTGACCGGTTTCTTCGCTTTCACGACATCTTTATTATTCCAAATTTGTGGATTTAGTATCATTTGTCTTTTGTTTGTATAATAGATTACAATGAACCTCCTCCAAGAATTTGCTCTAACAAAATTTAATGTAATTCATTGAAATAGAGAGGAAATACTTTTTTAAGAGGGGAATATAGAAGTCTGGGCATTTACAGGGCTAAAAATTTATAATAATAAATGCAAGTAATTAACTATTTATTTTTAAAAATTGATTTTATTTACAAATTAAACGAAACATCAGTTTTGTTTTTCATTTTTCACATCACAGCGCACCACTTTTCAGAATGCTATACACTAAAGTTGTATACAAAAGTTTGATGGTATTTAATTTGGCAAAGTGCTTAGAATTATGTGTTAAAAATTCCAACATCTCGCAAGCAGAACGACTCACACTGATAATGTGACTATGAAACTTCCCAGGTCCTTAGTTTTTGAGATATGCTTCAAAGAAACATCAGCAATCTTATAGTTAAAATAAAAAGTATGATAACTTCTAGTTAAACGCATCACCTTGTCATCACTTGTCAATATTCAAATCTAGTTTATTATCCATACTCCAGTTAAGAATTGCATTAATATCCTGTTGCATCATTGCACAGCCGTTAACGGATATCATCAACAAACAGCAAAAATTCCGAAAATTTTATGCATTTAGCTATATTATTTATAAATAAACAAAAAATGTAGAGGGCCCTAAATTTGAATGGTGTGGTACACCAGACCAAATGAAAAAGTTCTCGGATTTGTATACCCTGTATGACACAAACTGCTGCCTATCAGACAAATAACTGGCGAAAAAATTTAGTAAGAAAATCCTAGCATTTCCAATTTCTTGAGTAGAATTAAGTGATCCACCGAATCAAAGGCTTTTGTGAAATCATAATATGAAATATCAACTTGTACCCTGTTATCCAAAGTGATGCACACACTGTCAGGACTACCATTACAATATTAATTGTGGATCTACTACATTTGAAACCATGTTGTTGGATAATAATCAATGGTTCAGTCTTCCTATATACTACCCTTTGGATTATTATTTCCGATAATTTCGCGAGGACCAAATTGCCATCGGTCTGTAATTTAAATTCAAGGACCTAAAGTCCTTTTCGAAAAGATGGAAATGTATTAGAACTTAAAGAAAAATTTTAAAATTCCAAAAGGGGAATAACCAACGGCTCTTAACAACCTATTAATATGAATGGGGGAATAAAGTCTGGTTGTATTGATTACTTGGGTTTTAATTTCTTAGTTGCCACATATAAATCATTTTTATCAATACAATCAAGATCTATAGATAAAGTACCAATAGCTGTATGGCTACCAGGTTTGTACCTGGTACGTAAATAAGGTTTTTTTTGAAATCCATCAACTCATCCTAACAAGGATGATTTGTGCCATATGGTGTGCTTTAAATGTTTAAAAAAAAAAAATAATAAATCCAAATATATTTTAGTTTAAAAATGTATATCATTCAAAACAATAGATTTTGACAAGTTCAAAACTACTTCTGGGGATAAGACATGAGATGAATTTAAGGGAAAGTTTAGATTGATGTACAAAGGATATGCATCATGAATGAGGCATCCAAACAACGTGTGGTCAATGCATTGTCAATTAGGGTTCTCAGATGAATATACCATTTGAAAATAATTGGCAAATGCGACAATGATGTCATTTCCGTGGTATGTTTGACCACCCCACTCAACACCATCTTGAATACTATCATTAGTCTTTTTCTCTTTAAGAATCTCCAAAACGGTATCGGATCAACTTCATTATATATACTATATTTTCAATATTCTTAATGTAATCACTGTGAGCTGTTAATATTTTCTGTTTTACAATACACCTATAAAAATGAAACATTTCATTGTCACTCACCAAGTCTGATCTTTTCCACTATCTGTGATACCTATACTTAGTCCCTAATTCTTTAATAATTGCACAATTAAAACACCTTGGATACAAACATGTAACACGGATTACACTCCGTTACACGTCACGAAGTACGTATCAAAATACATATACTAGGTTACATATAGAATAAATACATATAGAAGTAGTCCAACATTTCATCCACATCAATATCCAAGCCGTCGGCTACTCACTTGTAATGTGTCTAGATTATATGTCATTGTCTTATGTGTATATTTTTTGGTATTAAGTACCTGAACATCCAGATAGAAATCGTGGAACAAACGGTATTAAGTAGGAGCCACTTGTAGCTCCGAGCAGAGAAGTGAGGGATAGTACCAAAGAAGATCCGAGCATTGTGCTTCGTCGACCACACTTATCTATTATGATCCCTGAAACATGATAGAAGAATAAGTAACTAGTGCAACTTTTGTCTTAAGAATTTGTGAATCCGCTAGATGACTACATTAAGAACCATTTGTAATACTTTTTATACAAAAATAATTTAAGAGTCCTCTTCATTCGGGGAACCTGTTCTTAGGAGGCCTATAACTGTACTATGCCTGTAAAAAACACTGGTTCAAAATTTTATTCACATGGCATCGAAATATTTTTTTAATTTCTTCTATCCTAATTTTCTCCGGCCAGATTTTGATTACTCTTTTGAAATATTGTTTGTTATCAGTTAACTTAATTTTATAGGGAAGCATTTAAAACAATTTGGCAGAAAAATAATCCATGCACCTTTGACCAAATGCTGTGTTAAAGTATAATTTTTTTTTTTAAACAACGGCATAACATGTACATGCATCAGTTTCAGGCTGTTGATGTATATTGTAACATATATATTTCATCTTGCCCCGTTTTTAAGCACCGCGCAAATACTTACATTTCCGACAGTATATTTTGTAGTATCGGTAAACATTGGCCCGTAATCCGGCAACAAAAATGTTTGAAACCGATCATTTTCTCAAAATATAACGGAGAAGGCAGATTGAAATCCTATTTTGAAAAATCCGTGATCGCCCACCCAGAGAAATGTAATTGCTCAAGAATGGAAGCGTAAATGAAGACGCGAGTAAAATAAATTTAAATCTATTACACCTGCTTATTGCTTCAAGATGGTCAGAAAACAAAATCTAATCTTGTGTTTTATCAAAACAGGCTTCCTACTCCTTTTATTATTATTTTATTGCAAATTTTAAATGGGATAAAAACTATCTTAACAGTTGATTATCGATTACATCTCTTCAAATCTTGATAATCTATATTGATTTGATACTTAAACAACTGAATATGGTGTTTAACATTCATGATTTATTTGTTGAAACGTGTATTTTATGCACTGTTTTAACATAAAATGGCCGAAATACGAGAATAAAAATTCACCTGGACTCGGACAACACAATGTCGCTGTGGTTATTCTGAAGTCTGATGATAAAATCCGAGGAGCAAAATTGAGTTGGATATTGTCTAATTAATACAAAAAAACTATCCAACCTAGATCTGATGTTTGGTCAAACAAGACTTCATGATGGAATTGCTCATGATTATGAATGCGCCAAAGCTTCATTTAAAAAAACAAAACAAATATCTATAAAGGACTATTGTTGAATTTTAGTATGTTAATTAGTTTATGTCAATTGTAATATTTTAACAGTTTTTATAATTCTTGAAATTTAAATTCCAAATAAAAATATACCTAGGTTAGGTTATTGAAATTCGCAGATATGACTTGTAAATTTGTATTCTGAAACGCCGTTTTTGTCATTTCTCAATACCTGTTTTTCACATATTAATCAGCAATGCACAGTAAATAAAGAAGTTACGAGTTCATTTAAATATTAAATCTTATTTTTTTCAATGATTATAAATAACAATTATTTTGTCTACATTTTGGAGAAATTCTCATGCTTGGCTGCTCTGCAAAACTGGTGGAAATGTATATTTTGCGATTGATTTTTTTTGCATTTATTTGTTTATTTTAGTTTTTTTGCATTATCTAAATGCATTGCGAGAGCAAAGATATTAATAAATTTCTGCATAAAATCACCATTTTTTTTCTTTCTATAGAGTGATCTTTGTAAATATATGATCTTTGCAATTTGTTGACCCATTCTGTGTAAACTTTTTTTTTCACTGGAAATTGGTCAATTTTCTCACTCCTCACAAAAATACATTGCAATATTTAATAGTATTGGATGTAATATATTTTATTTTTATTATGAAAAACAAAAAGCGCCACTTGCTTACTTTAAAAGATCGCCGTCTACTATTAGACATGGGGGTGCTCAATGACATACTTAGTGGATGCTTTGATAGTCTGGCTCTTTTGTCGGAGTGATCATTAAATGTCCCCCGGCTACCGCACCCGTCATACGTCGAGCTCTCTATTTCATGTGCCAGCAGTTCGTACGAACTATGCCCTGAACTCTCCACTTATACGGTTTGCTCGTGAATATAATTTGAACTTCCCCCTTATTGATCCATTTGATTGTAAAAAAATAACATTTAAAATGCGGGTCTTAAAACATACTTTTTTGTCTCATACTTAGTTTCAATAATAAAGTCTTAATTTAACTTATTTTATTTTATCTCTAATTCTTAATATTTTATATATATTTATATTTTCGACACTTGACACTTGTGCAATATTTACACACATGTCCACCCTCATTCCAATATAACACCCACTCACCTACCCTCTCACTCACTTACACTCACACAAACACACTAGTATGTATTGTGCGTGTATTTAATGTATTTCTGTGGATATCTGTCATTGGTTTTATTCTCTGTATATTTTTGTTACATGTATTACTGTTGACATCCCCAATAAAAAAAATAATAAAAAAAACAGAATTATGTAATAAAAATAAATAATTATAAAAAATAGTACATACATTCAGTTAAATTTTCTCACAAATATAATAGTAGATGTTACACAACAAAAGAAAAGAAGAGTACTGCAAGAAGGTGAAGAAATAAAGAGGAAGAGGGATACATATAATAGTGTTATACAAAACAAATAAATAAATAAAGCACACTTTTTGAATTCTACATACATAGTAGTAAAAATACAATTGATTAAAACAAACAAAATATTTTACTAGGACTTGTAAATAACTCATTATTATAAAATGGGAACCAAGTTGTGGCAGAGTGGGGTTCAAACTTCAGACCTATGATTTGTGAGTCAGTAACATTAGCCACGAGATTGATTTGGTGTTTATTTTGTAGAACTCCATATTTAAACTTATAATGTAAGAAACCACACACAGTGTTTGATTTCTTATATTATAAGTTTCTGTATATTTTTTTTTTACATAACTTACTTTGTTGTGGAATTCTACCATCTTCAAAAAACTATTAGAAGTTTAGATAAAAAAATAGATTTAATAGTTAATTGCTATTAAAATAAAATAAACACTATATTTTGAGCAGAGCCTTCATGTAAATGATTCCTATATTTACTTCCTTCTAAAAAATATTTAATGAAATAGATATAGATTTTATACATAGTAAAGGTAACATTTACATTAAGTAATTATCTTAAAATGTTTCTACATCTCTAATAAGACAAGATGCTTGTGTTTAAAGAGGGAATATAACGAACATTTAAAATACACTTTTCTTTCACTCTATTTTTACAGGTTAAAAGCTTGAGCTATGTTACAGTCTATTACTAACATAATTTTAATAAAAACAAACTGATAAAGGACGAACATAGAACTGCCGAACGCAAGCCCAACCTGCTTCGATTTTAGTAAAATAATGAAATATTTAAGTACTCTCTCTACTAAGAATCTTACCTCCAAATACAGCGGCAATGATGGCTCCAACTATCCATCCATTCACGAGCATTTTATGCTCAAAACAATTAAGATCTAAAATACTTCCAAGGGACAGTAAGATATTAGTGCCAACTGTCATATCAAAACCAAAAGAGAGTCCAGCTAACACGGCGACGGAAGTACCTACATAAGACTGAATAGGCGAAAAAGCCTCAAAAATGTGTTTACGTCCATTGAGCAAAAACCAATTACTGTACTTGCTCGAACGATTTTCCTCGGGTTTTACGTGGTTTGTATTTAGAGTTAAGGATTTACGATTATAGGATTTCGATCCCAATAATTGAGCGGTATCTTCTGAATCAGACATAACTACGGAATAAAATTTTCAACTGCAAGTAAACAATGGAGTGGATAATAATAATCTTGTCTTATTATATCAACAATTTAGCGAACCTGACAAAACAATCACAATAATAATAATCGTCAATAACAAAAAGTGACAGAAGGCAGAAGACATAGACAATTACTAAATTTTGTTTTTCGTTCATTTTTTATTATATGTTTTTGAAGCTGTCAAATATATCGTTTTTCAAATCGGGTTTTAATAAGTGACAATAATTTTAGAAAAGCAGTATAAAATTATTGTTGTACTTCGAATAGGAGATTAAAAAAAAAAAACAATTTATTGATATTGCATATCTTAATCTGGACAATTGACACTTCATCACCTGACCCTTTTATTTTATAGCATAAGATAAACAAACAAACAAATCATTACGCAGTCTCCCCATAAGCGTAGGCAGAGAGTATAGAACGCCATGCTTCCTGTACATTCATACAAATTCACATGCACGCATGCCGATTATTCATACTCTTACACGCATAAACTAATTATGAAGTTTATTGTAATAGAGAGAGAAAACATTTTGGAGATGGGATATGGAAGTCTAAGTTACCTGGTTTAAGAGATCACTGTGCTGGATATAAAATCATTTTGACTGGCCTAATAATTAATAATATAACTGGATTCATAAAATAACTAAAATAATATTAATCCACATACAAATTAGTATTTTAAAATTAAAACTGTCGATCGATTATTTTAAAAAATATATTGGTAGTATATTAATTTAAACATATGTTATTTTAATAAAATTTAATTTATAAGAGGTTGTTATACCTTTTCATCCCAATGAAATTAGAATCTTTATTTTAGTATTCCATTCCAGATGATCGCAAGTATCAAGGAACTGCAAACTATTTCGATTTACCTCACCCGTGCGAAACAATTCCCGAAAATATTATTTTACTTGACAAAGATATACCTCCTTATGCTCCCAATGAAATTAGAATCTTTACGGATGGTAGCCTGCTTGACGGCAAAGTGGGAGCGGCATTAGTTCCTTTTGAGAGTGATAAAGAATTACCAGGCAGAACATTTAAATTAGATAATTTCTGCTGAGTTTTCCAGGCTGAACTACTCGCAATACGAGAAGCTTTCGAATAGTTATTAAAAAAAACCACCAGAGAGATGGGTTATTGCAAAAATATTTTCAGATTGTCGTTTGGGCGTTCAAGCTATAACGGATACTCGCTCGGTAAATCCATTCATTGTAGATATTCAGAGTGAAATTAAGCATCTAAAAATAAGAGGGATGAACATTCAAATATGCTGGATAAGAGGACATGCTGGTATCGTAGGAAATGAGAGAGTGGATGAACGAGCAAGAGCCGCAACTTGTAAAAGAACGGCACCTTTCTTCTCAGAATTTCCCCTTAGCTTTGCTAAACGCTGTATAAAACAAAATACGCAGCAGCGTTGGGAGGATCATTACCGCGCTTCTTCTACCGGTAAAATCACTAAAATGTTTTTCCCAACGCTGGCTGATGCAGCAAACTTCGATCATCATCACCAAAGTACTTTCGAAACGACCCAAATTTTTACCGGACACGGAGCTATGAGAAGTTATCTATATAGGTTTAAATTAAAGAATGATGACTATTGTCCATGTGATGATATTTCTTCACAGAGTATCGAACATCTGTTATTTCAGTGCCCATTTTTCAGTTTGCAACGCCATGATCTTGAAGCAGAATGCAGGAAAGATGGAATATCCTTAACAGATATCCACACTGTAGTTAAAAGTAGTTATCACGCGCCATTGTTCTTGAACTTTGTAACAATGGTGATTGGACTCATAAAGGTAATAAACCAAAATCGGTGATAAACCAAAACCAAAAACATTTTTTTCCGAGTATCTTAGCCTTTTACATGACACGTAAGGCTACTAAATACAGGGGTCCAAATATACATTTAAAAAAAATATAAAAAAATACCCTTTCATCAAATTATTTATTAATTAAATCTGAAAAAATAATTTATAAAGGAAATATTAGTAAATACTAATTGATGTATGTACTTGCATAATATAATGTAAGTAGCAAGATAATTTTATAATAGGTTAATGCTTTAGATATAAATTTAATAAAAAAGGTAAAGTTATCACATGGATTTTCATAAACATAACGCATACATAACAATTTCAGGTCACGATTAGGTTTATTTACAAAGCAAAATATTTTTTTCCCAATTCAAATTTGGAATCAGGTACTGTATATATATATATATATATATATATATATAAATTTGGAATCAGGTACTGTACTATATATATATATATATATATATATATATATATATATTTCTAATTTTGTGAAATAGTAACACGCAAAGTTTGACAATTGCCGGATTGTCTGTGGTGACAAGTGCAGAATAGCCGAATTGCGCTTTTAAACTGTGTGAAACTTTTGAATTTTGCGACATGCTCGTATTTTGTTTTGTCGATTTACTGAAAATAGTTCAGTGTAAACTTTATTAAATCAATCTCAAGGTAAACATTTATCGTATTCTTCTCTAAATTTAATAATTTATTGTTCTTTTGTATTAACATCACGAATAATAAGAAAACATAACCCTGCTCAACTTGCACAAAAACATTAATTTATCAATTAATACTTCTTTTCTGTAAAATAATATCTTATTTTGGGTGAAAAATATGTTTGTGAAATAGAAACGAATCCTGGACAAGTGTTTTTGACTCGATGGCTACTCTGGTAAACATCCCGACAGAGGGAATCTAGTGACAATAAGTGGTTGGCGTGTTCGCCTACTATACTTAAGATCGTGGATTCGATTCCAGGCAGGGTGTACGTGAAATATTGGTTTTAAACTGCAATACGTATATTTTTTATTATTCGTTTTGTTTAATCAGTTGTTTGTAAATTTTGCATATCGTAAGTACAATGCCGCGGAAGAACCATTTGTCAAAATGTTCTGGAGGGATTTAAAAAACCTTGCGATTTCGTAAAATAAAAAAGTTGAATGCAATTTATTTTGTGTTGTTCACTTTTGTTATAAAAACTATTTTTACTATCGTATGCGTTCATACGAAATTAATGAGGAAGTTCAGCCCTACGGGAAATTTGATATAAAAAATGTATTCTTATGCACGGTAAAAATTATAGTATTTAATTGTACTAAGAAGTTTCTGCAAAATAAATGAAAAAAGGAATAAAACGATTTTAATAAAAACGAACTACTTTACTTGATGTCACTAGTTCTTTCGAATCAACCAATAATGGGAGAGTTGTGATAGATTTACGGTTTGCGGTTAGTCAACTGACAAATCAGCAGAACTCTTGGAGAAGGAAAGAGAACTTAAGACGTCATATGAAAAGTAATTAAAAAAATCATAGCTCTTTAATCAAAGCAATACATGTATATAAAAAAATAAATTTGGCTTAGTTTTATAGTCGGCCTCGTGGTGTAATGGTGAGTGCGTTTGCCTACCAAGCAAGAGGTCTCAGATTTGATTCCGACATGGTTGACACGAAATATTTATTTAAAAGGTTGTTTTCACACCAGAATATTTCTTAGTCCCTAGACTGGTACCTGAAGCGTAAGACTGATCATTTTATCTTCATGTAACAAAAAAAATATCGATATATGCTGCAATTGGTGTACCAATACAGTTTCCTATGCACCATTAGGTGCGAAAAGGGAATGATGATGATGAATTGTCTATTAACAAATAAATAAAATTTAAAAATAAAACACCTAACTGCCTCTTCATTGTGGCTGTTAAACTGGTAGTATAGAAATCGCATTTTGATTTCTTTGGCTCATTTGCAGCATTGAACTTACATAGGTGATATTATATTATATTATTGAAAAAAAAACAGGCATTGATGTGATCCGAAGGGTGGGGACGACGTGTGAGCCTCTGTCCATACATCCTCTTACCCCCTCATTAATATGCATTCCTCTATGCGTAGCTGACGGAGATAATAGTTGCGGGTGCATGGTGGGCTTTTGGATCCCCTCAATCCAATACTTATTGTCATGGGGAAGAATGATAACATTCGACAAAACTCACAGTGGAAGGGGGAACCAAAGCAGTAAAGTTCAATTAAATTAATATCGCAGTTTATTAAATTGAAATTTTCAAAGGTGACTTGTTTATTGACAATTTTTTTTTTTAGTATGAGCAAAACCAATAGGAAGATCCTGGGTCTTTAAAACAGTTTTTGGGTATGTGGAGGGAGTTCTTTCACTGCAGTACTTATTTCATTGTTTCTGATATGGCGTCTGGAGCATAACACTGATCAACTTACCTTCCATGTAATAAAAATGATCTAGATACGCTGAAATTGCAGTACTCATACAGTGTCCGATGCGATACTGAATGATGATTTATAGTGTGTTGAACATTAAAGTAATTTGTAAATATTTACCTTAGGCTTAGTTACCAAATGAATATGTAACAGGTTTAAAATAAAATTGATATAAATTATTTTTTTTACATGTTCTTTGGAAATAATTATTATTTCTCGCACCCAAACGTATTTTGCAAAATTATATGGGCAGAGCTTATTATGTCTTTTGTTGTTTTTAATTTAATCTATATTAACTGCATAAAATACATATTTTTTTATGCATTGTTCAGTTTTTAAATAATAAAGCAATTCAATTTAATAAGTGTCTGATATCTAAAAAAAACCCGTTCTCAACATACACGTACTTTTCATCATTGTAACTTTTATTACTTTAATCAAAATGGTTTGCTTCTTAGAGGTTGAATTGTCATATATAAACAGCATTTGTCCATTTTTAAAAATATTTCTCACTCGCCATATTTAAGTTAACAGAATTTAGTACAAGACAAATAGTAATTTTTATATATATATAATTCCTCTACGGGTGCGATGTCACTGAACTCCTTCTAAACGGCTTAACCGATTTACGTGCGGTTTTCAGAGAAATATAGATCTTTGCTCTGTGCGTGTTCGTAGATATTAAAATCTTCAATCTAATGTGTAAAAAGAAGTAAAGAGCATGAATTTTTTTATTCGTCGATCTACCAGGGTTGCATTCGAGGAAAATGCATTTACAAAAAAATGGAAATATGTTTTTTTTTGTGTATAAAAAAGTTTGTTTTTGAATGTTTTTGTGGATCTCAATCAGATTCTTTCCTTAAATTCTTTATAATTTCCACCCATTTATTTTTACTAGATTTTTGGTAATACTAAAATAATATTAAATAGAATAAATTAAAAAAAATCGTATTCCTACATAAGTACACCCCTCTGTTAGTGAAAAAAAATGTTGACGTTTGCAAAAATAATGCCATATTTGAAAAAATATGTATTTTATATTTTGGAATTCAACCATAAACAAGTACCTACTTAAATTTAATATTTGAATATTAATAATTTTTAGTTTTGGAATTTAATCACAAACAAGTACCTAGGTACCTACTTATCAATGAAAAGTATTTTTCTAAGGCAAACCAACGTTCAGGCAGGAGAACTTCTGTCGGGTCAGCTAGTTATGTATATGTTTTTTTGAAAGGATCTCCACCCACAAGCTATATAAATTAGCTTGATGAATCTTGTAAGTAATAATATAAAAGTAAAATGTTTTATGTACCTTTATTGTACATAATATGTATGTTTTTTTAATAAATTAAAAAAGTTTTTTTTTAATATTCTTACAGAACAGAATTTTCTTTAAAATGGACAAAAAAGAGTCAAAAAAACTTTTTAAAGTTGTGGGGAAGTCTAAAAAAATGAAAGATCACATGAAATTTAAGAAAAGGATGAAAAAGGTACTTGAATATGAAAATTTGGGTGAAGCAGTTTATGATGCAGATATAATGGATGTAGATTATTCGAGTGAAGTAGAAAAGTATACGAGTGCATTTCTTCCTTCCGATTGTGTGCAAATGGATTCGATTAAAGGTGGCAAGTGCAAACCCAAAACAAAGAAAAACCACTTGAGTGGAGAGAATGCAACATTCCCGAATAAATATATTCAAGCAAAAGATACTCCGGCAGAAGAAAATGTGATGATTAATGTTATTTCTGGTATAATTTCAAATACTAACATGTCTACTACACTCCACTCGGACGTACCAAAAAGTACAAGCAATCATCCCGGGGAAAAACTTCAAACGAAAAAACTAACATCAAAATTAGAAACAAAGATCGAAAAAAAACTCAAAGCGGATCAATGTAGTATCAAAGAGCATTCAAACATAAACATTAAACCTGAATGTGAATCTCTAATCTTTGATCCGAACCGAAGCCTTGCTCAAAAAATTATTAAGAAAATAAAAAATAATTGTTCAGTAAGTAAAACGAATTCTCTCTCACCGGCTGTTTTAAAACGCCAATTAAACAATTCTTTGTACAATGATATTTTTCGTTCACATAAATTAAAAAAACCAAAACGAAAATTAATCAAAGGATCTAGTTACAAAACTTCTGTATTGGAAGTTTTTCACCAATGTAACCCAAGTAAAGAAGCATCAATTTCTTCAGTAAATTTTGATATGGAATCTAGTTCTTCTCAAAATGCAAATCATTCACACTTGAAACCTGTGAACGATGACCAAATATCTCAAGAAGACGATGACTCCACGTGTGGGATATTGGATGAATCCACAGACGATAATTTAAGAGAGGAGTCTGTAATTTCGAGTGAAAATAAAAATATTTCACCGTCAATTCAACCCAAAACATACAAATTGTTTGTTTTTTGGAAATTTTGTATTGTAATTTTAAAGTCTAACACAAAACTATATTTTTGTGGAAAACTCAAAGCATCATCACTCCACGGTTCTATAGAAATTTTGGGTGCAGAATTGACTAACACAAGAGAAATATACAGCTTGCCCAACTATAGTTTATTGTGTTTTGAAAGTTATCTTGGTTGTAAGGCAAGATTTAAAGTGACAGCTTTGACTGATTTAGGCATACCAATTAGCAAAGCTGAGGAGATTATGAAAGAAATTGGTCCAGATGACTCTCTTCTCCTCTTACAGCCCCATAACAATACAATGACAGACTTTGTATCGAAGCATTTCTCCAGTGCAGATATATTTTCAAAAGAGAAACTCGATAATTATAGCTCCAACACGGAAATATTCAAGCTTTTACAGTGTCATTTTATAACAGAGTTACGAAGAGGTTTATTTGCGAGTTATAATGATTGGACAAATATATCTCGTACCATATTGCATAATAAAAAATCACGTAAGCAGTTTATTTATATCATTGTGATAAACATGCATTAAAAATTTGGCTAACCAAAAAAAAAAGTTTTTAAAGTTGTTTCCTTTTAAAAATAGGCAATAAAATATAATTAAATTTGTTTTCCTGTTGAAACAAGTAACACTATCTTTTTACTTAATGTTATTTCTCATAGCATAAAAAAATCCTAAATTTGAGTTATTTGTTGAATTTTTGATAAGTATTTTATGGTGGTTTTCATATTTTATTAGTTGACCAATAAATATACCTTAATTTAAATTTACCATAAATCTAAATTTTATGTGAAATATGATTAATTTGAAATAATATTGATACATATTACGTTTATTTTTTAGAGGAAAAACATAATGTAACCGTAATATGCGGTGGAAAGAATTCAGGCAAATCAACATTTCTGCGGTATTTGGTAAATAAAACATTATCTGATGGTCCCGTGGTTGTCATAGATTTAGATCCCGGGCAACCAGAATTTACCATTTCAGGACTTATATCTGTAACTCTAGTGAAAGAGCCACTACTAGGTCCCAATTTCACACACATAATGGAACCCGATAGGTAATACAATTTCATTTTATTAATTGAAGAAATTTTTTGGTTAAAATTTATATTGGTTCATAAAATTCAAATAATGTTCTTAATTTTAGTCTAAAACACTATACTTTATTCAGCATTTTAATATTGAAAAGTCTGCAGAACGCCAGTTTTCCCATTCTGACAGCGTTTGCATAGAAGTTTTGATTTTAAATTGATTTATTTGATTTTATTTTAATACCTAATGAATTGATTATTTGTGTTGCAGGAGTATATGCTTAGGTTTGATAAATGTAGCTGATAACGATAGGAGGTATATAAAATGTGTTCAGGATATATTTGAATATTGCAAAAATAAGGAGACTTATTCTTCTATACCATGGATTGTGAACACCATGGGGTTTACGGGACAGTTAGGCTTAAAATTGTTAACAGCCATAATCAACATTTTTGAACCGAGTCTTCTTGTTGAATTAAAGAGCAACGTTCCGAGGAATAACTTTGACTTTGGCTTATACTCAATGAATGTGAGTACATACCAAAAAGGATGTCAATTTGAAGATAAAATTCAACTTCATCAGCACAGTTACATCTACTTTAGTCTCGATCCATTCCAGAAATATTGGAATAATGGCAAATCATCACTCTTCAGACCTTTGATTCCAAAGGTTGAACGCTTGCTAAATGCTTTGGCGTATTTTAGTCAAACTATCATGGGAAGGTCTCTGTCTATTTTGGAAATGGTTCCCTATGTGTAAGTAAAGTTATGTATACATTACTAATTACATTAGTTTCTTTTTATCATTACTGGTTAATTCATATTGTACTTTTTTACCTCACATGTATTTTGTAATAGGAGTAATATAATTTTGTGAATAATTTTAATATGCAATATAAATAAATGAATTAATATGTACAATAAATATAATTCCCATCTTTCAAAAAGTACTAATAAACATGTTTACATTTTTTAGTATACCAATTGATGATATCAGCATTGCATTTAATAACATTTATGTGGAATATTCATATGCTCCTAGTGTTTTAAATGGGAAAATGGTGGCTCTGTGTAAGGATAAGCGTTTTGATACTCAACAGCATCCTAAAGATACCATATTTGGAGTTGATCTTGCGTATTGCTATGGATATGGTGAGTAAAATTATTTTACATGTCCATGAAATTATTAGAATATATTGCATACAAATGTTAGATGTTACACAGCACGTAAAGTGATCACTCAACCTAGCCAATGACAGGTAGAGGCCCTGTAAATGCTTAGATTTCCACATTCTCCGATAATTCCTTTATCCCGGTTAATATGTCGCACATATCTTTATGAAGTGACACAATTAAAAAAATACTTGCTAAACCGAAAGAATTTTCCAAGGAAATTGGCGCTAAGAAACAATCATTAACTTTTTTTTTTTAAATTCGATTATTCTTGAGCCTCAGATATCCCTTTTAAATTTTGAAAATATCTGAAGTGACATAACTCAAAACAATAAACTTTCTACTAACCTTGATCGGCTAAACTGACACAAATCAAAATAAAACTCTATATTTTTATATATTCTATCAACAAAAATTGTCTGCTACTCAAAAAGGTTCGACATTTCATCTATTATACATAAATGACTTACTCAAAATAATACAGTTTTGTACACTATAATACACGGTTGGTTGAAGTGAGCCATAAAAACAAAAGTGGCGGTAGCGCCATTAGTCCGTTGATTATTGAAGCTAAATTACAACATTTAATGATTCATAGAGGAATATTTCCTAATCTCCTAAAAACACCGATTTTTGAGTTGTGTCACTTTAGAAATACGTGTGGGATATCTATCTTAAAGTTATTTCTTTTATCTTTGTCGAAATATTGGTCTCTTAAGATGAAACTCCAGTATTAGTCTACAAATATTTGGATGTGCTCAAAATATTGTTAAGATAGCTAATATTAGCTTATTTCATCTTGTCAATAGTCTCTATTGAGGTGAAATAATCTTGTTAAAAGTTGAGTAGATTGCTGTAAAATTTAAATATTATTGCAGGTATTGTAAGAGGGATCGATATGGTTAGTAGAAAAGTGTACATCATTACTCCAGTGAAGCCACGAGACATATCTCATGTCAATACTCTGGTGTATGGGGAGAGTAATCCCAATTGTAAGGATATGCTGATCTCCAGTCTCCCTCGGGGAACTGCGGTGCCATATATGACCCCCAAACTCAATATAGGCGAACATTCTTACCTCATGACACCAGCTAAACGTAATTTCAATCCATTTCGCTTACTTAAAAACCGTGTTTAAAATATTTGATTATAATATCCGGTAAGACCTCAGAGTAACACTTCTCCAAAGTAGCCCTTAAGAACAAAAGTGTTCCAAATTTTTGGTTTGATTTTAGTTTGGTTTTAAATTTAACAACACATGTGTAACGAGTGGTTTCAGTTTCCGCTTGCAATTCGCAACCCAAGTACCTACAGCCCGTTGTATTGCTGCAATCTGTAGCTAACTTCGTGGTCGATAATAATATAATGATTTTTCTCCATATAGGCGACTATTGGGTTATTACTCTAAGGGTAAGACATTATTTAAACATACATTTCTTGTTATTTTTGTTGAAATATTTTATTGTTGATTGTCAATTATCTATTATGAAAATTGTATTTTTCCTTTATTTTATGTTCCATTGTAAAAATAAAATTATCTGAATTATGTGCCGTTTTTATATTTTATTTGATATACAGTGGTGCCTCACACAACGAACTTAATTCGTTCCAGGAGCAAGTTCGTTATGCGAAAAGTTCGTTATGTGAAACGCGTTTTCCCATAACAATACATGTTAAAAAAAATAATTCGTTCTGTAGCATAAAATATGGTAAGATGACATAAAAAAAAGATAATTTTTTTGTTATTATTTTTATTTAGATACATCTAAAAACATAATGAAAAAAACACACATTTTTTAATTTTAAGAAATAATCGAATCTTGCACATCTTCATCCATTTTCCGCTTTTTGGCCGATGGTGCAGTGAAAAACCTGTCCAAAGTCGTTTGTTTCTCTCTTTTCTTCAACATCTGCCGGAAATAACGGACAAAAGTATCGGAGTACAGGTCGTTGATCCTGTTTGCTTCAGCGGAATCCGGATAGTGGGCATTGGTAAACTCCTGAACTGCTTTCCATTTGACCAGGATGTTCTTGATGTCAGCAGTTGGAATTGGTTGATTGTTTGATTGTTGCTCCTCGTTATCAGATGACGCTTCCCTTTG
This sequence comes from Micrasema longulum, assembly GCF_059751315.1. Classification (NCBI taxonomy): domain Eukaryota; kingdom Metazoa; phylum Arthropoda; class Insecta; order Trichoptera; family Brachycentridae; genus Micrasema; species Micrasema longulum. Next base: position 75,597 of record NW_028277803.1, read on the forward strand.
AGCATTGTCCTGTTGTTGGGCCAGAAGTGTTTGGAGCTCTTCAGTTGTCAGCTCTTCTTTGTGTTCCTCAATAAGCTCCTCTACATCCTCTTCAACGATTGCTGCGACACGTGCGTAAGTTAAGCGTACTGCTCAGTGACTAACGACTGCCTGCGCGGAAGGATGCAATAAATCGGCAGTGATCGTGTGAAGTGGGCGACTTCGTTGTGTGAAGCGAAGTTCGTTGTGTGAAGCGAAGTTCGTTGTATGAATCGTGAAATGAACGAAAAGGAAGTTCGTTGTGTGCAGCATTCGCTGTGCGAGGCGTTCGTTATGCGAGGCACCACTGTATTCTGTTTGTTTGATTTTTAGTGAATTTCGTTGCTATAAAAATATGATGTCATATCATGAATCAGACTTCAGATTTGTGACCAAAGTACCAAGGATCCTTTTTATGTTTTCTATTAAAATTCCCTAAGGAACAAAAATTAATTTGAAAAAAATTGGATTGGTTTTAAATTTAAAAAGCGTATTTTTCTTAAAGCTTTTTTAATGATAAAGTGTTAACAACACCAAATTATAAGTCTTGTTTTATGCTCTATTTCAGTACTGCTGTTTTGGACTGTAGCACTCTCAAAACTCAATTACGTTAGCTATACTCTTTTATTAATAGTATGTCGGTATAAAAAAGAACATCTTGCAACAGAAAATTACAGTTTTATAAATACATATTTTTACTTAAGTTTAAGAGTGCAGTTTTGATCATTTTTATGAAATGCATATTCATTTATCATAAAATTGTTGCTACATATGAAATCACCGCTCCAAGAACAAACATGGCCATATGAGGAAGGTACTTGAAGGGTATTCCAGGATATGTTTTTGCAATGAAAACCAGCAACTTTGATTTTTTTTCAGAATATGGAGGATACCGGCACCTAAAAAATATTTAAAAATTAAAAACACTAAATGAAACAGTTTTTGCAAAAATACGAGTTTAAAATAAATTATAAACAGAATATTCAATGAATCATCAACAATTCATATCAAAACTTAAAAAATATTGGCTCTGGCCCACTTGTCAGATTCTTGTTTAGAGAGTTGGTATTTTAAACAACTTTAAACAAATGGCAAATAAACCCGTGATTAAAAATGTATGTAATTTCAATGAAAATTATATGCACTTAGAGAAAAATGTCTTAACTCAATAGGCTAAGTACTATTTTTATACTTACGATGCAATCTTTTCCAGAATTGGGTTAAAGCTTTTTGAGAGGCAACTTTTTCTATGTATAAATGTATCAAAGGTTGCTTTTCCATGGTAGGATCCCATTCCACTGTTACCGACTCCTCCAAATGGCAATGTATTAACTAAAAGGGTACTTTTTATTAAATATGTGAATAATAAGGATGTTTGAATAGAAGGAATGTGGTACTAAAAGGCATTTTGCACATAAAAAATTTAATCTCAATATGTTTTCTCACCCTAAAAAGTAATATCTGATTTTGTAGTCCGGTACCAAATATTTGATTGCCCAGAAAATTCCATCGCTTTCTAGCAAGGTAGTTCGGCGAACAAGATGCTAACAATGATTTTTTTTTACAATTATTGCAAATAATGAATATTTAATAAATATTTGGAACTTTAGGAAAAATACAGGATTTACTTGTTTATTCATTGATAAAATATTTTAAATTAAATAATAAAATACATTCATTGCAATTTTTGTAGGTTTAAAAAAATATTATTCAAAACTTTAGCTCTTATAACTAAAGAGTTTTGTACAACATTATTCTGGCTTCAGTACCATCTATTTACACCATATCTCTAGGTACAACGGATTATATTGTTCGATTTTTGATACATACCGGCCATTTGCATCATTGTGTCATTAACACAGATTCCTCCAGAAGATGTGTTTTCAATAATCAAATCAACATCTTTCTTTTTGTTGGAAAATATATATGTCACCAGTGGTTTTTCTCTAGAAAGATACTTTTTTTTAATGTATGTAATATAATTATTAGCAAACATTGAGAATGAGGAAGTAGTGGTTTTTAAAAAGGTTTTTATTTGTTAATAGACTATTAAACTAAGCCAAAAATCAAAGAAAATAAATTATGTTTCCTATTATCAGAACTATGATTTTTTAAAGTTTTGTATTTCTGAAATACTCCGCGTGTGATGTCCCGAGTCTCAATTTCTCTTCCCCCTTTTCTTGGTCCGTTCTGCCAATTGGTCCATTGTCTTTCCATAAACCGGAAATCTTTCACAACTCTTATGATTGGTTGATTCAAATGAACTAGTGGCGTCATTCAAAGTAATTTGTTTTTATTAAAATATTTTTTTCCTTCATTTCGAAGGAACTTTGCCGCCCAATTTAATGTTAGTGTACAAAAGAAAATATTTTTTGAATCCAATTTCCTGTAGTAGTAGGGCTAAAGTTTCTCATTATATATTTATACAAATTTTATTTATTTCACAAGAGGATATCAGAAAGTACCTAACAACTAAAGTTTGTATAATATAGTAGAACTAAACATGTTAAAATATCACTAAACATGTTAATGATATATTTTAAAACTATGGACAAAGTTTTGTATTTAGATCATTTTAATTTATTTTAATTGAAATTATGTGATTTACAATGTTTTCTTGTCATTGTAATGTTTATCTACTAGAAGTTATTGTAAAATTAAAGTTATTTAAATATTTTAATAAACTTACCTGCTATTTATGAAGCATATAGCCTCATATGCATTTTCTATTGTTATAATCGGTAAAATAGGACCAAATATTTCCTGACACATAATGGGATCATCTGGCTTGACATTTACTAGAATAGTGGGCTGAATATATTTCTCCGCTACGTCAAAATTTCCACCATAACCCACTTTACTCTTGTCTATAAGGGATTTAAGGCGGCTAAAAGTAATAAAAATACATTAATTTTCACATGTAAACTATTGATTTAGTGGTTAGTGGTTGTCCTCTGAAAAATAAAGCTAGAACAAAAGTTATTGATAACCAAGAGACAAAAAGAAGTAAAATTAAATTTTATTGTCTAATAAAAAAAAAACATGCTTTGTTTTTTTCTATTTTTGTGACAGTTTTGAATGTGCTTTGGGCATTTTCAAAACAGTTTTAATAATACATTTAAAAGGCAAAATAGTTGTCGCACCAAAATAATAGTCTGTCAATAAAAATATATAAAAAATTGAGCACTGGTATTCTTACGGCTTTTCACTTATGGTACCACTTTAAAAACTGTAGTATCAGTATAGAACGCCATGATCGTAACTAAACAAGCTGCTTGTAGCCATTCATATAATTTATATATCAATCATAGCTCCAATTTTTACAATTTTATACTCTTGACAGATTGTAGTGGTGACAAAAGATTGCTCATTTTATTTGTCCGATAATACACAACCATCACCACTAAAAATGCATGTAACTTAGTAGACATTATACAAATAAATATGTACATCTCCCTTCCCCTCCTTATCCTCTCTTCAAGCATCCTTGTCATAATCCCACCCAATTTACAATAACTTACTGTTCTTTAAAAAAATATATATTTTCTTTGATTATTGAAAAATATTTACGAGTACGGATTACTTACTTGAAATGGTTATGATTTATGATTCGGCCCAAGTCTGGCGAGTTTTGAGGGTTTTCAGTGTACCATGAATCCAAAATTTCTTTAGCCCGCTTTACAAATTCATCTTGCACTTCTTTAGTACACATAATATAGTCGGGGGCTATGCAGGTTTGTCCAGTATTTATCAACTTGCCCCATAAAACTCTCTTCACAGTTATATCAAAGTTGACTGAGCTATCAATATACACAGGGCTGAAAGTATAAAAAATATTTTTTTATTACTATCTAAAACAAATATTAGTGTGGGTTACCTATGGTTTTTCAAGGCTACACTTATCATTATCATTCCATGTCCACTCCCTAATTGGAGCATATGGTGTCCACAAATAGCCTCCAGGCCTCTGTCGGCTGCCAAATCCTGTGCATCCTCCTAAGTCGGGTTCGCATCCCGTAGCTCCGACATGAACTGATGACGGAACTGTCAGCGGTAAACATTTCGAATTTCAAGAACCTGATGCCTTGTAAAATAGGCGAGTGTAGTTAAAGCTCTCAAGAGGCATCTGTACGATAACAGTTTTCTCCAGAAGTTACTGCATCTGTTCTTTTACTTTTTCATTCCTCGCAGAATCGAACAAACTACACTAGTTTTGCACAATTACACTAAATTCAATATTACAAAATGTAATATATAGACTATACCGTTATTCATTCTTTTTTTCTTTCGATACAAGTTTGCATAGTAAAATAGACAAATAGAAAAAAGCTAATGTAAATACTTCGGATTAAATAAAACATATTTATTATACATATGTATTGTAAGGTGCAATTATTTTATTTAACAAAATGATCTGAACTGGGTCAAAATTCTTTACAATAAAAAACAGCAGCTGCTTTACATTTTTTCAATAAATTGGTGAATCATCATTCCATGTCCATATGTCCATTAGAGCATATGGTGTCCACAAAGATCCTTCTAGCATCTCTGTCAGCTGCCAGCTCCTGTGCATCTTCCCAAGTCAGGTAGGCGTCCTGTAGTTCTGACATGAACTGCCGACGAACAGTCAGCAGTGGACGTCCAGGATGTCGAGAACCTGATACCTTGTAATGTAGGCGAGCGTGGTTAAGGCTTTCAGGAGGCATTTGCAATACATGGCCAAGTCAACCGTATCGCCTCCACTTGACAGTTGTCACCGGAGTTTTCTGTGTCCATTCTCTTATTACTTCATTCTGCACAAAGTCAAACCACCGCACACCCAAGATTCTTCTGAGACACCTACTCTCAAAACTAAGTGTTTTGCTGGTTTGGGCCCTAGTGACGTACCACGATTCGCATCCGTATGGGAGAATAGGTGTTATGCAGGCGTTATATAGGCGGCATTTGGTTTTTACTGAGTAAATATCCGATCTCTAGACAGCCTTCATACTGTTGAATGTGGCGCCTGCTATTCCTAGCCGTACTCCCAGTTATTTTTGAATGCTGCCATTTTCTGTAACATATACTCCCAGGTATTTGAAACTCTCGAATCTTTCGGTGACTTGGTTTGACTTGGTTGAGTCAGGGAATTTTTGGCATCAAGGCATGAAGTGTTACACAGTGCATGGTTCTTTGCAATATTGATTTTTAAACCCATGCATGCGGAGTACCTTTTTAGGCTATCTACGCCTGAAGACACGTGACTGAATTGTCTATTATAACCGTATCATCAGCATACTAATTTTAAACTTCATATTCCAGCTGCTTTATTTAATTATAATCAATTGTTGTCTTCAGCAAATCTTTTAAGATTTTCTGATAGAAGAATCCTAACTGACCTAATATTACTTTTTAAGGTGATCAATTCATTAATTGACTGTCCTGATTTGCTGGAGTTGGTGTGTTTCCGTGTACCTGGTCGACATACCTGCCACAGATCTCCTTTTTGTTCTGCAAGTTCTAGAACCAACTATCACATGCACTCGCCTATCCCCAGGCTCCATAGATATGGCAATCAGTATGAGGACAAGGCTGATATATTTGGTTCTGGACTTGATAGTTATAAAACGAGTCTGATTTCTTTTTTTCTCTCGCAATATTATTCTTAAACTTTTCTTTATATTTAAAAATGTTTTTCCTTTTTTTGTTTTTTCATATTTATGTATTTATTTCGTTAATATTTTTTGTTGCTTATGTGTATTTACCTACTTGTTACTATTGTTATAGTTATGCAATTTTATAATTTTTTGTTATGTTTTTATCTATGTATTTTAATTTTTTTTTTTTTTTCATATTTATGTTCAATATATGTTAAAGGCAATTTATGCCGTTTATGTAAAATAAATAAATAAATACTTTAGGTCGCATAGTTTTTGAGAGGAGATGGATATTCCTCGATTTAGTGGAATTGACTTCCTTAGGATGAAGTCCATAAAGATTATAAAAAAGAATGGTGCAACCTTGATGAACTCCGGTGGTGACCTCAAATCAATTTGTGACAACATTGTTGATTCTGATTCGGCATTCGCTACTTGAGTGGAGGGCTTTAATAAGTTCCACTAGTTTTATAGGCACCCCATATGATTCAAGTATTTTCCTGAGTGTAGGTCTGTGCGGACCATCAAGCGCTTTTTCATAATCTACGAAGCACATAGCCAAGGAACTATTTAGTTCTTTGTTCTCCTGTAGAATACAGCGTATGTTATGGATATGATCCGCGCATGACCTACCAGGTAGGAATCCTGCCTGATTCTCCCTCAATACTCGCATAATGGGTCCTTGAACTCTGCAGTATTATATATGCAAGTACTTTTCCAGGTACACTAAGCAGCGTGATGCCACGATAGTTATCACAGTTTAATGGATCACCCTTGTGCAATGCGATGATCTTCTCATTTACCCAGTATTTTGGGCACCTCTTGTTCCCACACCCCGGTCATTAGTCGGTGTAAAGGGCCAACAATGCTAATGATTCTGCTTTTGAGAAATTCCGGATGTATATCGTCAACTCCTGGTGCCGTTCCGTTTTTCAACTTTGACACGGCGATTTTTATTTCAGCTAGTGTCGAGGAACCGTCAGAAATGTTGACTGCACGCAGAATGTTTGTTGCAGTCTCTATTGAGATATCGAGGGTGGAAGAAGGAAGGGGGTGATTAAGTACTCTCTGCAAACGACCACGCCATATTTCTTTTACGCCTTCTGTGTTTAAATCGATTACTGTATCAGAGTTTTTTATAACTCTTGGGGGGCCTTGCATTTGCCACAGATATTACGCGTGATTTGAAATAGTTTTCGGGTGTCATTTCTTCGAGCCGCTTGTTCCGCAGTTGCAATTTGAGGTGATTTTCACAAAAATGGCGCTTTATAAATGTCCAACTATATATATAATTATAGAGTCTAGATGACGGTGTTTATCCAGTCTTGCAGAGTGTTCAACCAAACAATCCTGGCGCCTATAGTCATCTCTACAGGTGTCCACATGGTTAGGGTCATTTTTAGTATCTCTCAGTGCTTTAAGTTTGGCACGTTCCACTATTTTATCCCATGTACTATCCAAAATCCAAATGGGTCTTCTCCCCTGTTTCGGGCCGAGCATATCATTTGCGGAAGAAACAAGTTGATTTGATATTTCCCCACTCCACTTCAATAAGGTCCGTAGTGGGGGGTTGGTCATCAATTAGCTGAATGTGTTGACTGACCATGTCCTCGAATCTCTGTCGCGTGTCATCAGACTTTAATTTCTCCACGTCGACTGTCTTTCACCAAGGAGATTTTGGAAGACGCTTTAGCTGCTGCCAGATCTTGACAACGACTTACTTTAGTCACTTTAAATGTCGGCCCCTCTGCAGGTCCTGATATTCAGAAGTTCTTTTCGGTTAGTGCGGTCATAAAGAATGTGATCTAGCTGCGCTTTCGTTCTTCCGTCGGAAGAAGTCCAAGTGTATTTATGGATAGATTTATGGGTAAATAGGGTTCCACCAATGACAAGATCGCTGACGGTGGCACACTCTATCAGTCTTCTACCATTGTCATTGACATGCCCGAGGCCATGCCTTCCCATCACTAATGGGCCAAGTGATGGGTCTATTCCAATTCTTGCATTCAAGTCACCCATTACTATCACGCGGTCTCTTTGTGGTAGAGATGAGATAATCGCGTGAAGAGAGTCATAGAAGGCATTCTTTACTAGGGCATCTGCAGTTTCTTTGGGCGCATAGCACTGAATGATAGTGATCGAACTGTCAGCGGTTCTGAGGGTGGCGTGTATAAGATGCTCAGAGATGGGCTCTCATTTGACAAGGCATTTATCCACTCTCTATAAAAGCGAAATTGCCACACCTTGGCGGTGATACTGCTGCTGACCAGAGTGTATACAAGTATGTTTTTCCCATAGCTTCTTTCCAGATCCTTTCCAAAGGGCCTCGCTCATACCAAGAATATCTAATTGATATAGGTGAATACATTATATAAATTGGTAAATACAATATATATATATATATATTTTTAATTGTTAAATTTAATACCTTTTTCCTCCTAATTCCAAAGTAACTGGAGTAAGATTTTTGCTAGCAGCTGCATGTACAATCCTACCCACTTGTGTAGATCCTGTGAAGAAAATGTAGTCAAAGCGCTGTTTTAATATTTCTGTAGTCTCTTCAGCACCACCCAATATTATTTGAACTGCTTCCTGTAATCAATTTTTTTTTATTTTTTAAATTAAGCCTATAAAAATGAGAAATAGGCAGTACCTATCAAATATTTTGGTACCTACTTAGAGACATTTTATAATTTATATGTTATGGATCATAAATAATTTTAAAAGAACTCCCTCCCTAAACACGAGTTTTCACTTTATTAGAGAGGTAGAAACGTTATAATTGACTATGTACCCATATATAAAACATTTATTTATAATTTTATACTTACTTTGTCAAAAAAAAAAATTAATAAACAAACAAAAAAATACACACTAAAAGAAAATAATGCTGAAAACTGAAAACAGTAGATCATAGTTCTACATTATCACTACATTAGATATTTTTAATGTCAAACTGATACATTTAGAACCATTTTTAGGACATCAATATATTTGTAAAATATTGTAATCAAGAAAAAAACCCATTACATATATAAAGTGTTTATATACATTTAGTGTAAGTTAAAGTTTTTTTTTGTATTGTAGATAGTAATTTTTTTTAAATCTTACTTAAGTTGTATCTAAACAACCAAACTAAACATAGTGGAATGAAAATGTATATTTATAATATATATATACAGGTGTTCTTTAAACCCTGTCACATCCGAAACCACGATGATCAGTATGGGCAAGAAAAAATATTTAGAACAAAGAATTTTTTTTTTTAAATATATTGAAAAAATACAAATGGTTGCTTACTTCTGCAGGGGAGAAGTGAGGGAAGCGCGGCGCAGTATCAGACTCTCCCCTCCCTCCTCCCCTGCAGAAGTAAGCAACCATTTGCTTTTTTTGATATTTTATTTTCCAAAATTTTATTTTAATGTGCCAATAAGTCTTCATGCTAATACTGATCATCGTGGTTTCGGATGTGACAGGGTTTAGTGAACACCCTGTATAATAATACTTACATTATCCAGATACTTGGGTATTAGTTCAGCGATAAGTTTGGAACAAGAATTGGACAGTTCAGAGGGTTTGAATACAACTGTGTTTCCTGCTGCCAAAGCTCCAGCTAAAGGAATTAGTCCAAGTTGGATGGGATAGTTCCAAGGAGAAATTATTAGGACTACTCCGAAAGGATCCTTGTATATTAAAACATCATCGAAAGAATTCATGAGACCTTTTTCTGGCTGGAATAACAAGTAATGTTGACATTTTAGATGACTTTCATGGAGACATTTTAGTGTTGTACCCATAGAATTAAGATCTTAATTCTATGGTTGTACTACAAGAAAGTTTATACCTTAGTTCTTATTTTTTTTTATTAGTTAGCTTGCATAGTTTAAAAGATAAATATAAAAAAGTTGGTAAGGTGGTAAATGTTAGTAAATACTAGTATTTATATACATTCACTAAGATTATTTTCTTGTTATATAAAATGGTATTTTAATTAATTACTAAAAATAGTCATACCTTATCTGGCTTCACCCAAGTTCTCAAATTATTTAAGGTGTCCTGCAGATCATGTTTGTTGAATTCAACTTCAAGGACCATGGACTCCCCACGAGATCTTCCCAGGTCCTCACGCAAGGCTTGTATAATGGCCTCCGTATTCTCAATGTACAGCCTCATTAGGGACTTCAGTTGTTTCTCTCTGAATTCTATAGACCTCGTCAATCCCCGGTTGAAGGCATCTCGTGACCTCTGAATGATCTGTGTTCAAAGTATTACAAATATAACAATAAAATTTAATTTTAAAAAATCTACAGTGTGTTTGAATGTTTCATAGCCCATACTAATGTGTTACTGCCCGCCTGTAAACCAAGTAAACATATGGAAATATTTTTTTTTGTTTAGTACACACATTTAAATGTTTTATATTATCATAACAGATTTTTTTTTAAATTTATTTATTTTAATGAATGATACATGTTTTTTTATTTATTACATCATCATCATCATCATTCCCTTTCCGGACCTAATAGTGCAAGGGCACTGCATTGGCACACCGATCGTAGCGTATCATGATCATTTTTGTCATATGAAGGTAAGATGATCACTTACGCTTCAGGTACTGGTCCAGGGACTATGAAATATTGTTAGTGTAAAAACACCCTTTTAAATAAATATTTCATATCAACCATGTCGGGAATCAAACCCAAGACCTCTTGCACGGTAGGCAAGCGCGCTGACCATTACACCACGAGGCCGACATATTTATTACAATCTACTAATATTTTTTTTACTAACTTTCCAAAAAAGAGACTAGCTCTTTGCTTTGCTTAGCTTTGAGAGTGACTTATACACTTATATTTATTTAGTGAGTTATATAATTTCGAATTTGCATGAGAAAAAAATAAAATTATACCAAATAAAAAGAAAAACAGAAAATCATACAATAATACTAATTAAAATAGAATGCTGTTTACTCGGGTTCAAAAATTTCTTTAAGTTTAATGACTGTTATTTTACTTTTTATAATTTTTAGTTCTATTTGATATTAGATTATTGTAATTTTTTTATTCCTTTGAAAACAAAACTATTTTGGCCATGACTTTTGCGGAATTTAAGAATTTTGATATTATTTTGGTATCTGAGTGACTTATTCATCTCAGATTTGTTTATTTTTTCTTCTTTGTAAATTTGTATACTATAATGTATTTTGTAAATAGTGTCTACTGTATGAAATTCAAATAATTTATACAGATTTTTCATGTTGAATGTTGAGGGTTTCTTTAAAATTACTTTGATAATTAATCCTTGTACTATTCTAAGAGGGTTTGATATATTGGCATATGTACCACTTCATCCCACAATACTATATTGTAATAAATATTGTACAATTAAGTAATAAGTAATTTTTGAATCATTGGTTCTTAAAATATTCCTAAATTGTTTAAAAATATTTATAAACATTTTCTAATACATTTAACTAGTTCAATAATATGGTCTTTCCATTTTAAGTTTTAGTCTATGTATACACCGAGATATTTAATTTTATCTGTTTTATCTAGTACTGAACATGTTAGATTGCAGTTAGTTTTGTTGCAATTGCTTTGGTAAATATATTATTTTTATTACTGAATCTAAATTAGTTTTGTTAATAAAAAATGGGATAATTTTTGTCTTTTCCGTATTTAAAGATAAAATATTTTTGTCAAACCATAATTTCAATTTATTCATAACGTCATTAGCTACTAAATTTACCGAGTTCCAGTTAACTCCCTCAACTGTGTCATCGGCATATGATATTATTTTTTTATCTAAATTTTGACAAAAAAATGTCATTGACATAGAGAATAAATAGAAGCGGACCTATCACCGTACCCTGAGGTACATATGTATCTGTTATTTTTTTGTGAACTTTGCAAACCAATAATTTAAGTACGCTAACCTGCAGCGAGTCATAATTTCAGTTTATTCATGTTACGAAATTTACAAAGTTCCGATGTTATTTACTGAGTTAAAATGTTACATTTAAACTTTCTGTTATGCACGCACTAAACAAAATCGGTTATAGATTTGAATAGTCTGCACATCATAGTTGTATTTACAAACATCAGCATAAAAAAATAATTATGTTATGATAATTTCATCCCTATAGTTTATATCATTGTAATATACAGGATTGCCGGAGAAGTGACGTCCAAAGGAAAAATGTAGGTGCCTCGTGTTGAGGGGTATTCAAATCACCCCCCAGTATGTTCCGCGATATTGCATAGTGTTCGAGTGATGATTTTTTAATTGGATTTTGAAAATTTTCGTCCGTATCGGTTTTAATTATTTAAAAAAATGTTTTTGAAGGTTTTATGAATTTTTTTTTTTGCATGTTATTTAATTTAAATTGTGCTTTTACACTTAAAATAATCAGCTTCGTAACATTATTGAAACCTGCAAAAGTTTTGACCTAAAATTGAGAATTAACGTTCCAGCGAGTTTTGACTCTATCTTTGAAGTAGTTGACAGTATCTTTGAAGGCTGATTTCAGCGAATAATAGCCCATTAAGTTATACTTTTTTGTATTATTATGAAAGCTGAGAGTCTACAGCAGTTTTTAAACATTAAACATTTTTAAACATTTTTCAACATCGTTTTATAAGAAAAATTGCATGGAAGATGGGATTGGAAAGAGGAGACTATTCATATTCTGATATGGAGAGGTTTTTAAGCATATCAAGTCTTGAAAAACGCAGATGCATTGCAGATATAATCTGCATGTATAAAATTATGAACTGTCTCATTGATGCCCCTGAAATTTTGCAAAAGATTCTTTTTAACGTTCCCACCCGTAGACTAAGAAATAATGAAATGCTTTTCCTCGGTCACTACAGGACCAATTATGGTGCACAGTCGCCTTTGCCCAGAATGATCAGGCGGGTGAACGATCATCAAGATCTTGATTATTATGGTGTAAGGATGTCTTTCTTTACAAATCAGCTAAAGAATCTGTATAGTTAGCCTATGCTTTTTACTTAATCTAAAAAATCTATCATCTGTCTTTGCTGCTTATTTCTGTTCCTTATATTTTTTTATTCCTTTGTAAAAATTTCTTTTAATTGTAATGTTTATAATGGACTTTGTCCGTAAATAAATAAATAAATAAATAAATAAATAAATAAAGTTATTCAAAAATAAAGAAACCTCCTTTTTAGATTTTTAATTTAAAGTTGAAAATTCATGTATGACTCGTTCGAATGTTAATTCTCAATTTTAGGTCAAAACTTTTGTAAGTTTCATTAATGTTACGAAGCTGATTATTTTATGCGTAAAAGCACAATTTAAATTAAATAAGATGCAAAAAATATTTCAAAAAAACCTACCACAAATTTAAAAAAAATATAATTAAAACCGATACAGTCTAATTTTTTTAAATATATGTATATTTATATATATATATACATATAATTTTTTTCTGTTTGTTTTTTCATTTAATTTAACTGTATAAATAATATTCCTCCAACTAACATTTGAAAACGTTTTGCCCAATCAATACACTTATGAGCAAAGTTTATTAAAGATTTGAATGGACTGGTACAGTGCGTTCGAATTTTTAATAAGCCTATGTCAATGTGTTAGTGCCTGTTGGTGAACCAAGTAAACATGAAATAATTTTTCTTTATGTAGGTAAGCACGCGCATTTGAATGATTTATGCTAAAAAAAAAATTGTAACGCACACATAAGCATTATCAAATAAATCCCCAATAATAAATAATAAACAATGTATTACGTGTAATTAAAAAAAAAACAAAATACGTTTATTAGAAACCTACCTACATCAAGTTGAAATTTTCAGAACTGCATAATATGTCTACTATTTAATTATGTGTTACTATTTAATTAATGTCAAAAAATAATATTTTATTATTTGCGAGATTAAAAAAATGAGTTAGTTTATAATTATATATAAGTACCTAAATCTTATTATCTACTTAATATTAATAAATCAACATAAATTTTAGTTCCTAAATCAACACAAATTTAAAAAAATGCGTGTATGTAACTCACCTGCGGAATTTCCGTAATTTCGGTTTTCGGGTATGTCGGTGAACCTGCAAAAAATACCATATTATATAAATTATAAAAATTTCATATCTTATTTTTTATATACCCCACATTAGTGAATAACTTGATTTCCAATCGGTTTCGCTCATACTAAAAAACTCAAATAACGAGTTACCTTTTAAAACGTCAATTTCATAAATCGCGATTTTAACTGAATTTAAGAGGATGCGACTTCTGACTTTTCTTCATACAAACGTATTCCCGTATTTTCTCCCTGGAGTATGGCATTGAGCATTGATTTTTCAAAGCTATAGATATTTATTATTAGCGTGTCCGTATTGTTTTATTTTAAAATAAATATTATGGGAACTAGGACCACCCAAAAACCCTTAAAAGCGTCCAGTTTTATCTGCCGTCTTCGAACGTATGGTATACCTACTAATATAAAACTGTTTTTGAAAAACACAAATGGTACCAATACAGAAAGTTTCCTTGTTATATCATCGGTGGAATTTTGAGATTCGTACCTTATGTAAAGCTGGGACAAGCATTATCAGAAAAAACAAGAAAAAAAGGCATAGAGGAAAGGAGAAGAGATTAAGGAAGAGAAAGGACATGATACTGTTAAAAAAAAACACCCAAATCAGTTCAGTTTTGGGGTGCGGATAACGGGACAACGAAACTTCGATTGGTCGATTTTAGTAAGGCACAATCATTTTTCGCACAATATCTGGAAATATCTGCGATAGAGTGACAGAAGAACTATGTTCAAATACCTATTCATAAAATTTCTCTGCCACCGTATTTCCTCTTAGCTAAGAATACAGTTGTACTGCTTTCATGCCCCACAACAGTTATAACTGATTTGGAGACTTAAATTGCGGCGTAAAATACCTAAACACCGGAAATCGAACTCGGAAGCCCCGAGCATGAAGCAAGCCACACCATGAAACTGCCTGTTTTTTACATAATTCAATAGAACAATTGTTAATTTTTAAGAAAAAAAGGCAACGTTGGTTTTCCTTCATTTTATGTGTGCATACAATTTTACTTGTAATAATATTTTTGTACGCTAACGTGTTTTTTGTATAGGTACCTAATTCATTTTGTATAAAAATACAGGTTATAAATCGTAATTTTCACTTCAAAATAGATTTCGCTTTACAGTTAGGTATCTACCTACGTACAATTCAGCTTAAAAAATGGTTTTCACGAATAAAGTCGAAAAGGCGGAATGTGGACTTGTACCTATCCTTCTATTGGTCAGTTTTATAACGTGCTTGGACATTGGAACATTAAATTACATTAGGTATTTCAACACACTGCGAATTTGCTTGTTTTAGCATCATTTTCTAGTTTTTTAAAACAAGTTCCATCTGAAGCAATGTCAGTATATTACGATATACAATATTATCCAACTACAAAGAATCCTGTTTAGTAAAAATACAGCCGGATATTTTTTTTTGGGCAATGTGTATTAGAATTAAATAACCAACTAATTAGAAATTTGGTAGGTATTTACTCGTCAAGAATTTACTGTCATTGGTTGAAAAATAGCTGACCCCGGGTGTTGGTAAAAAATAAATGGCTTTTTAGTTCCCATTCCTTTAGACTAGCTAATTTCGACGTATATTATATTCATATACATATTATCACAATGCCATTCATATTCTAATAGTGAGTTTTGTACAACTCGTTGAAAATGTGCCAAAAATAGAAATGTTTGACTTATACAAGAACGCAAACATTTATTTTGAGATATTTATGAAATATTAAATTTAAGCTGCCTTTAAATTTGCAATATTTATTAAATTTAGAGCTGTCAGTTGCCCGCATAACATCCTAACTCATGGCCAAAATATTAATAAAAAAAACACCTAAAAGACAATTTCAACACCCGATAAATCTCTAAAAAACATATCTTCCCAGGGGAATCAAAATAAATCTAGCACGCTTTTTTTCACTATTTATATTCTGCAAAATGTGCATAACTATGTATGTAATATAATCAAGTTTTAACACGTCGGATAATTATTTTAAATGTTTATTTTCATAAAAAGGCACCTTTCTCTTTCTATAAACATACAGAAGATTTAACAAAGTAAGCTTCAGTGGCCAGGTAGGGGTACATAATTTAAAGAAAAAGCCGGAACATTGTAATTTTAATGTGTAAGAAGGTAATAGACAATCAATGTGTTAAAACGAGTTTTTTTTTATCAACTATATAAATGAATGCTTACAAACAAATAATATGTAACGTTTGTTATACGTTTGAAATATATTTTTACAATGCTGATTTTATTCCAACGATGTTTTTGTAATTGAATCCAATTAGAATAAACTCGCCGTACATATAACTGGAATCCCATTCGAATGGCGAAGAAAATGTTTGAAAAAAAATTAAGAAAATAACTCACTCATGTTGGCGATTACTACACTTTTTCTTTAGTTTCTATAGACACAAACAAAAGGTGAAATATATAATGTAATATTTCTTATTATGCAAGAAAACACGTCGCGGCGTTCCTCCTCAATACAATTATAGTTTCGATTATTTATGATCTTCCATACTTTGGGTCAAGAGCTTTTTGCTCGTTATTTCACTGCGTTTACGGCCACGTTAGTGACTGGACTGAATCACAAGCTAAATAAAATGACTGGTCGTAGACACTCTTTGTAACTACCATCCTCCAAGAACGAGTGGCAGGTTGTTATTGTTTCGTAAACCGGTATTTGGCCGCCATTATTTGAACCTAGCCTCACACAGAGCAGAGTATACTCGGTCAGCACTTCAAATCTTCCGAGCGTGTCAAAAGACTAATATGGAACTTTTCAAACAATGCCAAAGAAATATTTGATATCCGATACATGTTAAATACAGTATGAATTTTAAAATCAGCATGACGAACGGCATGAAAAAGACATTAGAAAATTAATGTAAAACAATTTTACGGTGGTTCATAACACAAAAAAAAAAGATTTTATTTTTGCGTTGTACCGCTGTACCTAAATATTTTATACAAATAGGTAAAAAATCAATATTCTGAATAAATATATGTCTCGCTTATAACGATTATTTGTTCCCTGTTCTATGTGTGAAATAAAGCCAGAATCCCAGACGAGTGTTTTCGACTCGATGGCTACTCTCTTACAATCCTGAAAACGGAAATCGAGTGGAAATAGAGGTCTGCCTTGTAGTGGTTGGCGCATTTTGTTATCAAGCTTGAGGTTTCGGGTTTGGCCAGAACACCCGAGTTGAGAGGTAAAAAGGCGACAAAAAAACGAAGAAGAAGAAGTTTCGGGTTCAATTCCTGCCGAAATGTATGGGAATGATTTATTTAAAAGGCCGTTTACACATGGACAATACAATATTGTTCTGTCCTAGGACACGACTATTGTCCACGTGTAAACAGCAATTTGTAGAACAGAAAGTTGTTCCGAGACATTGTCAACGAGATGGACGAGCAGGCTATCTCCACGGAACAATAATTACCACCACCTTCGCGCGCGGCCTCGTTGCCCTCGAGTGAACGCGCACAGACAGGACCTTGTGACTATAACGATTTGTTCGACACGTGCGCGTCGCTTCCCCGTGTTTTTTCTGCCGAGAATAGAGACAGTTTTTTTTTATTATTATGTAGTTCGTTCTTTAAAAATTTCAGTATATTCTTGGTATAAAATAAATATATTTTTCGTGAATTAGCTCACGTGTGAACTGCGGCCGAATTTACGTATTGTCCCAGCGTTTTGTCCTGCGCGGTCGAGTCTGTTCACGGAGCTGGGACAAGACAATTATTGTTTTATCCTAATTCCTAATTACGTTCTTACAGCATAGGCTGTAGTCTAGATTTTGAATTGTCTGATCTCCCACCAGTCGCGTAAAATAAATACTATTTCAAGACGAAGCAAGTAAAAAAAAACAATCTTAATATTAAAAGGCCGTTTACACGTAGACAATACAATATTGATTTGTCCCAGAACTTGTCCATTGTCCGCGTGTAAATAGCAATTTGTAGGACAAAACATTGTCCCGAGACATTGCCACCGAAATAGACGGGCAGGCTATGTCCGCGGAACAATGATTACCCCCGCCATCGCGCGTGCCCAACGTGTCACTACCAAAAAAAAAGTTCTGCTAAAAACGCCAGAAAACAATCCTTTTTACTATTTAGTTCGTTCTTTAACAATCCCGGTACGTCTTGGTATAAAATTATTAATATTTTTCATGAATTCGTTCGTAATAAATGACGTCGTGTGTCGTGTATTCATTTTCGCAGCGCTCACGTGTGAACTGCGGCCAAATTTTCGTATTGTCCCAGCGTTCTGTCCTGCGCGGTCGAGGCTGTTTACGGAGCTGGGACATGACAATATTGTCATATCTATTGTATTGTCCACATGTAAACGGACGTTTATACTCTTAATAGCGTAGTAGCAAAACTCCACAATCACTACACAGGATATATACAGGATGTTCTTTAAACCCTGTCACATCCGAAACCACGATAATCAGTATAGGCAAGAAGACATATTAGCATATTAAAAAAATATTTAGAACGAAGAAATAAAAAAAAAATATAAATAAAAAAAAACGAATGGTTGCTTACTTCTGCAGGGGAAAAGCGAGGAGAGCGCGGCCGTGCGGTTCTGACTCCCCCCTCCTCGTTTGTCCCCTGCAGAATTAAGCAACTATTTGTTTTTTTTTCTATATTTTATTTTTTAAGATTTTAGTCGTTCTAAAAAAATATTTTAATGTGCCAATATGTCTTCTTGCTCATACTGATCATCGTGGTTTCGGATGTGACAGGGTTTGAAGAAGACCCTGTATAGGGATGGTTGTTCCAACAATATTTTTAGTATATCCAAATAGTCGTAAACAAAAATCTTTTACTTCACAAAAGTCAACAGACGGGAGAATAATTTAGGAAAAATGGATGTTTTTAATTATTTTTTTTGTTATATGGGAGTTGCTTATTTTTTGCCTTGCTTATTATATACAAGGCTTATATTAAATGCAAAAGGTATGTTTCTTCACGGAATGCGATCTCTCAGGCGAATGTGTGGTAAACTATGTACGATAGATGCACAAATGTTGAGATCCGTACATTATGTAAGGCTGAGACAAGCATTATCGACAAAAATTAAGAAAGGAGCTCTGCGCTGGTTTGGACATGTAGAAAGAATGGACAGCGATAGAACGGCTAAGAATATTTACAATGCGAATGTTGATGGATGCAGAAATAGAGGAAGACCGAGAAAGACATGGCATGACCAAATCCAACAAATACTTAAAGATGGACATGTCAAAAGTCGGAATAATCGGCGCGCGTGCATGAGAAGATGTATGAATGTAGAGGAAGCGAGATCTGTATGCAAATATAGAGTGTTGTGGCATTCTATCCTTTCTGCCTACCCTTACGGGGAAACGGCGTGATGGTTTGTTTGTTTTGTTGTTTTATTTCTTCTAATTACTCTAACTATAGAGTGAGGATCTGGGGGATAATCGGCTGTGGCCTTGTTCAGGAACTTCTCCGCATTTGCTTTAATGTGGGTGTTTAAACACAGACAGAATAGTGAATGTTACACATTATGCAGTGTCATAAGCCCATAAACCCATATGCATAAGCCCATATGCAGTGTCATAAACATGTCATAAGCCCTGTAAATGTTCAGACTTATATATTACCTTCTCTAAAATGTTTTCTCTCTGTTTAAATTTAAATATAACAGTTTTTGGTGATCGAAGTTAGGTCCCACCTAGCTACAAAAATATTTTTTATGGGTAGGTAGTGCGGGTACCTATCTAGATGTACATTTTTTTAGAAAAAAACCGTAGGTTATCAACATACCTACCAAAATCAACTACCCACTATAATTATTTGAATTCGTAGACATTTAATAGTAACATGAAATTTAAAACATATTTATAAAACAACGAAAAAAGTGATAACGTTATCTTGTACAAAACTCTGCCAGTTCTCGGATTACTGTTGCTTTGCGTCATTTGAGAACAATTTAATAGTAATATTTTCAAAATTCCTCTCAACATTACCATAATACACGCTTCACGTATAATGATGGTTTAGTAGTACCTAAAATATGCAATAAGGTAGGTATGGTAATAGAACTCTTCATTATTTAGTAACTGGCATTATTAATTAATTTAAATTTGTTGCAACAGAGAGGGAAAACATTTTTGAGAAGGGAATTTGGGACTCTAGGCGTTTACAGGGCTTATGACCTGTCATTGGCTGGTTTAAGTGGCCACTTTACATACTGTGTAACATTCACCATTCTGCCTATGTTTGAACACCCACATTTCCTCAACTCTTCCATCTGTTGGCTTTTGTAAATGCCTAGACTCCCATATTCCCTTTTCAAAAATGTTTTTCCTCTCTGTTGCAACAAATTTAAATATGAACAACTCCCTAGGGAGAAAATCCAGCCAGTCTGCAAGCATTTGGACATACTCAAAACATTGTTGAATCAGCTACCTGGTAAAAGAAGAAGTATAAAAATTGGAAAATTGTTTTCAGGGGTTGCCTAGTAGGTGAATTGGTTCAGCCGGATGAATCTCACCCGCATGATAAAGGTTTCAGCTCTTTTATTTGACAAAATTCAACAGATGGAAGAGTTGAGGAAATGCGGATGTTTAAACAAAGGCAGAATGGGGAATGTTACACAGTGTGTAAAGTGCCCACTTAAACCAGCCAATGACAGGTCATAAGCTGTAAATGCCTAGACTACCATATTCCCCTCTCAAAAATGTTTTCCCTCTCTGTTGCAACAAAATTAAATATGAACCTAGGGAGAAAATCCAGCCAGTCTGCAAGCATTTGGACATACTCAAAACATTGTTGTTAATTTATTGCCAAAAGAACTTAAATTGAACATACATTGTAACAAGAGCAAAACAAGAGAAGAAGTAATATTATATAAGTTAGTGTTAATATAAATCTCCACCAACAAAGCACAGGTTGCTTGGTGGGATTTTAGTTACTTGTAAAAATAAATGTTAAATGTGTATAAATGTACATTAATGTAAATAAAATAAAACTTACCGACATCTCCTGCGCCGTTATATTCACCAGATTCCGTTTGTTTTTCGCTCTTAATGTTTTCTCTAGCTGGTGGCGAAACATGAATTATTTCTGTTTTGGTTTGACCGTCAATTTCGTTTTTCGCATCCGCCTTATCCATGCGAATTGCTGTGTGATTTCCTTCCAAATTTATGGTTACATCACTGGCAATACTTGAACATTGAACTCCCACCGTTTTCTCGAAATAATTCCCGCCATCGTCGTTCATTTCAATGAATCCTTTTCCTAACGAAATAATATAAATTCGTAATATTTTTTCTTATATATGATGCAGTGCAAAGCGACGTGTCTTTGAACATGAAGTTAGATTAATGCAATTCTAATTATTATCTCAAACAACTGATGTGATGTTAATTGAAGGAGCGTGTGAAGTTTTGAAGGCTGTATATTACATGACAAACAATAACCCGCCCTTCTTTCGTAAAAGAAGTATGAAGGTAGGTACCTCTACTCGTAACAATAAATCAATTAATAAATTAAATGATTAATTGATTAATATAAAGTAATCATTATAATATAATCTAACTGTACCTACGTATTTTTTTGTACACTTTAATATTTTAATTATTTTATCTTGTTTGAAAGGGGTTACTCCGTATGGATCCGCCGGCGAAAGGATTTTTAAGTCCGAGGAAACAAAAAACTTTTTCTTTTATTTTTTTATTATTTCATTATTATTGTAATTTTTTAACGTGTGGAATGATGCGAAGTGGCTTTTTAAAGGTGCGCTTTTTTTCTTCTTTTTTTGACATTGTATTTAGTAATGTATAGAAAACTATCTTCTTCTTTTCCACATCCGCTCCTAAGTCGAGCATGTGGACATCACCAGTTGCCTCCAAGAGACCATATCGCCAGCCAGCATTCTCGCTTCTTCCCATGTCAATCCAGCGCCCCTTAATTTCGCCGAATAAAGTCTAAAGATCGTCATTTAGAAAACTATAATTGTCCTATAATTTTGGTTTATTTGTAAATATTATTTTTTGTTATAATGGCTATTGTTTTCTTTTAATAAATAAATAAATAAATACTGTTTCAACTCAACTAATTATGATTTTTATCGACTCTTCTTTAGCCAGTATCCTCCAATGAGGACGTTCAGTGTTTTTTAATTTTATTAATAGACTATCAAACTAAGACTTTTTTTTAATGTATCGTATTATCGCTACGATTTTTAAAGTTTGGTAAATATTTTATTGCTCCGCGCGTGACTTCACTAGATCTCTTCGGTGAGTTGTCCTGATTGGTGGGTTGGCTTCCCGGAAACCGGAAATATGTCACAACATTCTATAATTGGTTGATTTAGAGGGATTTGTGACGTCATTTAAAGTAGTGAAACTTCACCGTACAATTAAATGCTCTATTTTTAACCACGTGTAAGATAACATTTTTATATCCAATTTCTCGTAGCACTGAACTTCCTCATTATCATGATACGGATTATTTTGGTATCGAACAAATTGTCTTCCCGGACCAGTTTTACAAAAAAAGTTTCAAGTTAAATAATTATTATTTCCTCTATCATATCCTCTTTATTTCGTCTCGGTTCAAGGATCAAGTGATTTTAAAATATATTTTTTACTGAATTCTAATTTTAGTTCCCATATGTTTGATTTTTTCACTATTGTATATTATATTGCCTGTACTCTGTACTCGTATATTTCCTTTTTGTTAACATTTATATCGATATTTGCTACTAAATCTTAACAGTATTATTTTGGCGCGGTCTGGCCTTCGTTTATTTCTGTATATTTGATATAAAAAATAGGACAAGTAAGAAACATACCTGAATCTGATGGGAAAATAATACATAAATTAAATGTAAAATGATTTTTTTTATTCCTAGAACAGAACAGATCGGCTCATTTGACAAGAACTGTGCCTACCAGGGTTGTAATACTCAATAAAAAGGATCAAAATAGATTTTGATATGCGTAAGGTATGAGCACTTTCAAAGTTAACTGTCGACTGTCCGTATACAAATACAATGTCATAAGAAATTTTATTAATCAATATTCTTCAGGTGTATCATGACTTAATAATGGGCATCAGTAAAACAGTGTATTGTTTCGACGACTTCAATATAAATATGTATGTAGGTATAATATGTATATATTATATATCGAGTATATACTGACAGAATGCGTTAAGTCAACAGTCTTTTTATGATATATTTAAACTATTTTTAAATATAGATGAAAGATGTTGATTTCAAATTTTATTATATGCCTAGAATAAAGATGACTCTTTCAAAGCTTAAAAAAAAGAAAGCTGTGGGAAAGATAATGCGTTGAAAGAATAAAAAAGCTTGAAATGCGATTATCTCGGATTTTGTTTTAAAGACTTAATGCATTCTGTCAGTAAAGCCTCGATATTAGGTATATAGGTAGTGATGGCGTTAGCTGCATTATCGTCGTGAATTATTATTAATTTACAATGATGTGCTAAAATTACTTGCTAATTTTAATGACATTTAATTATAAAATGGTAGGTATAAAAAAAATACCAGCACACAATAAACGTTAATCCATCATATCTGAAAAATTCTCGAAAATATTCTAAAAAGGGGATCCGTTTCCTACGACTATGTAGATTGGAAATCACTGTCGTATTATAAATATACGTTATTCCTATATTATAAATATCTAAGATACAGCAACAAATATTGCGTTTCCCCTAGACAATTTGGAAAAAAGAGATATCAAACAGTTTTTTTAAACAGATATATTTTTTTATTATTTTTATTTATTTGTTATTTCTGTGTAACTCGTTACAATAGGTACAATATTATTTGGTAACTGTAAGTTATTCGTGTACTTTTAAAATAATAAAAAAATACTTAAAATATAACTAATTATTTGATCTTTCCTCAAATTGGATTGTATTTATGAATAAGACGAAATTGAGCATTTTCTCAACAGACATGGCAGTAATCACGACGAATGTCGGATAGAGAATAAAGGTAAGGAAGGCAATTACCCAATAATTGAAATGTCTATTTCATTACACGTCATTGTTGGTAAGTCATTTTTATTCTTTCAGGTTCTGCCTAATTTTAAAAAAAGATGTAGGTACACTTCATACACACCTACGCAACTGTTTATAACAGCTTCAGAATGAGTATTTTAATAACTTATAGGAATAACATTTGTATAAAAAAATACAATTATAAAACTGGTTTGAAACTTTAAGCCTTTGAAGCTTTACAAAATAATAGCGAATAATAAAAAAATCTCACTTATTGCGGGAGAGAGGATGTATAATGTGTAATTCTCCCAAAATTAATACCCGGGCTGCTATCCTGAACCACTCTCGTGGCACGAGAAAGTAGTTTTTCTCGTGTATTTTGTGTGTAAAGACACAAGATAATACGGCCACGAGAGCGTTTGGAATACCAGCCCTGCTAGTGATCGGAGGTCTAGGAATATAGCAAAAATGCTAGGATTTCACATGCTAAGGGTACCTACATAATGAATTCCACATGCTAAAGCGAATGAATTTCAGGTAATTTTAAAAAAATAGCAATAATTTTCATCACTAAAACACAATTAACTATGCCGTGTTGACTTCTACAGCATTTATGCAAATAAATGCAAAGACGTGCCGTGAAATATTAATGATTGTAGACATAGATATTATTACCTGCGAAACTCTTACTTACTTTTGCGACTGAAAACCAAAAATGTTATTCGATGGCCAAAATACACAAATATTTACTCTCCAATATCAACGTCCCATTCCCTATTCATATTCTTATTCCCCTGTCCCCACCCAATAAACATGTATTAAATTTTTTATGAAGTATAAAAACTCGACACTGGCTAGAACACCAATAAAATGATAAAGCCAATAAAAAACTAAGAAGAAGAAGAAAAACATTTTGAATTTCGCATTCGCGCTGAAAAATTTACCTAAATATTTTTAAAAAAAACATCTTTGTGGCTAAAAATACTCACGCATCGAACTTGCGTATTCGATTTTACAAAAATATCGCTTTGCATATTTCTTTGAAAGTTTATCATTTTAAAGTTTTTTTTATTATGTGGTTCTTGAATTGAAATATATAGAAAAAGTTTAGTTTCTAATCTAAATAACTATACACATCTAAAAAGAAAGCAATTGCCGAATGACTAATATGCAATAATGCATATCTACCTGTATATTATAATTATAATAGCGATATTATCTTTTCTATTGTAGACATTTACTGTTTGTTTTTTTTTAACGCTTTTTTTATATAATTTTTTATGTTATTCATAATATTAAAAAAAATCTGCTGACAGAGCCGGTCACGATTTAGCGGGTTTTTATTTTATTTGCTTTTATCTTATTTTTTTATGAATAAATAAAATATACAAATACGTATTAAAATTTTTTGAACTACGATAAATATTTATGCAATACCAGCAACACAAAGTAAACAGTAAAAAAAAATGTGCTGTCAACATTGATGTATATAACTTTAGTAAACATGAGGGTTCAAAATATGTTCCCTCAACCTGCGGCCAATTAGCATATGTTTGATACATCGGACTTTAGTCTGTTGCGTGCATTCCCCGGCTACTTTTCTCCTCGCAATTACTAAAATGCCTCTTTGTGTACGCTAAGATACTGCACAAATCGATCTGGGAAAGATAGAAATGGCGATGGTATAACATTTCACCGGTAAGCAATGCAATTTTATCTTAATCAATACTTGTTTAAAATAGTTATTTTAATGTTAAAAAATGTTTTATTAATATGTTACCAGTCGTAAGCTATCTCCTGTCTCTGTCCTGCTCAGTTAGTATCGGGCGTATAGTGAAACGTTAAACAAAGGTGACGTGAATGCGGAAGGGAGCGACATACTGAATAGACATTGCAGTAGACCGATGTAAAAAGTCCGTGCTTTTTACTATATTACTTGTTTTGCTTGTCAAAGTCGACGTCATATGACGTGACGATATTTACTCCCTCCGCTGGTCATTCCCTTTCCTTTGGGGACGACTTTTTAGCTCTGATTTGTATGATATGTTATCTCTATATATTATATCTCAATTGCTGTCAATAGTGTCTAGATTTTTATTTTATCACAAACTCCTAAACGAAAGACTTGATTTTAGAAAGAATCACATATAGAACCTATAAATTAAAAATGAGTGTGTGAAAATTAAACGCAAACAATCAATTCCATCGTTTTATTTGAAAAATAGCAACATTTTATAATCAGCCAACCCTGTACAGTTATCCAAACTCAACACTCTTTTATATGGAAGGTTAATGGGTACATAATATGAATATACAATATTACACTATGCAATATTAGGATTCTTTTCAATGCTTTTGCGATCCTATACATTTTCAACCAAATGCTTTTGCAAAAACGGATATTTTGACACATTGCTGTAAGAAGTCACCAACAAGAATAGTTTTGAGATATTTATGAAGAATAATTCTATGCATTCAATAAGGAAGTTCAGTGGTTGTTTTATCAGCGCTATGATTTTGTAATTTTTGATAAAGTTTTGTAATTTTGAAATTACTCCGCATGTGACGTCACAAGTTTTCGCCGGAGAGCTCTGCGGTTTGGTGAGTTGGGTTCCCAGAAATCAATCTATCATTGGTTTATCTGAGTGAATTTTGACGTAGATCAAAGTAGTTTGTCTTCTTCTGTTTTCTCTAGGACTGCTTCCTGTTATTTCTCGGAGCCTGTTCCGGGATGCGGACGTACAACTGTCCCGCTATCTTTTTGGTGGTCTTCCAGGAGGTCTGCTGCCAACTGGTATTGCACCTGCCGCTATATTCACCACTCTTCCTGAATCTGCTTTATCTAAATATTGTAATTTTTACCATGTGTACGAAAACAGCTTGTGGTGTAATATCAGCGCGTTTGCCTACCGTGCGAGAGGTCTCGGGTTTGATTCCCGACTTGGTTGATTTGAAATAGGTATTGATTTAAAAGGGTGTTTTCACACCAGAATATTTCATAGTCCCTTGACTGGTACCTGAAGCGTAGGACTGATCATCTTACCTTCATGTATAAAAAAATGATCAAGATACGCTGTGATTGGTGTCACACTGCCAATGCAGTGCACTATGCACCATTAGGTGCGGAAAGGGAATGATGATGATGTATGAAAACATTTTTTATATCTAATTTCCCATAGCACTGAACTTCCTCATTGAGACATTTTAAACATGCGTATTATTTTTTACCTTTGTTGTATGTCCACAGTACAATATTTATTGATGACTTGGCGACTCTATTAATGAAAAATAGGCATCTTAATACATCTCAGTTTTTACCAAATTGTGGCTTCATAATATTAGCAAATATTTTTATTTTTCCAGTTTCTGAAAGCCTTTAGGTCAACTTATGTATAACACATAATACTTGAGTACTCATTTGAATTTCAAACTGCACCAAATCCATTGAACAGATTGTCGGTATTTTATAGAAGACTGTTATTTACACAGGTCCAGCTATTTCTATAAGTTTACATCTTAGTCTGGTCTTCGTCAAACAGTAATTTCAAAATAAATAAGATACTGTAAAAAATGATGTCTTAAGAATTTTTTGTGTGTAACATCCGCCCAAATGTTGTTTTGCCTGAATCTTTGGAAGGAGTATTAAAAAATACATGTCGAAACAGGGCAAAGGAAGACTTGGCGAATGTAAACAGTTGTCATGTCTGATATTCAAGCACTTGCTTGTTTGTACAACTTTTTTCTAATGAAGAGATTGCATAAAACACAACAAATTTGAAGTATTCCCTATCCAGAAGATATATATATAAAATTTGGCAAATAAACATATTTAAATAAGTTAAATTCAGACATTTGCTATGAAATGAGTAAAAAATAATCATTTTTATACATACCGTTAGACTACTTTTGTTTTGTTTGTAAAAATACTAAATATTTTCCTATTAAATAACAACAAATGAAATAATTACTAAAAATATGAACATTTCTAACAACCCCATCACTAGATGTCATTGGGCCAATGTCGATGTTTTGGCCAGTTTTGAGATGTGTATGATGATTTGCGATAGGTAAGATTTCATCCATTGAAATATTATTTTGAGGCAGATATAAATGTCAAATAATTCTATGGTAAATTATACATTATTGTGCTAAAGCTATGTTTTTCAATGCTGATATGTTAAGTAAATATACGCAGGAGAGTATTTTAATAACACTTTAGAAGAGACTCAAATAACATGAATATGAGTGTACCTGTATAAAGTAATGTTTTTTTTTTATCATAATAAACACGCGCATGAAATATTCTAAATAAAAGAGAAAGCCCAACGATAACCGTACAGTTTGAATTTGTGACTGCGGTCTGATACAAATCACGAATAAAATGATAACACATCAGCTGAGATGATGAACTCTACAATGCTGTCCGAAAAATCAGCAAGAAATCCTATTGATAATTTAGCGAAACGCTACCAGGATAATAAATGTGTTATTTTGCAATGTTGCTTGCTTACCTATGCAGGAAGTACAAAGTATATTTTCTACAAAAAGAGAAAATTAGGCACTCTTTCGCGACATATATACTTTACAATAACGATAAAAAATTAATATCTCCTTAAAATAAATAGGTACTCGACTTATATCTATAGTATGAAAAGCTACTTTGAGCATATTTTAACAGACTATCCTTGGTCACCTAAAACTGATTTACATATTATTCAACTGATTCCTAATCTCAGTCTTTTTGCCAAGGAATCGATTTACTTAGTCTATGAAAACTAAACTTAATTTGTCGGAGAGCTATTTATTTTATCAATACCGAGGAGTGTGCATTTGGTCACTTTGTCTTGTCCAATTCAGCAATCAATATGATCGTTTTTCGGTATTGAAGGTATGTTTAAGACCTTTTTCAAAGCTAATTTAGCAAGAAGCATTGATGGTGTACTGTTTTGAAAATGAGTGCAATCTTATAAGATTGCATGAAAATTATGTTGATTTTATTTTATCACATTATAACTATGTACTACATGATCAGTATGAACCATAAATACAAATTTAATTATTAAATAAGTTATTAATCCAGAATTTTAATAATTAAGACATACGAGCCCATTGCAGGTGAAGTGAACCAACTGATAAAATGGTCAAACTTTTACATTCAATGTTTTAACTCTATGAGCTTTTTGCCATTTTTTTTGTTTTTTACATAAAGAATCAGAAAAATAAGCTTTATGGAATAAACTGATTACAGAAATGTAATGTAGGCAATGAGTTTACTTCACCTTTAAAATCTCAAGTTAGTTCATTTTACCCGCATTGGGCTCATATGTAGGTTATGGCTATGGATATTAAATAGATTTTTTTTTTAAAACTCCGTCTAAAGGTAGAGTTTTAAACTAGTTTGACATATTTTGTTGGATATTATATTATAGTATCTGAACAATTATTTAATAAAAACGTTGTTATTCTGCTGTAATTACAACTGTCGTATTGTCAGTGTTTTGTATTGATGGCGAATTAGCCATTTCTAGGAAAATTAGATTATTCACAAAAAAAAATCTCCTGCAACAGATAATTCTATATATTTTTTAGATGTTTCATGGCAAGTAATATCCCTAGACTATCATGTGAAAATGAACATTTTTTATATTTTTGCATAAGGTAGCTCTAAAAGTAATCGGAAAGTTAAAAAGCTTAACCTGTAAAATTGGTTTATTCACCCTTTCTACCAACGATATTTGACTTGCTAAATAAAAAAACACAATGTATATATTTTTTACTTATAAAAACGTGAATAAAACATAAATCTATCAAATTAAAAATAAATAGGAAAGTATTTTACTATACTTTGTGAGGATGCTTTATATCAGAAAATCAATTCATCATAAATTTACTGTGTTTCGTCAATCAATATAACTTAGAGCTATTAAATTCCATAATATTGTTCATTTCATAATGCTGAGATATGAAAGGCGCTTATATTAATACATTACCAACAATCCAGAAATTTCGAAGATATTCAAAATGTCTATATAGAACAAACAAGTAAATGAATAATTTAAATAATGCCGATACAACTGTTAACGAGAAAACTACAAGGAAAGCTGTGGAATATTCCCCCACACCTCCGGCAGTGCTCGTCACAGTTTTGTTCCAACCTCAGCTATCGGTATCGCCATTTATTAAACTAAAACTGAAGAGAACTACGAAGAAGGACATTAATAGGAGGGTAATTGTCAATTTGCGGTTTCTTTTTAAGAACTTGGGGATACAGAGAAGGCGGTGAATGGAGCCTTCTTGAAGCCTGTGCTAGGCCATGACTTTGGTTTCGGTGAATGAGAACTTTGGCGACACTATGTTAGTTTTCTTCTTCCCTGTGGAGTACCAGCGGTGAATCTCTTCACAGCATCTTCCCACCGGAGAAGAACTCCTTCGTAGGATGCACCGACACCGTCTCTTGGTATAAATACTCTGTCCACTTTATAAAATGAGCAGATTTCTTCTTTTGAACTCCAAACACCTGTAAACAAATACAAAATTATTGTATTTGGTACATAACTGCTCTCCAATATTTAAAAATATTCACCATCTTCAAATCCTTACCCGCACCTGATGATGCATAGCGCACTACATTGTCAAACCTGTAGGACTCACCTGGAAATGAACATCCGCTGTCATCTGATCTACTATTCACTGAAGTGCAGAACATAAATCATACATTTTCTGTATGCAAATAATAAGTTGTCAACCAAAAAAACCATTGAACTTCTTTGTTATAATAATTAACAATTAAATGTATTGTCGTTTTGATCCTTATTTCACAGGTACAAGGTGTGCATTCATGAGAATATATCAAAGTATTGTTTTTTTTTGTACATATAAATTATTTGAGCATAGTGAAGTTTTCGAATGCTGCTTATGATGGTACGTATATGAGAACACGAAGAGATATACCAGCGAAAACTAAAGCTTGGAAATGAGTGTTTAGTCTTCCAGACAGAGCTGGTTGGTATTGAAAATACAATTTTATGGATACAAAGAAAAATAACTAGTCCCGCAATTGTCACATTGCACAGCGATAGCATGTCTGGACTGCTCGCGCTCAAATCCGTTTTATATGACTTCACACAGCTTAATGTCTAGTTTTGATGTGTGTCTGTGTCCAAGCGGTCTGTGTGTGAAATTGAACCAGAATCTTGGGCAAGTGTTTTTGATTCAATGGGACTTTATCTAAGGTAAAAATCTTAAAAAAGGAAAATTAAGTGAAAAAACGTCCGCCTTACGGGTTGTGGTTGGCACGTTCGCCGGGCTCGATTCCCAGTAGGGTGGACATAAAATTTATATTCTAAAGGTTGTTTGAACTGCAATATTTCATTGCTCCTGGAATAGTACCTGAAGCGTAAGACTGATCACCTTATCTTCCTGTAGGATCGAGATACGCTGCATTTAATTTAACAATGGAGTTTGAGGATGATGTTTAGTTTTATAAATCTATCTAATTCTAACCGCCATTTGGTAATTAATTTTGTGAGTACAATAAAAATCCAATTATCCGGATTAATGAGTGCCAGACGTTATCACATAAAAACTTACTTGTTTACTAAGAAACGCGCAGGCCGCCAGTGCCCTTTTTTATTTGTTATTATAATACCTCCTTTATTTTTTATTTCCTGATAACGACTCGGATATTTGACAATCCGGATGACTAGAGTTTGGACAAACGGAGTTCTATTGTACAGCCTATTAATTTATTTTTAGTATTTTTTAACAGATATTTTCGAATCTGTAATATTTACAAGAATATCTAGCTGACTTTAAAAAAAAGTACATTGAGGCCTCAGAGTAATAATGCGTGACCAAGTTATAGATATGCTATTTCATTATATTGCATAGAAAAAAAGCGTTACAAATTTTTGGTTTAACAACAGGCGTATAACGGACAGTTTTGTCACCGTACTAACAATTCTTGACTTGAGTATTTAAGGTCCATTATTTTGCTGCAAACTGTAGCTAACTTCGTTATTGATAAACCTAGAATGATTTTTGTTATGTGGGCGGCTCTTATAAGTAGTAGAGTATTATTACTCTGAGATTGTGGCTGAGTGAGATTTTAATATGTTGTGTCCAAAGATTGTATTTATGTATCTGTTATTTTGTTGTGAACTTTGTAAACAAATAATTAAAGTGTGCTGACCTGCAGCGAGTCCTGATAATAAGGCACACCCGAGGACTGATATTTCTGAAGAAACTGGTCTTTCTAATCTCAATCCTGTCATGTCACTTATGAGTTGACTAATAAAATTATTCTGAGCTACCCCTCCATCCAATCTGGAAAAGTAAATAAATATTAATAGGCATGTTTCATCATTCAATTAAATATATTTATATACGTATAATGTTTTACAAGCTTGCCTAATAGTATGTAGTTTGTATGAAGTTTCAGTGGTTGTACATTTGTAGAGTTGAACTGCTCCAAATGAAATAGCTTCGAGAATTGACCGCACTAAATGCTCTCGCTTCGATGTCATTTTCATTCCAATAAAACCAGCAGCTGCCGTCTGATCATTGATCGGAGGCTACAATCATTCCAACAATATTCATATTATAGACATGGGATGTTAAATAAAACTTTCGATTGAGAACAAAATAAAATACTTGAATGGTAAGTTAAAATGACATGAAGTTTGATTTAATATGCTAAATTACTTACACCTAAGCCAGTAAAAGCTGGTATAAAGAATACTCCATCGGTGTCATCTACACTGTTTGCTAAATCTGCAGTTTCTTTGGCATGTTCAATTAATCCTATAAATAATAAAACACTTTTTTAAGGTACATATATACATAATCACATCCATCATAGTAATTAGATACTTGTGCTAATTAAATTTTACATTGGAACAAATTGTTGAAATTTGCATACAATTTTATCATAACATAGTATCCATATAAAAACATAGATTTGAAAATACAAATATTTAAATTTTGGGACCATTTCTTAGTAACCGAAAGAACTCGAATTAACAAGAATGTCTTAATAACCATGTTAGAAAGTGGTAAACAACTTGTGGTAGAGCGGGGTTTCAGTTTAGTGCCGAAAGTCGGGGTTTATTAAAGTAAATAATATAATATGTTCTGACTGCAAACCAGTGTACAATTTAATACAATTAGATGAACTACAATTATGTGAAATCAAATTTAAATTAAATTATAAGCAAATTATTAGATACTGACTATTATGTACTGAGGTGGGTAGTACCTGTTTGAAACTCGGACCTCCAGCAACCCGTCTCTTTGTATAATTTTATTTATTTATATATATCCCCAATGGGCATTTTTAAGGACATTATGTACATAGACAATTATTATTGAAAAAGTAGAAAGACTCAATGGTATATAGTAGACTTTGTGGGGTGGAAGCGGGAGAGAGGTGTTTATAATTAAATTTTATTCAGTGATCGCTTGAAAGAAGACAACTTTTTATCAAAGAAATCAAGACTGGTATGTTTGTTGGCAGACCTAAGAATTCTAGGCATAGGGGAATGAAAACCATAGTTAGTTCTATGGTTATCGGGATGAAAGAGTAAGTTTTGTCTGAGATTTCTAGTTGGGATATTTAATTTTATTGAGCTCAGTAGTTCAGGCGCATCAAAGAAGGAGTTGAGAATTTTAAAATTGGAATAGAAGGTCGGATTTATTTCGACGGTCTTGAAGAGAAGATATATTTAAGGTAGTTTCTAACTCGTTATACGTATATTGGTCTCTGGATAAGCCCAACTTCCAGCCTATCTTTCTCAAAAATCGATGTTGAACTGATTCAACATTCTTGATGTGAAAATCATAATATGGAGACCAGAAAACAGCGGAATACTCTAGGTGCTTTGAGGGTATTGATATTTTTGAAGTCAGTTGTGATAATAAGTATAAGATGATTATGGATATTCAAGCATACAACACAGTGTACAAGAGTTAGAGCATTCAATGGCAGAGCATAAGTCCTGTGAATTCCTAAACTTCCATATTCTGCCCTCAAAAAGGTCCTCACACTATTTATATGAGTCTATATCATATCTGTCAATGTTAACAAAATTCTAGTAAATTGTTTGTTAGTAAGTTAAACTAATATTAAACAAACAACCGTACATACCGGCCGATAAAGCCCAGAGAATAAGTGTTCCCGTATCGTTATTATTTCCTTCCACCATGAAAACCATCTCCGTCCCGTATTTCCAGGCCACGAGGGGATAGAGGCCGAGGACACTGGCGTGAGGTTTGGGGCCCGTGTTGATGTTGATGAAGCTCCCGGTGCCCATAGTTAGCTTTACGTCACCCGGGTTGAAGCAGCAAGCGCCGAACATGGAAGCTGATTGATCAGCCATCTGTTTAATGTCGATAATATGAAATATGTCAACATATTGAATAAAAATAATGCAGCAAGAACATAAATAAACAAGTAATTTTACTTTAAGTATGATCAGCTCATATAAAAAACAATCTAATATTGTATTAAAAAAATAAAATAGTATTCATAAGTACTTGTATCTTTGAGAATTAGCACAAAAATTACATAACATTTTTTATCTCAAAGAATTTTTTTTTCTAGGTATAAATGTAAGTATATTTATTTATTTATTCATATTTTACTCTTACAAACTATAAACAATAATAAAAATAATGTGACCTCACTGGGGTTACCCATTATTCTGTTTTAATTTATTTTCTAAATAAACAAATAGTTTTTTAATTGACAAGTATTTTAAAAGAACCTCTTTAACACTTTGTATCCCGGAGCCGTGTAAACATGTGATAATATAACCATGCGTTGTGTCCCGGTCCCATGTGCTCACGTGGTTTCCCAGCTGTCTAAAAAAGTGCATTTTATTGACATCTAGTAACTTTTAATAGTACCTTTTCACTGCTGGTAAACCACATGAAAACACGGGACCGGGACACAAAGCATGGTTATTATTTTCACGTGTTTACACGGCTCCGGGATACAAAGCACAATATGTGCGAACATTGCAATGCGCAATGTGGCTCTCCATAAAGGTCAATGTTGGTAAAACTATCATACACAAATTACTTATTTGATTATTTCAAATAAATCTGAGAAGTTTCAATAGATTTAACTCAGTATTTTCATAATTATGACACTTTCAAGAAACCCTCACAAAGCATGAAATTTCTCAAAAATGGGCCGGGCACAGGGTAAATTCTATGCGTATTCGGCCGGTACTCAAAGTGTTAAGAAGAAGATATGAAAAAGGTTCTCCATCTATATTTATGTTGAAATAGAATCTATTAATCTTGATAGAAATTCTACAGGTTTGTTTTCAGTTTCATTTTGCATTAAAACACTCCCTCAACTTACTCAAAACAACAGTTTTAGAATTTCCCACATTTAGTAGAACTCCGTTTATCCGAACTCCGGATTCATTCAGATTGCCCAATATCCGAATCGTTATCAGGAAATAAAAAATAAAGATATTATGATAAAAAATAATAAACAGCGCTGGCGGAAAACGCGTTTCTTTATCAAAGCAATTAACTTTGCTGGACATGTTAAGGTAAGTTTTTATGTGATAACGTATGGCACTCATTATTTCGGATAATTGGAGTTTTACTTTTTTTTATTTTTCCAGAAATATTTTATGTATATGTTTTGGATCTATTATGTTAAGATGTAAGAATGATTTTAAAAGGTTTGCTGGGAGTGTAAGGATGAGGGCGGAAAATATTGGAATCAGTAAAGGAGACAAGGGGAGGTTTGTGTCATGCAATAAAATTAATATGGGCTGATATAATAAAAATAAATACATACAATTTGTGCATTCTGTCAAAAAGCATTGAAAACAGTCAAACTCATAACTAAAAGTAATTTTTATATTGGCAACTGCATGGTATTAGTTATGACAAGTTCACGAGAATTTTTGTCAGTACCCACTGCTGTTTTTTTTATTTATAAATCATAAAATACCAAGTATAATACATATGAATTACATTCCCAGGAATTACCGCAGCTCAATTCAATACAGACATATACTCACACAGCACGTGATTGGAATCTTAGCCCCGAGCAAGGATTCTTCAACATGAGTAAAGTCTCCAGCGGAATCTACAACTATCGGTAGAATATCAATAGGTAAGCCTATGAATCGAAGTCCCCATGCGGACCATTTCTGAATAAAGGGGTCAAACATCCCCGTGGCTGAGGCGTTGGAATAATCTGTGACGTAAATCTTTCCACCCGTGAGTTTGTGAAGGAGCCATGTGTCTATTGTACCAAATACAGCAGTGCCATTTCGAACAGCATTTCTTAATTTGGGAATGTTTTTCAAAGCCCAAGCTAACCTTGGAGTTATCTGAAAAAAAAATGTATAATTTTGTGATTTGTGCATAATTTTATAAATTCACCGCAATTCTCAATTCTACAGTACTTATTAAAAATTTAAGAAGGACACCTAACGTAAGTTTAAAGTTTATTCTTACTGTAAAAAAGTGTATATGTAACGAGTTAATGACGTATATTTACCTGATTATTAGAAAATTTTATTACACTGGCTGCTAAGAAACGTTTGCTTCTTGAAAATGTATAGAGAACATAGGCAGCTGCTGAGACAGTCTGAAATTTTAAAGAAATTAAACTTATTATAGCATGTGAATCCATATACATAATTTGCTACAATATAATAATTTTTATACCATTGACAATATAAACTTCAGATATTTATTTATTTGTTTACCTACACATAATCTGTGTTTTAACAAATTTTTAAACATACTTGAGTTTTCTAAAGTAATTATGGTTCGTTTTCATCAAACATAAACATAATTTTCATTGATACATTTTACAATGTATCGGAGATAACAGACATGTAATACTTAAATCAACAAATTTATAATTTACGGTTTCATCACTTTTGCGACATCTTCGAGACATTCATACTCGCATATAATAAAATTAAATATATTTTTACAAAATCAATAAGGATAACGAATCCAAAAATATATTTGTAAAAGTAAAAAGACTTCACTGGCAAAATTTAATGTTTCTTTTAATATTTAGTTTTAGTATTATGTTTAATATAATTACTATTACTACTATCATGCCATTTCCTCATAGGGGTAGGCAGAGAGGATGGCCCGCCACACATGTCTATCCTGACGTACATTCCTAGCTTCTTTCACATTCATACATCTTGTGATACATGCCCTTCGGTTGTGTCTGCTTTTGACATGAACAGGTTTAAGATTTTGGTTTATCTGGTCATATCATGTCTCCCTTGGTCGTCCTCGTCCTATATTACTGTTGATTTTCAAAATGTATATCTATTTACTATTCTTTCACTGTCCATTCGTTCTATGTTGCCAAATCATCTCTATTCTTGTTTTTTTACTAAATAAATAAACCTACGATAACAGCCCAAACACTGATGACGTGTCAACAAACAAAATAAATTTAAATAACAACAAAATTATGGTTTATATGGCTAAAAACCAAATTGTCAATAGTATAAAAGAATACACACTTAATACATTGAATTGTATATCATTTAAATTCTTTACAGAAGTACTAAATAAAATCAGTCAATGGAATAAGTATAGCAAAGAGATATTAAACATACATAAAAATATTATGCATAAAGCTGTAAACATAGCACAATATAAATGTTTGTCTGTGTAGTTTTCCAACACAATATAATGATTTAGTAAAAAAGTTCTTGATATTCGTCAAATCTATATCAAGAATGTATTGACGATTTTCTGGTCAGGCGACTATGGAAGGAGGTCCCAACTCCCAACAGAATGCCCGTACGAGGTTTTCGCGTAACCTAAACTTCTTAATACCGAGAACGCGTACGATGTTTGCTCGGAGACACTTTTCATATATAGCTCCAAGAGTGTTCAACGTCTTGAATGAACATATTAAGTTCTCCAAAACAACGTCTATATTTAAGATGAAGATCCATAATTAGATTGCATCGAGGGGTAGAGACCACTGTATGAGATTGCTTCGGGAATAAATGCATAACATCGCTGCTGTTTTCATTATTATCCATATACGTATATCGTATATGTGTATGTCATCACTGTCATACGTATTATTATATAACGTTTCTACATTCCATTTTTCGACATGTATAAATTTTTATTATTTATATTTTTCTATTATTATTTTGTATATTTTTTTCTATTATTATTTTGTATATTGTTTTGATTATTTTGCATATTGTTTTGATTATTTTGCATATTGTTTTGATTACCTGTATATTGTTTTAATATGTAAATAAATATTTTTGATTTATATATCGAAGAGTCCCGACTTAACACGGAATTTTCTAACAAGTCGGGGTTGTGTCTATGTAAATTTGTGTATTATGTGCATTAAATAAAATAATTAAATAAAAAATAGGTCAAATATCTTCTATGTCATATCATTAAATTCCCTTTTAAATAACCCTGATTTATGCACATTATTTGTAAAAATATTCCGAAGTAAGTTTTCCTTACCCGATTAAGTACTGATCGATTCCACTTGTTTACAATGCTATCTGCTCTCAAGTCTCTCCATGTGATGAAATTATGGAAGTAATCTCCGGTACGCCGGTCCCATGTCACGAATGTTCCTCGCTGAGTGGAGAGGCCCAACGAGCTGATCTGCGAAGCCGATATCTTCGCATCTGTTAAGTTATCAAAGACTCAAATTTAATGAACACATCACATGAGTTTATAACCTATAAATATAAAGTAACTTTGACTGTCTAATAAGAGTAAGTAACCCTGTTCTAAGACAGCATGCCCACCACATACCGCACACCTCATCTGAGGACATAAGTCTCCTTGGCAGTGCCCGCATACACGGAAAAGTTGCTCGTTGCCGAACGAGAAAAGCCGCCCGAAGGAGCTCTCTGTAATCTGGTAGCCTAAGCATCTTTGTGCTAAAATAAGGTAATCCAGTAGTACATAATATTTATTTATTTATATATCAACGGTTCAAAGAACCTTTTACAATAAAAAGTTTTACAGAAATAATCACAGCAGTGAACAATTCATTATGTAATATACAATATGAAATATAACTATATAATTCAACTAAATAATTCAAACTAAACAAAAAAGTTTTTTTTTTTTTTTTAAACTGCAAAAAAGTAAAAAAGAAACATACAAATATAAGATGACAAATAAGAGATAACAAATTGAAGTGAGAAAACCTTATGTTCTAAATATAAATATAGCAAATTAAAATTGAGAATAATTTAACATAAACATAAAGTGACTAGTATTAAGCTAGGTTATAATGAAAAAGAAAAATAATGCTACAATAAGATTTTATAAATAATACGTTTTTTGGATCAATGTGAAAGCTTTAATAATCTTAATAACACCTTTATATTATCAGTTGGTTGGAATTTGGCAATGAATCCATAAATGTACAATTTATATATAAAGAAATAAACAAAAATACATATCCAAAAAAACAAAGTTAAATTTATTAATATATTTTTTAATAAATTCATTCCTTTTCTAAAGAATAGCATAATAATATGCACTTCATTGGATTGAGAAAAGACGGGAGTGAATTCTTCACTGACTGGGATTAAATTTATTGGACATGATCAATTCGCCGATTATTAAATGATTACAAAACATTTTGAATGCCTTGATATTTTTTTTTGGAAGCCACCAGATCTGTATATCCGACATTATAACAGGGCCACGGATAGTAGCGAGAATAGCATGGATAGTCGTTCTAAGACAGTCAAAATATACCTTTTAATACAAACATCCACTATTCTAACATCCAATTTCCCGTAGCACTGAACTTTCTCATTACGTATTTAATAAAATATTAAAAATGTAACAATTTTGGAAGAGAAAATTCAAGTTTACGTCTCTAGCGTCTATAATTTGATGAGGATGGATGGTCAGTAAATATTAGGCGAGTCCCGAATACTTCTTTCGAGATGTCGCGAGGCAAAGGAACGCAAGTCGCCTCAAATCCCTTTGTAAATCATTTCTTTTCAAAGAGTTCAAAAGAAATGAGAAATGAACGATTTACATATAATATGTATATATATATATATATATATATATATTAGTACAGCGTGCTACATTTTATACTGTTTTATCGCGCGTTATTACACTAAGGATTATTTATACAAATAAAAAATCCTTTTTTTATTCTAAAAAAACGTATTGAAAATAACATTTAAATGTAATGCTTTAGTTAATTTTCCATATAAAAAAAGAAAATGTCATACATATCCATTCACATTATGTTTTGATATAAACATTTGATATAGCAAAATTATCTATTACTCAAACACGCAATGAAATAAAAAAAGAAAAACAATTCACGTTCCAAAGCGTGAAAGTACAAAAAATTATCAAGACATTACTGGAAAGTCCTAACACAATTCATAACATGACCCTATCAAACTCGCGCAAAATTCCCTTTCGTCATAATACTGATCCCTCAAAAAACCCTAACAATAGTTTTTATATCAATAGTCCTTTTTAAAAATCCTTTTTTTATTCTAAAAAAATTGAAAAAGCTAATAAGTATTTTAAGCCTCATTAAAAACATAATTGCAGCTGTTGGTTATCCAAATAAATAATAAAAAATACAAAAGTAGGAATATTTAGTAAGTTTTTGAAGGTCAAACCGATTGTCTAATATTCGTGTCGAGTAATTTGTCAGTAAAATATGCGTGATAAAACATCCTTGGCGTGTTGTTATTTTCAATATTAATTAAATATGTCGCCGATCCGTTACTAATCTCGGATTTCTCGTTACCTAATATAAAATAATTGATTTCACATTAACAATATATTATGTTTATAATGTGGATTTCAATGTAACCTTTATATAGATTAGATTAGACAGGTTTTGATCTACCCACCCACGGATGTGTTATCAAATATGATTATAATTATTTACCCTCAGATCAAAACATCATTTTTATTTTACTCTTCAGAGGCACCCGCCGCAAAAAAACAACTATTCTAGAACATTTTTAAATCCCAACATTTTAAAAGCGGCTGAAAATAGTGATATAAGTATAGATTTTAGGAAAAACCTGTTTTCTACAAGATTATCATGTTTTTGAAACATCCAATAGGGAAATATCACCTTTTTTTTAATTTGCAAAGTAATAAAGCTCAATGAAATACTAACATATTACAACAGAGGTGAAGAACATTTTAGAGAAGGTAATATAGAAGTCTAGGCATCTACAGGGCTTATGAACTGTCATTGGCTGGTTTAAGTGGCCACTTTACACACTGTGTAACATTCATCATTCTGCCCATATATAACATCTATATCCATTCAAATCTTTCATCTGTTGATGTTTGTGAAGTTGTGTGAAGATGTTTGTGTTGATGTTCTTCATCTCTGTTGTAATATGTTAATATTAACAGCTCCCCAAGGAGTTGAATCCTGTCTTATCTACAAAAATTTAGACTAACTACAAAATATTGTCAATGAAATACTGTTCAGTAAAAGAAATTTTTTTGCTAATTATTAAGTAGCATAAAAAGTATTTTTAAAATTGTAATTTTAAATTCCCGCAAAAATGGATATTCCATTGATCACGCCCCCAATACGTCACGATTCATGTTTATTTGTTCCCGCCCATTCAAATTTGTGTAGAACGTTATCACGAATCTTGACGTCACAACTACCAAGGTCAAACATCTTGCGTTTTTCTAACAACGTATTTTTATTAAATTTCCTTTTTACATTTATGTATGCAAACATTTCTCCACAATATCCATATTGATTTCGGAAATACAATGAATTATTTTTAATCCATTTCATATATTTTTATCGGTATTCGTAGTATTAGAACTTGGAAATGCATTTTTTTTTCTTATTCGGGGATATCTGTTTTGCACAAAATATGGAATTATAGGATGGGGAGGATGCTATAAATAAAATTACACCCTCTATTAATTTCGCAAAACATTATTAAGATTATTTCTAAAAAAACCTAGAATGTATGCACCTAATTTAGTATTGAAATAATTTTGTGTAAATACAGTAAAGAAATAAAAAAAGAACTATCAGACAAGTTTTCGAAAAAAAATTATTTATTATGCAATAACAATTTTATTTAGCAACAAGGAAAAAAATAGTAGGTATTTCCGCATAACGAAAGGGAATTCCGCTTTAAATAAATCATCGAGCTTGCTTGACCTGAGGTATAAAAAACATGTTAATAATGGGTGTATGTTTGAATGTATGTGTGTGTGTATATATGTATATATATATATATATATATATATATATATATATATATATATATATATATATATGTGTGTGTGTATGTGTGTATGTATATGTATCAAAATGTGTATACGAATAAGTTTATATAATTTGTCTGTGCTCTCTATTCGTTTGTTAACTATTATTTATTTATTCATATTTTTTGCTTACAAACTATAATTAATAATAAAAAATAATGTGACCTCTTTTTTTGCCTATGGGAATGCCTAAAAAACTCTAATAACGAAATTCTCCAAGCCACTGCAGGGTGGATCCATTCACCGTTGTTCGAGCGATGGCGCGATATGTTAAGACCACCATAAGTGCTGCAATATAAAATTTTATTTTATGTTTATATTTGTTTATTGTTATATTTATGTTTATTGTTATATTTTTGTTTATATTTATAATTATGTTTATGTTTATATGGTAAAAAAAAAAAAAAACGCCGTCTCAGACATATGCAGTACATGACAAACCGTGAAAATCTTAAGTTTATATTATCTATTGCCAGAAGACTTTTGCGGAAATCGTTTATGTACCATAAAAATACAAAGAGGTCAAAGCCATAACATAACATAAAAAAATACAGAATACAAAAATCTTAATTTTCATATTTCATGATTTTAATTTATTATTTTTATTTTCATAATTTAAAAAAAGTTTTGTTGAATCCATTTTCGTGAGAATTGTTCAGGTAGTTATGTTACTTAAAATATTATTTTAATATTATAGCGTATATTATGTCGACCTCGTGGTGGATCAGCGCATTTGCCAACCACGTAAGAGGTCTCGGGTTGGATTTTTTTTATTTAATAAAAAAATATTTAAAAAAAAAATATTTCAATGTACAAACAGAGCACAAGATTGTATAAAAAATTGATAAGTAAATATTTATTAC
The DNA here is from genome assembly GCF_059751315.1 of Micrasema longulum. NCBI lineage: Eukaryota > Metazoa > Arthropoda > Insecta > Trichoptera > Brachycentridae > Micrasema > Micrasema longulum. Next base: position 118,525 of record NW_028277803.1, read on the forward strand.
AACTAAAACAAAACTAAATGAGAACCTTTATTAATAGTTTAAATAAAAAGTCGATAAAATAACATCACATATCACTCGTCACACGGGCTGTAAGAACTGTTTTATTTAGGTGTTTTTTAAGTACGTATATGTTTTGTATATTTTTTAGGTCATTAGAAAGTGAATTGTAAAAATTTATTGCTGTATACAAAAAACGGTTTCTTTTTCTGTTGGTCCTAGGTTGTTCGCAAGTTAAATTATTTGTTGCTCTTGTATTTATTTGATGTATGTTGTAGATCAAATTAAATTTAATATTTGTCTTTATTTTATTTTTTTTCATCTTAAATATCATTTTTATTTTTTCTGTGAAGATTAATTCCTCTAGATTGAGCATTTTTGTATTTTTATATAAATCTGTGGTTCTAGTATATTTATTAAAATTAAATGTTACTTTAAGTGCTTTATTAATTGTTCTTTGTATTGATTCTTGCATCTGTTTATTACATTTCGACCATATTATTAATCCATATACAAAGTGTGGAAGTATAAAAGCATTGATTATCATTAATTTTGTACTTTTATGCTTGACATATAAATTAACTAGCTTTAAAACTAAAAAAATCTAAAATAAACTTAATTACTAACGACGTTCTTACAAGGTTACGTCATTTTGCAAAAATGTTAGAGAGATTGTTGTTGTTCATGAAAAAAGGTATTTTATGTCTTATTTTTCAGTAAATAATTGTCTTAAACACACTATAGTAGGATTGTTTTTGCGTTTTTATATTAATTTTCGGAAGCAGAGTTTCACGTTTACATGAAAAAACAGATAAAATCGATTTCATCGGTACATGATCAGTGATCAATGATTTCCCATCACTAGTGACATTAGTTTGGCAGCGGTAATTTTAATCAAGCTATATTTTAAGGACTATAGAATATTTCATAGTCCCTGGACTGGTACCTGAAGCGAAAGACTGATCATCTTCATGCATGAAACGCGCCAAAAAGCGAGAGGAAATTTCATAGAAAGAAGAGACATAAATGCGTATGGAGAGAGGACCAGGGCGTATATACTCCCTCGCATAGTAAAGAGACTCCCGGACGAAATAAAGAATAGTGATATGAATAAAAACAAAGTAAAATTGGTTTTAAAAATCTTTTTCTTAAATTCTAAGTTTAGTGTGTAAAAAAAATTATAAAAAATGGGGAAACCAAACAATTTAAAACAGTGGCAAAAAAAGTGTTTGTTTATTATTTTTTATATATTTCGTTATCAAAAAAGACTTGATTTACTTGTATTTAATTTTTTAAAACTTTTATTTTATTGATATTTTTAGGATTTTTAATTTTTTTTTATGTAAACATTATTATATTGTGTTACAAAAATGTTTAAAGAGAGAAATCCCTGCAAAAAAACTGCTTTTGCAGTTTGGCGGGAATTAAAAAAAATGTTTAGAAGAATGCTTATGTGAAGAAAAAAAAAAACAAAAATGATCAAGATACGCTGCGATTGGTGTATCAATGCAGTGCCCTATGCACCATATGTACGGAAAGAGAATGATGATGTGATGACTTACAAAAGTTCGCTGCACTTTGATATTGTGATTATAATTAGATAAAGCGACTAATATGACCCTAACTATTTTTGATCTACGGACGCCGAGATGCTAACCTTCATGAGCCGACCGACACTAGGAAAAGGAAGCTTGATAGGAAATATTATATCACCGTCTGAATCAAACGATATTTCTCAAGTGGCCATGATATCTCGGAAGTAAAATTATTATTATGTTGGTACCTTAAGTAAAACACATTTTATTATGTCTAAATTCTGTAATCCAACACACAAAAAGTGCTTGCTTAAGGTCACAAATATCTTTAGACAGATTTATTTGGTCGGTTCTCGTACTCGGTAAGGTACTTTATACTGACGTGGGTTAATGGCCGAAAATCAGCATTGAATATAAAATAATAGTAGATAATAATGATTTTATCTGTATTCGGGTGGATGAAGAATACAGTTCTGTGTGTGTGAAATAGAACCAGAATCCTGAACGAGTGTTTTGAATACGATAGTTACTCTCGGGTAAAAAACCTGAAAAGGGGAAATCGAGTGGGGATAGTTCGGCTTCGAAGTGCATTGGTTAGCTCATTCGCCTGTCATGCTTGAAGTTTCGGGATCGATTTATTAGGTACAGGGTTGGCGAGAAATATTTATTTTTAAGGTGGTTTAACACTAAGCAATATTTCACTGTCCCTGGACCCGAAGCGTAAAACTGATAATCCTGCCTTTACGTATTGAATGATCAAGACACGCTGCATTGGAGTACCGGTACAGTGGCCTATGTACCACTGACTGTGGAAATAGAAATTTCGATGAATAATCATAATTGTTTTATTGTAATAAGTTATTATCTTCAATATTTTGAGTCTGTCCAAATCTTTGTAGACAATACTGGATTCAACCCCGTGGGAGCTATTCATATATTACAAAAGTGATGAAAATCATTTTATGGATGGGAATATATATGTTTAGGCATTTACACGGTTTATGAACTGTTAATAGCTCCCAAGGTGATTGAATCCAGTTCTTGTCTACTAAGATTTGAACAAACTCAAAATATTGTTGATAAAATCAGCTGGTCCAAGGAGAAGTAGGTATATAAAAATTGAAAAATATTTTCAGGCGTTTCCTAGTATGTATTTATCGATTGTTGCGCGGTATGATCGATAGAGATTATGATTAGCATTGGTTTGTATGTTCCTGATAATTATCTAAGACAGCGTCAGCATAGATTGTTTCGTATTCCGATTTACAAGACCAACCTGCCTATGGTTATGCCTGTTGGAAAGGCTATCGCTATGCTGAACAACATCGCTCTGGATATTGATCTGTTCCATGTATCCTAAGGGGTTTTTTCGGAGCAGAATTCTCCTACTACTTTGACATAAGTCTCTTTCGTGTATTTTTTTATTTTTTTAAATATATGTTTGTAATGTATGTGTTATATTTAAAATAAATGAATTGAATTGAATGGAAATAATTCGGTCAGAATCTCATCTACACTAATAAAGGTTTTAGTTCTTTTACTTCACAAAGATCAAAATATGGAAGATTCGAAGGAATATAGATGTTCAAACATGGCGTGAATGTTAGTGTGTAAAGTGGCCACTTAAACCAACCAATGACAGGCCCTGAATAAAATGTTCTTCATCTCTGTTGCAAGGTATTTCTTTTTTTTTAAAAAGAGAAATATTTGAGTTCTTATTATTTACTCAAATATTAAAATTTTTGGACCATTTCCTAAAAGTCGTAAATAACTTAACTTAAAAAATATATATTTATGACAAACATGAAGTTTCGCATAAATAAATTGTCTATGTTTTTATGAATGTATGTATGTGTATGCGCATGGGTGTATGTACGTGTGTGTGTATGTACATGTGTATATATGTGTATGTCTGTATGTATATGAATCAAAATGTGTATCCGAATGAGTTTATATTTTGTTTGTCTGTGCTCAATATAAATTTGTTAACTATTATTATATATTAAAATGTAATTGCCTAGCTTGGAACGGGGTATGTACCCTTGTTAGCTGGGCAAAGTGAAAATGGAATTGTATTTTGATAAAGAGTGTGAATAAAATAAAATAAATTTAAAAAAAACTTGTGATGGAAAAATGGAAATAGACTTGTAGTAGAGTGGAATTTGAACCTGGGACCTTTGGCCCGTGGGTCCACAATTCTACCACGGGACCACAATCTGGTTCAAATATGAATACTTATTATCTTATTTAAGAAAATTTCAATTTATTATTGAATTCCAGAACTAAAAATTATTCATATTAAAATATTGAATTTAAGTAGGTACCAAGGTATTTGTTTATGGTTGGATTCCAAAATTTTAAATAATAATTTATTATCAAACATAGAATTATTTTTAAAATGTAAAATTCACCACTTCTCACCAACAGGGGTCCACTTTATTCATGAATGCAATTTTCAAAAATGTATTGGATGTCAGTTAATATTATTTTAGTATTAAATGAAAAAACTTGAAAATATTCAGAAAACATTTTTGAGACATCTCAATTGGAGATCCAGATTTAAGGACCTTAACTATAAAACTTCTTGTCATAAACATAATATACTTAGTCTTGAGGATCGTCGTTTGTTATTAGATATGGGTATTTTACATGACATTCTTAATGGACGTCTTGATAGTCCTGTTCTGGTTTCTGAGTTGGCCCTTAACGTACCTGGCTACCGCACCCGTCACACGAATCTATCTCTTTTCCATGTACCCACAGTTCGCACCAACTATGCTCAGAACTCTCCTCTGATTCGCTTGACGCGTAATTATAATTTATTTTTCAATAACATAGACATATTTAATTACAGTAAACTCACTTTTAAAACCAAAATTAAAAAACTATTATTTGAAAAAAATTATGTTTCGTTATAAAAAAAAATATATTTATATTTTTACATTATAATTTTAAATTGTTTCTATTCACTCATATCAAATACACACTTACCCTGTCCTTAAACCTACCCTCACACCCATATACAATCACACACATATTCACATACCTACCAAAACCACACTCCACTTTTTACACACGCATCCTCACACACAAAAAAAAACTCGCACACTTGCACTTCTATAAATTATATTTAACTGAACTGGATTTTTATAATTGTATTTATGTGAAAAACTGATTTGGCTTTATTTTATGTTTTTTTTATTATGTTGTGTATATTTCTTTGTATTGCTGTTGTTTTTCTTAATAAACAAAATAAAAATAAAAAATAAAATTACCAAAAATCCAGCAAAAAGAAATAAATGGGAAAAAATTATAAGGAATTTAAGGAAAAAATCTGATTGAGATCCACAAAAAATGAACGCTGTTTGAAAACTTTCAAAACCAACCTTTTTTTATACAAAAAAAAACAATATTCTTCCATTTTTTTGTATATGCATTCTACTCGAATGTAACCCTGGTAGAGATCGATGAATAAAACATTTATGCTCCTAATTTATTTTTTACATATAAGATTGAATATTTCAATATCTACGCACACGCGCAGCGCAAAGATCTACGTTTCTCTGAAAACCGCACGTAAATCGATAAGGCCGTTCAGGAGAAGTTCAGTGACATCACACGTACAGAGGTATTATATATATAAAGATTATTTCGGTTGCATGGACGTTATTAGTTGTACATAATAATAATACTGGTGACATTTCGAATGTAAACTCTCATAAACTAACCTAAAAAACAATGTACTTATGTAAGCTGGCAAATACTTGAGAAATTCTTGCATCTCTTACTTCATTCCAAAAATGTTTGGTGAAGGAATATTATTTACATTTACGCACTGTAATTGTTCTCGTAGAATCAATCGAGTCCCGCTTATTGCGAAAAATCTGAACACACATTTCAATACTCTTGCAAATAAACCACACGCCTAAAATATGTATTTATGCATATATATGTGTATAAAGTTATTCATCTAACCACTACAATAAAATAAACATAACGTTTCTTCTGATAACTTCACTGTTTTTCGTTTAAGAATATTATACTACATTATAATATTATGAGGTAACGTCAATATTTATAATGCTTGTGTAATGTGTACCTAAATATTACGGTTAGAAAATCGTAAACACGAGGCTTCGTCGAAAAATATTTTTACTTTGATTCCCGAGTTAACGTAAATAACTGAATGAATCGGGTTGTGGTCCCGTGGCTAGTGTCTCAAACTCACGGCTCAAAGGTCCGAGGTTCGAATCCCCCTCTACCCCAACTTGATTCCTATTTTATAATAGTGAGTTATTTACAACTCGTTGAAAATAGCCCTCAAAATTAAATATTTGGGTAAATCACAAGAATTCAAATATTTATTTTTTAAATAATTTAAAAAAAATTGTCAATCAGTCACTTGAGATAGAAACTATACATTTTGAACATCTGCAAAATGATATTGTAATTCCGAAAATATTTTTTTTTATGTCAGCCTTCCTTTCAGCGGTTCTTTTGGCAATTTTCGCTTCACAATTTTGCCTTGAATATTTACAGAAAAATACGTGATTTAACGATATTATTGACTGTCTTCGAACGGGATTATTTTAAACCAAGTTAGACAGTCAAATCAACTTTATATTAATGTGTAATCACAAAACTAAAATAAAACTTATTTACGTAGGTGTCCCATATAACAAGTTGATTTTTTTATAATATATAACGTTTCTATTTTTTTTTACTATAACTAATAACAGTTAAATTTTGAAATAGAAAAAAAGCAAAAACTGTATTTTACATAATTAGTTTGTAAATATTCAATTTTTAGAATTGTGAGTCTTTTAAGGGAAAAGGGAAATACCAACGTCACTAGTTCTTCCAAATCAACCAATTTATTTATTTATTTATTCACGGTTCCATGAACCTTTTACATAATTACAATAAAACCAGTGAAAAAAAAATACAACAAAAAATAACATAATATTAAAAAAAGAAGAAAAACATCGAGAAAAGTATACAATGGTAAACAGTATTTATATATAAAAAAGAAATATTACATCTGTAACAAATATAAATATTTACCTTTATAAAAGAAAGGAAAATAAAAGAAAATGTCAGGTTTTAAAAAAGAGAAAGAGAAGAAGAAAAAAGAGAAAGTGCTTTAAAGGGAAATTTAAAAAGTTTACCTCATGGTTTATATAAATATGAATATTAAACAATAATAAATTTTAAAAATTACCATACACACAATAGTATAGAGTTATGGCAAAAGTGAAGAACCAATCATCATTTAAAATTTAAATTGTTAATTCTTTTTCAAAACACAGGACTTGATCATCAGCGGCGTGGTATAAAATAAATCTAAATCATCACAGTATTGATTTGCAAGTCGCTGCATGCGAATAATCGGCGAATTCAATGAATAATTAGTTCCATGATGATGACTGTAAAACAAAAAATTAAGTCTTGTTGGTCTATGTGGAATACGAAAGTTTAAAAGTTAACAGTTCTGGGCAATCTATTTTATTATTTAATAATTTATAAATAAACAAGAGGTCATTTATTGTCCTCCTGCTTGACAGTAATGGTAAATTTAAAGCAGCCATCGGAGATATATAATTTATAAAACCAATGATATAGATTTGTGATAGATTTACGGTTTACGGGAAGCAACTGACCAATCAGCAGAACTTGAGAAGTGGAAGAGAACTTGAGACGTCACACGGGGAGTAATTTCAAAATAACAAAACTTTAAAAAATCACAGCGATGAAAATACGACGAACAAAACTGAAAATAATATTTTTTTTGGCTTTGTTAGATAGCCCATTAGTAAATATATACATATATTTTATTATCCACCAAACTTTCACTTTCTTTTTACGTTTACTTTTTACTTTTTGAACTAGATTATATTACTAAGCGTGGTGGGTAGTTATAGGTACTCGATTTATTACCCTTGATTTTAGTTTAATGAACCTTCTGTAAAAATTTGACCTTCCGTTTATTAAGGTCATGGACCAAGTGCGCCCTTGATAACTTGATCGTGCACTTTGGATCAATATTACATGGGTAATTCTGACATAATAAATTGATTTTATCCGGACGGAAAGTCAGATAACAGAGTTATTTCAGTTTCACAAAATTTTATAAAAATTATGTTTGAAAAAAGATCGTTTGATTTTATTTGTCTTATAAAATTATAAGTACCATAAAGTAAAGAAGAACTTACTGAGGCTCTGACATCCATAGATAATGTATTAAATAACAAATATTCTATAAAAATAAACAGGAGCAAAACCAAAGTAATCACTGTGGCCCGTAATGAGCAGGGAATGAATATAGTAATGTCAGGAGCAACTCAGAAAAACGCGAAAGAGTTTGTGTACCTTGGAAGCAGGATCACCTGGGATGAGAGAACAAAAAGAGAAGTCGACTGCCGCATACACCAAGCGAGGCTTGCGTTCAATAAAAAATCAAAGATTTTTGAGTCGAATAATATCAATCTAAAACTCCGCACGCAACTTGCCAAGACATATGTATGGAGCATATTGATGTACGGTTTTGAGACATTGTGCCTTACCGAAAGAGATAAAAAAAGACTATAGTCCATAAAATGAAGCTTAATTAGAATGACAGCTGTCAAACTAATTTCATTAGTGATGGCAAATTACTGATCACTGATCAAATCGATTTTATCAGTTATTTCATGCAATCACAAAACTCTGTTTCCAAAAATTGATAAAAAAAAAACACAAAAACAAGCCTGTTATAGTGTGTTTAACACAATTATTCAGGTCATTGAAGGAATCACAATAGCAAATAAAAATACCAAATATAATATTTTTATTTAGGAAAAATGTTACTTAGTAGTGTAATAAAGGCTAAACCATAATAAAATACAAAGTTAACATTAGTTTAACAACAATATTTTGAGTTTGTCCAAATTTTTGTAGACAAGGACTGGATTCAACTCCCTGGGGAGCTGTTTATATTAACATATTACAACGTATAGAAATTGAAAAAATAACATTTTCAGGCGTTGCCTAGTATGTAGGTGAAATAATTCAATTGGATAATTCTCACCCGCATAAATAAAGGTTTCAGCTCTTTGACTTCACAAATATCAACAGATGAAAGAATTGAAGGAATATAGATGTTCAAATATGGGCAGAATGCTGAATGTTACACAGTGTGTAAAGTGGCCACTTAAACCAGCCATTGACAGGTCATAAGCCCTGTAGATGCCTGGACTTCTATATTACCTTCTCTTAAATGTTCTTAATCTCTGTTGTAATATGTTTATATAAAAAGCTCCCCAGGGAGTTGAATCCAGTCCTTGTTTACAAACATTTGGACAAACTCAAATATTGTAATAATATTATGAATTTGAAACTCTGTCTGTTTTGGATATATAATTTGAATTTTTCTTTATATATAAGGCTAAACCGTATTTTTTTTTGCAAATTATCTAGTAGGTAATGATGAAGATCAGTGCTACGGGAAATCAGAAATAAAAAATGTTTTTTACACGTGGTAAAAATTAGAGCATTTAATTGAACGGCAAAGTTTCTTGAAAATGCATGAAAAAAAAATATATGTCACAAGTTCACCCGGATACACCAATGATAGTGTTATTTATTTATTTACGGACATTGTCCGTTTATAAAATTCACAGGGTATTAATCGTCATTTGAATTTTAACAAAAAGGTTTCTAACTTTTTACTAAGCTCTTTATTGTACCATTTTTAATACAATTTACAAGTTTTAAGCAAATATATTATTTTCATACTTACGCACCCATACAAACGCACCCTCTCCCTCTTTCATTCCCACACGCACATGTATCCTCTCACTCATTCATTCACGCATACACACATTCACATACACATGAATACAAACGTCACACAAATAAATTACTAAACTTCTTTTCTTATATATTATGTGTCATTATATTTACAGTGGATTTTTTTAATTGGCTTTAGTATTGTTAAGATTTTTCTAATTATTTTGTTTATGTAATAGCTGTAAAAATCCCAAATAAAATAAAATAAATAAATAAATAAATATTACAATATAAGGACAGTTAAAAACATAAAAAAATAAGAAATGGGCATTGACAAACATAAGGGACATAACGACAAGATATGGACTATTTATTTAATGCTCGTTTAAATCGTTGTAAACTTAAACCAAAAAGTCCAGATCTTGTATTGAGTTAACAATACGACAAAGACGCGTCAATAAAGAATTAAGGCCATAGTTTGTTCTATGCTGATCAATAAAAAGTACTTAATTGATTCTCAACCTACAGGTCGGAATATGGAATTTTACCTGTCCTAGTAATGATGGCACATCGATTATACCATTTAGTATGCCGAACATATACAGAATGTTCATTAAACCCTGTCTTATCCGAAACCACGATGATCAGTATGAGCAAGAAGACATATTGGCACATTAAAATATTTTTTTAGAACGAATAAAGTTAAAAAAAATAACATATCAAAAAAGCAAATGGTTGCTTACTTCTGCAGGGGAGAAACAAGGAGGAGGGAGGGGGAGTCTGATGCGCCGACGCTGTGCGGTCGCGCTCCCCTCACTTCTCCCCTGCAGAAGTAAGCAACCATTTGTTCTTTTAAATATTTTATTTTTAAAAGTTTTCTTTGTTCAAAATATTTTTTTGAATATGCTAATATGTCTTCTTGCCCGTACTGATCATCGTGGTTTCGGATGTGACAGGGTTTAAATAACACCCTGTATATGGAGTCAATATTAGTTGTGTGATTGATTTGCGGTTTCCGAGAAGCCACTCACTAATCAGCAGAACTCTCCGACGAGAACTTGTGACGTTACGAATAATACTTAAAAAAACCATAGCGCTGATAATACGAAAGATATAATATATATTTTTTAATTTTTGGCTTGGTTTGGTATTATATATTTATACACAAATACATTTTTTTTAAAAAACCACTGTACTTCTGAGAAACCACTGTACTAAAAAAACAAACAATGAACTCGTATGTATGTAACAGATTAAAAGTCATTATAATTGAGTACATTATTATGCGAGTGGAAAAACCAGTTATTTTTCTAATGCCTCCTTAGGGTCACGTGAATATTGGAATCGTTAAGTTGCAAGAAAATTATTGCTTATCGATCGGGTAATTATGCAAGTACAGTAAGACCTCTCTGTATAAATTTCAGGGTCTCTTGTAATCAAACGTCTCGTCAAGGTTGGAATTTTTACTGACAAAAAATGCACTCGTAAACTTCTACAAAAAATGAGGAAGCGTCTTAAAAATAAGTTAATATCGTCAGTACAATCGAGTGGTAACATCAAATAATTTGTGGACGAGAGTAGGTAGGACCTCGAGAATGATAGGCGAACGCACAAACCACTGCAATACGAGGCTGACTTATCTTCACTTTCTGATTTCTCTTTTTAGGACTTTTACCTAAGAGCTATCGAGTCGAAATTACTAGTTACAGGGTTCTGGTACCATTCTCACACTAAACTGTATTGTTCATCCACCCAGAGATGGAGTGAAAGATATTAAAAAATATATACACAAGTATTTCACATCTACTTAGCCTGGGTAGTAGTGGTGTAGTCGGGCCGGAGCGCACCGGAGCGGCGCTCCGGCACTTTTTATCTGAGCGGAGCGGCGCTACGGCTCTGGTCAGGAACAAGGTGTTTTCTACGGCCGCTGGGGTGATATTCCAAACACTCTCACGCCCGTAGAAAACACTTTTATTTCGCGTATTTTGTATGTAAATACACGAGATAAAAGCGTTTTCTACAGGCGCGAGAGAGGGTCAGACTAGCACCGCAGGGCTCGTATTACAAAAGGGGAGGAAACATTTTTCTGCAATTTTATCTACAAAGTAAAATTAAGTTTTTTGTATGAAAAATATGAAAAGTACACATTATTTTTTTCTAAACATGTTCAATTACAGGTTACTCGGTTCATACACATGTACACATTTTCGAACATAAACATCGATTTTACTTTATACTGCCTCGACATGTACTAACGTAAATAGCGTTTGTCATTACAAACATGAACATGTTTAGAAAAAAAAATGTGCACCTATTATATTTTTTATACACAAAATTTTATTTTACTTTGTAGATAAAATTAAAGATACATGTTAACTTTCTATTATAATACGGTATCGAATCGACCTCTAGAAAAGTAGGCGAATGCGCCAGCCACAAGCCACAACCCAACGAGGCGGACTTTATGTATATATTGGATGATAAAGTTGTATTTCATTTTGTATCTTTTTGTTATTTTAAAAAGGAATATTTATGTAGAATTTGAACGACTTACAGATTTATGGTCCTCGTGCGAGTTGGAAATCTATTTTGAGTGTGTGTGTCTATGGTATATATTTTTAGAATGAGATTACAAGGTATACACGTAGGGAGAGAAACAAGTATGTTTCGAACTATATTATTTATAGATGAAGAAAGGAGGTTATCTTTTATTTTCAGGATATAATCTGGTATACTGTATGGTAGACGCGATTCTGGAACTTAAGGCACAAGACTCAAACTAGCGGACACAGTCCAATTAATACAGCTCAAAGTATTTATCCAAATTGACAAATAAATTTATATACTGTTAGAATAACGTTAATGCAAATTTCTATAGAGACAGGTGACTTTATCGTTTCGAAATATTCCCAAAGTTTGATTGAATTTAGAGTAGCAAATTCGTAATCGGGGTTCGAACCGTCAGCAGGGTCGCAGTGAGTCACGTCTTGCTGGAGGGTGTGATTCTATTAAATGCTGCGAATACCCAGTTGCATTCCACCGGCAACACTACTGACTAGCCTACTCGTTAGCGTCCACGTCGCGAACCCCGGGCAATGGGATCACATTCATAACGGTGTGATCACAGCAGATAACAAGAGGAGTAAAGGCAAGATTCTGGCGCCACCAAACCAGAACCAACCAGCTAAGGGAAGGTAACCCCGACCCGACAGAAAAATCCACCAGAGAAGGCAACGGGAAACCACTCTGGTAATCTTTTCCCAGGAATCACCCCGGCGAGTACATCCAACAAGCAGTTGTCCTGGCTTCGGAGTAGCGCAGGACCGAGATGCTTTCGCTGTAGTGATCGCCAACGTCGGGGGGACCTGATTTTTTTTAAATTCATAAACTCATTATCATAAAATTCGCTTTACTTATAATTATGGTTCAGTGATCCCCACAATTTGTAATAAATATGGTCGTAGAACTTTAAATTATCATCATCATCACACAGCTATTCCTGTCTACTGCTGAACTTAAGCCAACCCCATACTCTTCCATACGCCCCTATCTTGCGCTTTCTGCACCTAGTCACGAACAATCCTCTTTATATCATCTGACCATCGTGTGAGGGGTTTCCCTTTACTTCTTTTGCCTTCATGAGATCTCCACTCAACTACCCTTTAGTCTTTTAATCTGGCAACATGTCCCACAAATGACTACTCGTGTTTAAGCTTAGCCAATCTTTCGACTACCGTATATTTCGACTACTGACCTTATGTATATTTAATATTAGACGTAACAAGAATAAAACAAGAAATTGAGTTTTCAATCAAGAGTTTTTATATTGTAAAATAATGTGTTAGGTTTGTCATATAATGTTTGATATGTTTTTATGTAATTCTTGTTTTTTTAAATCGACCAGATACAGGTCCTATTGTTTATTACCTTGACTCTAATGAGGAAGTTCAGTGTTTAAAATAATATATTTGTTAATATACTATTTGACTAAGCTAATTTTTTTATGTACCGTATTATCAGCGCTAAGATTTTTTAGAGTTTCGTGTTTCTGAAATTACTCTGCGTGTGACGTATGAAGTTCTCTTCCGCTTCTTTTCGGTCAGTTCAGCAGATTGGTCCGTTGAAAGTAAGGAAAACGGAAATCTTTCACATTTTTTTATTTTATAAAAAAAATTAGTCTTTATTCAATAAAATATACACATTACAATATTATTACATTATAAAGAAAACAAAGTATTAAAATATATTTTGTCCCGATAAACTATTCAATAATAGTTTGTCATCGGGTGCTCAGACATTAGTTTTAATCAATAATCAAATAAAAAGAGAACAGACATAATACTGTATACGTATAAAATAATGAACATATTTAATTTTGTTTTTGATGCTTTGAAGAATATTATTAAGAAGAAAAAAACTCAACAAAACCAGATAAAAATAGTTTAAAGAAATATAAATTCTAGGCATTGGTTGATTAATATGAACTAGTGACGTCGTTCAAAGTAGTTCGGTTTTATTAAAATATTTTTTTAAAACTCCAAGAAACTTTGGCGTATAATTGAATGCTCTAATTTTCACCACGCGTAAGAAAACATTTTTGTATCCAATTTTCCGTAGGGCTGAAGTTCTTCATTGTGTACTTATACAACTTAAGAAATCTATTTTTAACAAGGTTTAATTATAAAGGTAAATCTCCACCAACGAGCGACAATAAGTAGCTTGGTGGGATTTTTGTATTTACTAGTAATAATTATTTTTACGTTTCATTATCTTATATCATCTGTACTCATATATGTACTTCAATAAATAAATTTTAAAAATACATTATAATTTAATTACTTTGAAGTGGTATTAATGCATTTAGACTATAGTCCTTAAAATATAGCTTGATTAGAATGACATTTGTCAGAAAAAGTGACGATATAACTTTGTAGTAACGTCTAAGGAGTTATTTATATTGATTGACACACGAAAAATCATTCGTATCTGGCGTGTTCATTTATTTTTTTAATACAATGCTTGACACATAAATCAACAAAAATATATACAATCAGCTTGAAAACTAAAAAAAAAAAACTAAAATAAACTAATTATTAACGACGTTCTTATTCTTACAAGGTTACATCATTTTGCAAAAAACGTTAGAGAAGAACAAATTGATCAATGTAAATTGATCAAATAAAAAAATAATTCATTTGATGTTGTTCATGAAAAAAGTATAAATGTCTTATTTTTTGGTGAATAATTGTATTAAACACACTATAATAGGCTAGTTTTTGCGTTTTTGTATCAATTTTTGGAAACAGGGTTTCATGATTGCATGAAAAAACCGATAAAATCTATTTGATTAACGATCTGTAATTTCCCACCCCTTATAACATTACTTTGACAGCTGTCATTCTAATCTAGCTATATTTTAAGGACTATAATTTGGAATATTATTTAACTTATTTTATCGAAGAATCGGGTTGTGGTCCCTTGGCTAGTGTTGCGGACTCACGGATCAGAGGTCCGAGGTTCGAACCCCGCTCTACCCCAACTTGATTACCATTTTCTAATAGTAAGTTATTTACAACTCGTTGAAAATGGCCACCAAAATTGAAATATTGGGTAATAAGAATGCTAACATTTCTTTAAAATGTCACAAGAGCACGGATCATGACAGAATATGCATTTTCGCGTGTTTTTACGAAAGTTCCCGCATTTATATATCATAAGATTTAAAAAAAATATTTTTGTGATTTCAATCTTCAATGTTATGAAAACGCTTTACGAGTATTTTAGTCTCGAAAAGTTGGAAGCTAGGAGATAAATTACCGATACAATATACTTACATAATATAATTGACAATAATGTTGATTCAGTTTTTTGTGTTAAAAATGTGTCATTGTACATTCCCGGTAGACGTCTGAGATCAACTAATACCTTTTATCTTCCAATTTTTACGAACAATGTGGCATATTTCGACCCTCTTTTGAGAAGGATAAGATTCTTTCATACTCGTGAAATAAAAAAAAAGTCAGCACTGACATTTATCATGATTATAAAAAAAATATTGTGTTTCTGAAATAAATAACGAACAAAAAAATAAATAAAAACCATCCCGCCGTTTCCCGTAATGGTAGGTAGAGAGATAGAATACTATATTACTGTCTTTGCATACAGATTTCGCTTCCTCTACATTCATACATCTACTCAGCACGCACGCCGATTGTTTCTGCTTTCAGCATGTCCATTTTCAATTATTTGTCGCGCCCTGACTTTCTCGATCTTCCTCGTTTTCTGCATCCATCGACATTCGCATCGTAAATCCTTTTAGCCGTTCTTTCGCCGTCCGTCGCTCTACATGTCCAAACCAACGCGGCACTCCTTTCTTGATTTTGTCGATAATGCTTGTCTCAACCTCACATAATGCACGAATTTCGACATTTGTACACCTATCGTCTATAGTTTTACCACACATTCGCCTGAGAGATCGCATTTCGACAGCATTTATCGTACTTTCATTCTTGTTTTTCCAATTCTATACTTCGCTCCCATACACCAGGGTTGGCACCAGGACTCCACTGTGAACTACTAATTTAGCCTCTCGCGACAAACACAATATCTGTCATGCTTGATTGAAGTGCACCGTTCGCTCTGTCCCCGGCACATAGCCTCCTTTCAATATCAGTTATTCCACCCCTAGTAAACATACTTCTGAAAAATAAACAAACCATCGCGCCGTATCCCTTTTTCGGTCTTCCTCTATTTCTGCATCCATCAACATTCGTTTGTAAATATATGTATGTAGCCGTTCTTTCGCTGTCAATTCACATACATGTCCAAACCAACGCAAGAGCTCATTTCTTGATTTAGTCGATAATACTTATTAGCCTTACATAATGTACGGATCTCAACATTTGTGGGTCTATCGTACATAGTTTTACCACGCATTCAAGTGAGAGATCGCATTTCAGCCTACTTTCATTCCCGATTTCCAAGTCCACGATACACAAATTCCCCTTCCTTTCTAAATTTAAATATTTGGTATCTTAAGTTTAGTTTTGTGTATGTAAATTCATTTTCTTTTCTCTTTATACTTCTTAATGACTTCTATTATTTAAGAAATAATTAGTCTTACTTATTCAACCATTATTATTATTTAATTAAGTTACACACTTATCGTACAGAATTTATAATTTAGGTGCGGAAAAGTAATGATGATAATAATAAGAATTTTATTACCTATGTACAAGTACATACTATTCTCCTTTACGTTATTTATAAATTATTTTCTAACTATGCTGAAATAATGCAGTACCATGGAATAAACTCTCTTAAAATTCGAAGAATAATGTTAGACCAGTTATTTTTATACAAATGAATAAAATTGATTCCCCTAATCTATTTAAAAGATTTCCATGCCGTGTGCCATCTAGACCGACAGCACAAAATCTTCTGTTTTACACATATAACGCGTCAACAAACTATTTAAAACAATCTACAATACCTAGACCTAATCTATTTAAAAGATTTCCATGCCGTGTGCCATCTAGACCGACAGCACAAAATCTTCTGTTTTACACATATAACGCGTCAACAAACTATTTAAAACAATCTACAATATCTAGACCTAATCTATTTAAAAGATTTCCATGCCGTGTGCCATCTAGACCGACAGCACAAAATCTTCTGTTTTACACATATAACGCGTCAACAAACTATTTAAAACAATCTACAATACCTAGACCTAATCTATTTAAAAGATTTCCATGCCGTGTGCCATCTAGACCGACAGCACAAAATCTTCTGTTTTACACATATAACGCGTCAACAAACTATTAAAAACAATCTACAATACCTAGACCTAATCTATTTAAAAGATTTCCATGCCGTGTGCCATCTAGACCGACAGCACAAAATCTTCTGTTTTACACATATAACGCGTCAACAAACTATTTAAAACAATCTACAATACCTAGACCTAATCTATTTAAAAGATTTCCATGCCGTGTGCCATCTAGACCGACAGCACAAAATCTTCTGTTTTACACAGATAACGCGTCAACAAACTATTTAAAACAATCTACAATACCTAGACCTAATCTATTTAAAAGATTTCCATGCCGTGTGCCATCTAGACCGACAGCACAAAATCTTCTGTTTTACACAGATAACGCGTCAACAAACTATTTAAAACAATCTACAATACCTAGAATATGCGACCAATATAACAATAGATTTACCGAGGCTGATATTTTTTGTGACAATGCATGTAAATTTAGATTTTTTTAAATCATAGAAATATTGAGAGAAGCAGATATTTAATCAACTTTATTATTATATACATATTTTTCATTTCTTATCTTTTACGTTTGTTATATTTAACACAATTAAAAAAAAAATTGGTTTGTGCATGAGTGTTCTACACGAATATACAAAGACATGGTCAATATTTGTGTACATACTGAATAGTATGTACACAAATATACAATATGCAAATGTATATTCAATAAAATAAATAAATAAGACACTTTTTTTATTAAAGAATCTCCAATAACTTTATTTTTAGTTTGTTGACAATGTTTTGTATTTAGTATGAATAACACGAGTATTGGAGTGGAAAAAAGAGGAACAATAAGCCCCCACAATGGGTATAAAGCATGACCTTCCGTGCAAATCAATTGATTTTCCGGATTTATCATTTTACTTGAATAACCAAACTTTTCACACGTTCATTGTGCCAATGTTGCTAATCGAATATATACTGATTACAATACACTATTCCTCGTATTTCACATGCAAAGACAATATTGTCCTGTGTGGCCTGTTTGATGTCTTAAAAAGTGTTTAAATCCTCGACTGTGATCAAATATGTAAACAAACAAACCTTTAACCTTTGAGAGTTTTGAAGTAAAAAATATTCTGTGTTGTCGCTTTTAGAATTTTAATAAGTTGCCATAATTAAGGGATAAATCGAGATGACTCTCGGAGATTAAATAATGTACACTTTTCGTTATTCCCATTTTCATTTTTTTTTTCTATTACAATTAAAATTTATGAGAAATATTAAGTACACTATTTTAAATTATTCATCATAAATTATTTTATGTTGCAATAAAAATCATTATTGTTTTTTACAATCTTAATAGAATATTATGCAATGCATAATAATTGAAATAAAAAAGTAATAAAGTTAGTTTCAATCATTGAACGAAGTAACAATGTTGAGAGTTTTTAATCTCAAGACTCGAAATAAATTTGTGTTAAAAACATCGTTTTTAATTTTAACATATTCAATGCATTTTCTCTGTATTCAATTATATTTTATTTGAAACTTTTTTTAGCTGATGTTAAATTATGAAAACAAATAATAATAAAACCTCTTATCAGAAAGGAACCTATTCGGCGTTTCATGCAGTATAATTTATTTATTTTTTATTTTTATTTTTCATTATGACAGTACCTACATAATTATTATTAAATTAAATAGTACCTTTTTTATTCCTCAGCAGTATCTACGATAGTTTAAAAATTTCAAATATTTTTTCGTTTCTCATTTTTTAAAAATTTTATTGGACCAAGTTAACATGACGAATAAAACGAAATATTTAAGGCGTTGAATTAAAATTTTAACATATCAGGCCAGGGACCCTTAAAAAAGTCCCGATATTACGAAGGCACATACTCTCCATCCAACAAGAAGTTGGCCTCTTAAACATAGTTTCACTGATGTGAAATATGTCGATCTCCAAATTGATCATGTTCAGCTGCCTGACTGCTCTTTCTGTCGGCATGACCAGAGGCAGGTTCCGGGACATCAAAATGGATATTCTCCAAAATGGCCGAGTTCTCGATATACCTAACCTCTTATCAGACTGAAAAAATGGGTCAACGTGAACTCATCTTTCCTAAGTTGCAAATCGGTTGTCCCCAGCATGCCCAAGAGGAATGCAGTGGGATACTCCCTCATGTAAAGGAACCTCGGATTATTTTTTTAAACCTCTCTAACACGAGGGAATATCTTGTCTCATGTGGACTCCATATCACCGAAGCAATCTCAAGCCTGCTCCGGACCAACGAGTTTTATAAGATTCTGAGTGTACTGGGATTCTCTAAAACTCTACAAGTTCGAAAACTAAAACCCAACATCTTTAGCGTAATGTCACATTCGATGTGAGCATGAAAAGTCAATCTACATTTATAGATGACCCCAAGATCCTTCATTGTCGAAACACGCATTAGTTAGCGGTCATCCATTGCGTATACTATACATTATGCATTGCTATAGTAAAAGACAAAATTACGCATTTTAAATATTGAAATTCTGTTAAGTTATAATACTGATCACTGATCACCTTACATTTCTGTAAGTAACAGATGATCGAGACACGTGCAATGTGCATTGCACGTGGATTTGATGCAATGCCTTATGCGCTATCCAGTGCGAATATGGGTAAAATGATGATGTCGATAAACATAATTAATCTCATCTCCGAATCGTAATCTCTACGATACCGAGGCTGCAGTCTGGTAAAACGAACGCAAAATTAGAAAATCATACGATTTTGCCATTTTAAAACAAATGTTTTTTTAAATCGCGCAATAATAATAAAAATTTTAAAAACATAAATTAGATAAAAACAATATTTTTTAAAGGAATTTCTGTTAAAAAATATACTTAAAAGTTTTATGTAACTAAAATATAATTACTTTTAGACCGGCAGATTACGCCAGTCAATAAGATATTGTTTTAAATTGAATATTACAACCAGAATTATCTTCTGTTTTTTAAAAAGATAATACAATTCTACAAAAAAGTTTCAACTCAAGTATTTCAATTTTTTTTTAAGTATAACCGAAGGCATAATTTTAAGTAGAAATAAAGGAAAATGTCATAAAAATGTATGTGATTTAAAATTTGGCTTCAGCCACTTTCATGATCAATTTATTATCTTTAAATTATTACAACTAATTTTAGTTCAATACTTAGTCTTTATTGAGATTCCCAGATACCCAAGTTTAGTCTAAATATGAAATGGCGCAATCTGCTGGTCTAAAAGTAATTATATTTTAGTTACATAAAACTTTTAAGTATATTTTTTAACAGAAATACATTTAACAATTATTGTTTTTATCTAATTTATGTTTTATTTTTTTATTATTGCGCGATTAAAAAAAATCATTCGTTTTAAAATGGCAAAACCGTATGATTTCCTAATTTTGCGTTCGTTTTACCAGACTACAGCCTTAATGTTGATGCTTTGTTCAGTAAAATATTTAGGCGGCCTCCGTGGTGTAGTGGTCAAGACACTTGGCTCACACACGGAAGGTTCCAGGTTCGATTCCCGGTGAGAACACAAAAATTCAATGTGTTTTTTCTCAAGCCTGGGTGTTCTGTGATGTAATTCACCACTGTTATTGGGCCTCCTGGCCTGTTGTGGTGCAAAAAAAAAACTTGATTTACAAATGCCACAAAGGCATAAACAAATAAACAAAATTGCATAAAAGGTACTTCAGTTGCGTGGAACGTATTTTAATTTGGCGATTAATAAATAAAATTTGATAAAATAAATGAAATAAAAAATTGACTCACCCGAAGATTTTTTTCTAAGATATACAAAGGATTGATTCGCAAAGTTTAATCCTTGGTCAGAGGAAAAACCCCCCGAAGTTACCAGTAATGGCCCTGACAGATAACATAATGGTATAGGTATTATGGAGGACAGAATATAAACAACATAAAAACATTTATTAGTGTTGCTTTATGACGATGTAAATTGAATAGCAAAATCATCTTAATACAAAGAAAAAAGAAAAAAAAATGCGTCGATGATGCAGACAACGTTGCCAACCTCCACCAATGAAAAATCAATAGACTAAAAAATTTATCGATAGATTTCGGCAGATTCATTAGGACGAGGGGGTTAGCTAACGTTCATCATCATCATCATTCCCTAGCCGCACCTAATGGTGCATAGGGCACTGCATTGGTACACCAATCTGTTGCTTTATGACGATGTAAATTGAATAGCAAAATCATCTTAATACAAAGAAAAAAAAATGCGTCGATGATGCAGACAACGTTGCCAACCTCCACCAATGAAAAATCAATAGACTAAAAAATTTATCGATAGATTTCGGCAGATTCATTAGGACGAGGGGGTTAGCTAACGTTCATCATCATCATCATTCCCTAGCCGCACCTAATGGTGCATAGGGCACTGCATTGGTACACCTATCTTGATAATTTTCGAGTTAGATTCCCGACATGATTTATATAAAATATTTATTTAAAAGGGTGTTTTCACACTATAATTTTTCATAGTCCCTGAACTGGTACTTGAAGCGTGAGAGTGATAATCTTACCTTAATGTAACAAAAAAAAACCATCAAGATACGCTGCAATTGGTGTACCAATGCAGTGCCTTATGCACCATTAGGTGCGGAAAGGGAAGCGCAGCGCGATCCTCTGTTACATGAAGGTAAGGTAATCAGTCTTACGCCTCAGGTGCCAGTCCAGGGACAGTGAAATATAGCAGTGAAAAACACCTTTGTTAAATAAATATTTCGTTTCAACCATGTTGGGAATCAAACCCGAGACCTCTTGCATGGTAGGCAAATGAGCTAACTACTTGACAACGAGGCGGACTATTCTATATATTTTTAAAAGTATTCAAAATTAAGTACCTTCAACATCTTCATCCTAATTATTTTCTAAATTATTATTTCGAACGCTTCAACCACTATACTACTAGGCGGACTTATCTTCACTCAATTTCGTCAAAACACCCTTTCAGGATTCTCGTTCTATTTCACACACACACTTGTATTCTTCATCCATCCGGACACGAATAAGATATTTTTAGTAGAATTTTTAGAAACCAATAAAATTCTATACTGCAATATTTCTTAGCGCCTTTAAAAATTATCTTGATATTTTGATATGCTGCGATTGGTATGAATTTAGTAGCGCCAAATGCATCATAAGGTGCAAAAAAATTGAATAAAATGTAGAATACATAAATATTTGTTTAAAAAAATATATAAAAAACAGTGTCCTAAAGTTATAATGCCTTAAATAATTGCGGAATTATTGTAATGATGTTTGTGTAATGATGTGTAATGATGTTGATTGAGCCCAATAATATTAGTAAAATACAATCGCATAGTAATAATATACACATAGTTAAAAGTAACTTTAAAGTTGTCTAAATGCAAACTAGTCATTCAAGTACATGTCTCAGAGTTAGGCAAATCGCGGCTTCTGAGCCAGACTTTATGAAAAAATAACAAATAGACACGTTTTTTCCTTACTGTGCGTTTGTTTTACTAAATACTGCGTTACATAAAATTGAACGTAGTTATGCAGAAAACAGCCAGCCATAGAAAAGTGAAACTGAGATAATAGGACCTTTGTGAAAAGAGTGAATAAACAAATCTCCACAACAGTTGGAATGTTTTTGACTTTAACAAATGATAAACAAGGAGTATTTTAGTTTTTTTTTTTACATTACCAACAAGAATCTTATTATGTATTTGACCAGTTTTAATGATTTTTAAGATTTTCTAGTGCTGTGGGTGTTTTCTGCAAATTGAGAAATACCGATTTTGTGATTGATACCATTTTCAGAAGGTAATTAAAACAATTTTTTGTATGAAAGCGGTCTGTCTGTTTTAAGCAGAACATAGAATTGACCTAATTGCCCCAGATTACATAAATATCAAATTTTTTCAAAATTGTGGACTGGCTGCTTTCTGCATAACTACGTTCAATTTCTCTCGACCAAAAATTGAGAATCAAATATAATATTAACTGAATTTACTAATTGAAAAAACGTTACAAAAAAATGTTTTTTTATTTGAAATCTATTTATTAACCCTTACGGATTATTACATTCATTTTACAAAATCAATATATCTTTTTTTTCATCCACTGTTGATAATATAATTTTTTCACCCTTTGAAAAGTTTGTCCGAGTCTTTTATTTATTTAATTTTTTTTAAAAGTAAAAATAAATATTTGCGTTCCTATGATTTACCCAAATATTAAAGGGCCCGAGTGCGCTTCTAACAAACAAGGATGAGGCGGTAACGTAATACGTTCCGTTTGTCCCATAGGGCGCAAAACATAAAGTTTTTAAGTAGTTCAAAACATGCATATTTTAAACCTTTGTAGAAAATGTATCCGACGTCGCACGAAAAATGTACTGTTACCATCGTATTCTTCTATTCATTTAAAAATAATAATTGAAAAGTAAAAAAGGTCTCATTGAAAACATGACACAGGTACATAGTTTATTGGCCATTTTTATTCCAAAACTACTCGTATTTTCAATTAAGTTGAGCTTAATAGTAAATCAGATTAACCATAAGCCCTTTAAATGCCTAGACTTCCGCATTCCCTTCTCTAAAATGTCCTTTATGCGTGTTGTAATATTATGTTAATAATTATCCTTTTGATCACATGGACGTTGCTGTACGGAAAAAAAAACAATAATTACTGCTTTGATATGATGCGTTGTAAATAAATAAATTCGGGCGGTGGTCTCGTGATAGTGCCGCAAACTAACAGATCAGAGGTCCGAGTATCGAACCCGGCTCTACCACAAATTGATTCCCATTTTCAAACACTGTTATATACGTTTGATAATAATGTTTGGATAATTTATAAAGCGCCATTTTTGTGAAAATCACCTCAAGGGCGCTGTACAATAAATAAATATCCCAACACGTCTTGCAGCTACAGAGCGCATGGACGGTTGGGATTCTAGTTCCTCGTCTCCAATTGTGATATATTACAATTATGATATATATGAGCTAGATAACAGAACGTCTTGCAGCTACAGAGCGCATGGGCAATAAGAAATCTAGCCACTATTTACATTTTTATTTTTAAATTTTTTATTTGACAATGAAATTTAGAGTTTAAGTGATATTTTAAAAACGAAATAAAAAGCAAATTTATGAAATTAGAAGTTAGATAACAACGAGTCTTGCAGCTACTGAGCGCATGGACGGTTGAAATTCTAGACCCCATTTACTAAATTTAGATATTTGATAGTTGATAACATTTGCATAATATGATAGTTAACATCACAAAAAGTCTTGCAGCTTTAAAACGCATCGACAAATGGAATTTCAACAAAATAAGAATGATTTAAAAAAATTTAAAAACAAATAATAATTTAAAAAAACGTAATAATTATACATTGAGCAAAGAACTAGTAAGTATGGCAATTAAGTGAACATGTAACAGCACAAAAAGTAAAATATAAAAAACTAAACAAAGATAGCATTCCTTAACTTATTATTAAGGTTAACAAGACAATAGACGATACTCAAACTCGTCCCTGTTTTATTTTGGTATACAGTAAACAGGATCTATTGTCTTTTTCCTAGTAAATAACTGTAAAAACATTTGGTTCACATTTGGCTGTTCCCTGGGAGATGATAGTAGAAACGCATCTGTGTGCGTAGTGTAGAGTGTAGGTACCAAGGAATCTATCCGCTTCTTGTTTATTTTGTTTGTTATTATTATAAGCATTTTTCCCGCATAAAATTTCTGATTTATATTATTATATTTTACTTTTATATTATTATATTTTACTTTGATTAAGATGTCAGATAAACTTGTGTATTACTGTTGATATTCGAGTAATTTTACGTGATACAGGAAAAAGGGTATCATTTGTATTTTTAAATGAGCAAAGATAGGTGGCACTATATTATACAGAAATTGTTTTATAATAAATAGTTAAATTTTAGCACGTGATCTTCACAAATAAACACTATATTAAACAGTTTTTATTTTTTTATTTTTACATTTTACTTTTTTTTTTGCACCACAACAGGCCAGGAGGCCTAATTACAGTGGTGAATTACATCACAGAGCACCCAGGCTTGAGAAAAATCACATTTGAATTTTTGTGTTCTCACCGGGAATCGAACCCGGAACCTTCCGTGTGTGAGTCAAGCGTCTTGACCACTACACCACGGAGGCCGCCAGAGGCCTTTTAACAGAAGCACAGTTATAAAATCACGAGAGTTTGTGGCGTTTGATTATATTTTGGTTAGAACAAAGCGTTGAATATAATAACGTTTATAAAACAACGCTTTAAATTAATTATCTCACTCTTTGTTTATAGCATGTCCACACTTTAGCGACTAAACTCAATGTTTATAACAATTTAATACATATTAAAAAATTTTAAAAAGTAGTTTAGTTGAAAATAGCCAGCAACATAAAAAAAGTACTATTAATACATGACATATTTAAAAAAAATATATATATATTACATATTGAAAAAAAATACAAACATGTAAATTTGTTTTTTTTTTTAGATGACCTGACGATCCCTGGAGTGGTCGATAGTTATAACATCTTTCGCTAAATTACTTTCATCTTAGTTTTTTTTGGCGTGCTAATTTTTCCCGTCGATGGCCTCTACAATATTCGTATCCACGTAAATAAATCCTTGGTTTCGATCATTAAATATTGCAAATCAACTTATATTACATCCATAGGTTCTGCAGTATAAAAATCGAAAATAATTCATCCAAATTATGTATATTTAATCGAATATTTGGAAAGACCAAATAAATTATCATATATTTTACTGACATAACCTAGATTTAGATTAGAAGGCTATGTTAACAATCGTTACAGTTTGCGGCTGGGATTCTCTATCCATGGGGATGAAGAATACAGTGCTGTGTGTGAAATAGAACCAGAACCCTGGACGAATGTTTTCGACTTGATGGCTGCTCTCAGGGATTTTTTCAAAAAATATTATCGATTGGAGATTATGAAGCTCGCCCTTTATTCCACTGGAAACACGTTGCTTACCATGTCTTAGGTCGCAGGTTCGAGTCCTGGCAAGTTGGACGTAAATTTATGAAATAAAACTAATATAATTTATTATATTACGTATTTATATATTGGGTGTTAACATAAGTTGTCCGTTATTTTTTTCTAAATGTCGAAAACAAGAAGACACAACAAATTGGTCAATATTGTATTCTTCTTCATTATTTTAAAACAAATTAATCAAAAATTGATAGCATCTTCACCGTACACTGCGCAAAAATTGCGAGCAACTTTAGCAGCTTTATTTCCTCGATAGAACGCGAACAGAAAGGGGTGTCGAAAATGCACACTTTCGTCTACTTGACATTTTATTTTGAAGGCTTGTAATCAAATAAAATAACATCTGTGTAATGTAAAAGCAAATACATATTTTAGAGAAGAAAAGTATCTTTCAAATGACATATAATCTTTATCATGTTTTTAAAGTTTTGGTGCTCATTTTTAAATTTAGAAACAAATGGACACAACTTAAGTTAATACCTAATATATACACATAGGTACGGTACATACATCCGTAGCAAAGTTTATAGTTTACACGATCTTGTAAACCGTTCCTTAATTGTGTCTATATTTATAGTGACCTCAATAAATTAAAATTGATTACACCCATAAGAAAAACACATCTCCTGATGTTTGATAATTAACTCAATAGACTCGGTGAAGAGACGCAGCAAAGTCTTTTACATTTAGTGCAATACAAGCTCTATAATTACACCTTTGTAATTGAAGCTCGTTTTTTCAAAACACGATGTTCGCTCCCCATGGCGATTTGGGTTTTAAAAAAATTTAAAGGCAGTATCAAGACGCATATCTGGAAAAAAAATTATCAAAACACCCTAAAACCCGGCTTAAAAAATATTAGTCTTATCTTTATATATATAATTCCTCTGTACGTGTGATGTCACTAACTCCTCCTAAAAGGCTTAACCGATTTACGTGCGGTTTTCAGAGAAATATAGATCTTTGCGCTGTGCGTGTTCGTAGATATTAAAATCTTCAATCTAATATGTAAAAACGGAGTTAGGAGCATAAATGTTTTATTCATCGATCTACCAGGGTTGCATTCGAGGAGAATGCATTGACAAAAAAATGGAAATATGTTGTTTTATTGTGTATAGAAAAGATTGTTTTTTAATGTTTACAAACAGCATTTGTTTTTCGTAGATCTCAATCAGATTCTTTCCTTAAATTCCTTATAATAACTACTCATTTATTTCTTTTTACTGGATTTTTGGTAGTAATACTAAAATAATGTTAAATTTAATACATTTTTAAAAATCGTGTTCCTACATAAGTACACCCCTTCTTTTGGTGAGAAGACCGAAGTTTGACGTTTTCAAAAAGAATGCCATATTTGAAAAAATATTTATTTATGTTTTGGAATTCAACCATAAACAAGTACCTAGGTGCCTACTTATCAATGAAAAGTCTTTCCAAGCCAATAGCAGGCAAGCCAACGTTCGGGCAGGACAACGTCTGTCGGGTCCGCTAGTCTTTTTATAAATTATAAATTAGATTACCTTCAGGCTTAGTGTAAGATGTATTTTTTTCAAGCAAAGATTGTTCACAAAAAACCCTCTCCTGAAAATTTACGTTTCAAGCGAATGTTGAGTTTTGAAAAAACGGTCTTCAATTTAGAAAACATGTATCTATTGAATAAGGTGGCGCAAAAGTCATCACCCTATCGGAAGATGCCATAACTTTTGCAAATGGCGGCAAATGTTAGTTCTGCTTTGACATTCGTGAAGTAAACCGATACAAAATACACGTAAATAAGACATGAATCGCTATACTCCTCTAAGAACGCGGAAAAATTGTTCCGATTTTTTTGCGGAATAATTCGCCAGTGGTGTTGGCGCAGCGTGAATTTAGGCGCAGATTTCCCGGTCATCTGACACCAACTGAATAAGCACTACGGCAGTTAGCCACTCGCCTAGAAGTATATGGGACAACATGAGATGCTGCCAGGTCTGGCCGGCACCGGAGCAGCCGTGGCTGAAAGATGTTGTAGAGGATCCCGGAGTATCGACCAGACGACGTGCCATGTAATTGGGCATCAATCGGCGGTCTTTACAGATAATTTTGGGATTGGAGAACATGTGGTTCCAAAAGGATGGAACGGCGCATACTGCACGAGCCACAACCAATATTCTGAGGGCTGTACTTCCGGGTCGCTTAATCTCTCGTTTTAGTGATTTGCACTGGCCGGCAAGATCGCCCGATTTAACCGTTCCTGACTTTTTTGTGGGGTTTTTTGAAGTCAAGAGTCTATGTTAACAAGTCTTAGACTCTTGAAGCCCTCAAAGAGAATATCCGTCAATAATGCGAGAACCTAGAGCCGGAAGTTCTGGGAAGAGTGAAGGAAAATGCCATTAATTGGGCCCGTATGGTCATCAATTCTGGCGGCGGCCCCTTGGCCGATATCATTTTCTCGACTTAATGGAAAAAAGTTAAGATATCAAAAAAACACAATCCAAAAGCAGAATCAAAATTTTTCATTGTAATTATGTTTGTATTCGTATGTTCATTATTATATTTTTGTACCTTTTATATCATTTTTATATAACTTTTTTCTTTTCTTATTCTTTTAATTTAAATTTATCTTGTTTCTATTAACTTTATTTTTATAACTATAAATAAGTATATGTATTTTTATTTTATTTGCAAGTTTCTAAGTGCCTAACAATTGTTAATTGCTTTTATTTTGATACCGATAATGTACTTAATCGATATCTTACACAACTGTGGAAATTTTTTATTGACTGTTTTCACAATTTTCGTTTATATGTATTCTTACTTTTTTTTATACAATATATGTAAAAACTGTTGTTTTTTTCCCAAATAAAAAAAAAAAATAAATAAAAAAAATACTGTCAAAGAACATTGGGTGACAACCTTTGTGCCACCTTGTATATACAGTGTAGTCTCTATAATCTGAACTATTGGAAACCGAGCCTGTTCGGTTCAAGGAATTATTGGATAACTGGGATCTTTACAAAATAAAACAAACTCAAAAGTTTATAAATTGAAAAGTTGTTTTCAGGCGTTGCCTAGTATGTGAAATAATTCAGTCAGATGAATCTCTTCACAACAATAAAGGTTTCAGCTCTTTAACTTCACTAAAATCAAGAATGGAAGAATTGACGAAATCTGGATGTTCAAACATAGGCAAAATGGTAAATGTTACACAGTGTGTAAAATGGCCACTTAAACTAGCCAATGACAGGTCATAAGCACTGTAAATGCCTAGACTTCCATATTCCCTTATTTAAGGTATTCTCCATCCTTGTTGTAATTTGTTAAATAAAACAAACTTAGAAAAAAGATGGAGATCATTTTAGAAAGGGGAATATGGAAGTCTAGGCAAAAAATGTTTTTGTGTCATAAAACATTGTAGGCACACTAAACTTCCTAACTAAGTTTTAATAATTATTTACCTTTGATGGCGCTTCTCAAAACACACAAAATGGTGTCCCACAGCTCATCGGGGACAATTTCCACGTAGCCTGGTTCAGGAAAATGCAGTTTAACCTGTAAACATCATTTAAATATCAGTTTAAAGGTTGAACGCAGTGAAATTGTTATTTTATTTTGTGACCTTTCATACTTTCGTCAGAGATCAATGTTTGCAAACTTAATAAAGCACATTTTATCTAGATAATAATGTACCTGCATACGTTGTCCATACAATATTATAGTTTATTGGCTGTACATGCATGCATACATATATATTTAATGTAATATATCATATTATAGGAGCGAAGTATGAATTGAATAAACAAGGATGAATGCTGTCCAAATGCGATCTCTGAGTGGTCAAACAATTCAAAACAATTCAACAAAGCTGTTGCACAGATGTCGAGGTCCGTACATTACGTAAAGCTGAGAAAAGCATTATCGACAAAATCGAGAAGTTCTACGCTGGTTTGGACATGTAGAGCGAACGGATAGAGAAAAAACGGCTAAAAAGATTTACCACGCGAACGTTGATCGTTGCAGAAATCGAGGAAGACCGAGAAAGACATAGCAAGACCAAATCCAACAAATACTTAAAGATGGACATGTCAAAAGTCTGAATAATCGGCGCGCGTGCTCATGCATCTTCTCATGCAGATGTATGAATGCAGAATAAGCGAGATCTGCATTCAAAGACAGAGTGAAATGGCGTTCTATCCTCTTTACCTACCTTACGGGGAAATTGCGTAATGGTTTGTTTATTTGTATATTTATTTGGTCTATTTGGTGATCAGTCTACGCTTCAGGTGCCAGTCCAGGGATAGTAAAATATAGCAGTAAATTTTACTTTTGAATTTTAGTTTTAAATTTCACCTTTAAAATAAGTACGAGTATTTCACGTTGACTCAGCTAGAAATCGAACCTGGGATCTCAAGCACGGTTGGCGAAAGCGCCAACCACTACACTACAAGTCGGATTTATCTCCTTCATCTAAGATAAGTCCGCCTTGTAGTGCAGTGGTTGGCACTTTCGCCTATTTTTTGCATATTTTTTTCGCCAACCATGCTTGAGGTCCCAGGTTCGATTTCTAGCAGGATCAACGCAAATACTTATTTTAAAGGTGATTCATTGCTATATTTTACTATCTCTGGTCTGGCACCTGAAGCATAAGACAGATTACCTTACCTTCATACAAACAATGTAAAAGTATAAATAAATAAAAAAAAAAAAAAAAAAAAAAATATAGCCGATGATCTAAATAAGCTGCATTGTTGGTGTACCAATGCAGTGCCTTATGAACCACTGAGTGCGGAAAAGGAAATGATGCTGACGATTTTTCAATAAAGTGAAAAGTTTTTGCTTGTTGTTATTATTAATTTGCTTTTTAAAATTTATTTATAGGTACATGTTAATAAAATTTTAAAAAAAACCGCGAAACCGGCTTGTCAGTAGGTTTTTCCCTTTAAAGAAAAATACAAAAAAGAACTTATATAAATTTAGAAAACAATGTGTAAACGTTATTAAAAACTAAAATATAAAATTACAAGAAACAGCTTAAAAAGGAAAATCGAACCAGTAAATGTACATCACGTCTGAAGAAACATCTCCTTTCTCTTTCTTAATCTAACCTCCTTTCCTGTTTCCTCTTTTTTCCTTTTTCCCATTGATTAATGGTTTCGATTAAAAATAATTTATATACAAATACATATATTTCTTTTTTTTTATATCTTTAGCTTTTTATTTATTTATTTTTTTTGAATATGTTTTGTAACTTGAATTATAAAAATAAAACTTTTATTTTATGGGTTGATTGGAAAAAAATGCCGTTTGACCATAAGCCCTCCAATGCACATTGAAAATTATGTACAAAAAGCTAAATAAATTTTGAAAAATATAAATGTAAACGATAAATAAGTATATTTTTATGTTTTAGTTTTAACTGCTAGAGGTTATATGGACTGATCCAAAATATTCATCGTAACATTAATTTGTATTGTGTTCATGTGACAAAATGATTAATATAATGTTACAATGAGGAACTTAGCCCTACGGGAAATTGGAAATATTTTACGTTTTATTTCTGGCTAATACTATCAAGAATAATACCGGTATGCAGAGACAAAACTTAAGGTGAGGAAAGCACATTCTAATTTCAAATGCAGAAAATAACCCGAAGGTGAAGACAATAGAATGTACTTTCCTCATCTTAAGGTTTGTCTCTGCATACGGGTATTATACTTGATAGTATTAGCCAGAAATAAAACATAAAATATTTCCAAATGTTAAATGGGAGTAAAACAATATCACAGAAAAAATAGACATGGAAATCAGAACTATAAATTTAATGTTATGAATGACTTAAATAAAGAAAAAAACTTAAAAACGAAACAAACAAAAGTTCGACTGGCTAAAAATTTATTAAAATAAAAAAAAACTTGTGGATTTAAAAAAACAATCATTTGTCTAAGTTTCACTCAACGAAGTTCGGCGAAAGGTCTCTGGAAAATATTGGCCCTTCCGAATTTAATAAACTGTCAGATGAGCTAAAATACGAAAAGTCGAATAGCAAATCCAAAAGTGTCGCAATAAAAAAATATTACTTAAATCTTTTTGATAGTGATAGTTATCGATGTAATTTATGTAGATGGTGTAAAGTGCTGTGTTTTATGTTTCTTAAATAATGTTTTCTTATTATTTCAGATGTATTAACTATGTATGATATTATGTATTGTCACAAAAATGTTTTATTTTTATGTACGGTCCCAAATGAGTTTTTTTTTATAACTTCTGGCAGTATAATATCTACTTTACGTAAGTTACAAAGGCGTAAGCCGTCGAAATAAATAAATATGCTTTATTAATAAAAATGAAAATGTCCTTTTTCGCACCTAGTGGTGCATAAGGCATTGCATTTTTTATCATCTGTTACATTTAGGTAAGGTGATCAGTCTAAACAACCTTTCAAATAGATATTTCCTGCCGGGAATCGAACCCAGGACCTCGAGAATGGTAGGCGAGCGCGCTAACACTTCACAACGCAGCGGACTTATCTCCACTCGATTTCTAAGAATTATTCAGAATTTTTGCTTGCCATCGAGTCGAAAACACTCGTCCAGGGTTCTGGTTCTATTTCACACACAGAACCGTATACTTCATCCGCTTAGACACAGACAAAAACAACAAACAATAATAATTGTATTACCTACGAAAAAACGATTTCGTAATAATTATGGAATATTGTGAAACAATTGCCAATTTTGCTATTGAATTAAAAATATCATACTATAAAAACTAAAATCATTTACTAACTACAAATTAGTCGCCTATATTTGAATTATCTTAAAGTTTGCCACAATCAAATTATTAACCATTATTAAGTGAGTGCTCAAACGATCATCATTACCACACAATAGGCGCATTTTGCAATAACATAATTTATTATCATCCCGAATGAATGGATCGTCCGACTTGCGCCTTGATATAAATTTGCCGCAAAATGAATAACAATGATACAATAATATTGTACTCGCGCAATGAATCGAGTAATATTTAATCTTTTTGTAAATAATGGAATAATCGTGTACCAATTCGCTGATTGGAGCGCTGTTACAAGGGGTTGATGCAGCTGTCAAACGAATAAACTAAACGTAATATTTCTGTTCGTCTAAAACATTAGAATTGATTAATTATAATACTTACGGCTCCGGTTGCTTTTCCAATTGGTTCGGCGCGCGAATTGAAAACATGACATATGATTGTAGACGTTCCAACGTCAAGAGCAACGACATATTTTTCTTCCATGCTTCATTGACAGAGCGAACGGAACTACACTAATTTAACGTCACACCGAACCATAGATTTAATACATTATGTCACAGATTACAGATATCTTCATTATGTCAGAAGAACTCGCGCCAGAATCGATCCGAGTAGAGAGCTTTCGGAAAAAGCCGCTAGGGTTAGCGCGTCAGCCAATCAGGATGGAGGCCGGAACAAAGTGGGGGGGTAACGCGGAATAACGTTTTCTCAAACGCCGTGCCGCGCGACTTAAAAAAACCTTGTGTAGTTTTGAATAAATTTTCTAATACTAATGACTTTATCAGCATTTTTCTTCAAGACATTATAACTTCAATATCACTGCTTTTCATTATAATTTCAATGTATCTGCGTAAGAAAAAAAAAAACATATTTCAGGCAGATATTGGATATAAATTCCAACCAAAATTGGATTTAAGTGTTCACTACGAGACCCATTTATCTCCACTCGATTTCCCTTTTCAATGACTAAGTTCAAAACACTTATCAAGGGGTTATTTTTTTATAATTTTTAAAACCCATTAGGGTTATAGGTATAAACATATTATAAAGTCGAGTCATGTTATGTTTTGTCCGGTTAACCTAGCCGGATCGAAGCGGGGGACTCGACTTCCCCAGAAATCACATTTAATTCAATAACTTGAGTACTAGTGGAGATAATTATTTCATATTTTCAGTTATCCTTGAAAAAATATTTTTAATTTATTTGGTAATTTCAATTTTTCAATAACTTAATTAAATAAAATAATATAAAATAAAATAGATAAATTAGACAGCTAAAATTCATCTTGCACACAGTAAACTCCTGGAAATGTTAAAGCTAATACACGATACGTTGTGAAATAGACCATGTAAAAGTACGTACATTTCGAGGAGTGTTCCGGCTACCAAATAGATTTGTTACAAAAGTAAGTTTTTTGCGACATTTGCACTGATTTTCGTTTCACTCTAACATATGCAGTGTAGCTATTGGCAAAGTAGCGACAGAGCAAGACAGACATATTGCACCGAATTTATTATCTGTTTGGCTAACTCTGACCGTACATCTGTCTCAGCTTTCAGTCATTCGTCACTTGCCACTTGCACATTATCAGCAACCTGCATTGATCTTATGTTAGTGCTTCTAAAACGGTTCTTAAAAATGAACCTATTATTATTATACACAAAAAGCATTTTTTACAGTTTTTTTTTTTAATTTGTAGTAATAAAAAGGCCAGATAATAATTTATTTTCTGCTTTTTTTATTGTAAGATTCGAAAAATAACGTATAATACCAATAATTGCTATCCTGTTTTTTATTTATGTTTATAAAATGGCCGTATAATAATTTATATTATGTTTTTTTATTATAAAATTTGTATTACACCATTTGTTAAAGCATTTTTGTGTTTGTTCTAATAAAATGACTGTAAGTATAATAATTTATACTGTGTTCTTTATTTTGAAAAAAAACTTTCATTGGCTCTTCTGTTACGTTGGTACATGTTGCTTAGTATTTTTTTCTTTTCCACTGTCGATATATTATAAACAAATATAATGTAATGTAATACATAACAATACAAATAATATGTGAAAACCCTCGCTTCACTATTTATGTGTGCTGTGATTTTTAATTTAGTTTTTATTTTACATTTGTTTATTTAGGACAATTACATTACATTGATTTTTTTACCGAAGTGTGATGTGTAATGTGAAATCTGTAATATTTTACCAAAAAAAATAAAATACATAAAATATTTAATACCGACAGATATTGAGTTATTCCGGTAAAATAGATGGTTTGGAAAATATTAAACTGGCGCGTAAAACTGATCATCTTACCTTCCACATGACAAAAAATATACATACACGCTGCAATTAGTGCCAAAACAATGCCTATGCACAACTGGGTGCGGATCGGGAAAATATAAATTATAATATTGGGTATTTGAAAAAAAAAAAACCTATTAATAATATATCTCATGCCAACATTAAAACATAAAAGTATAAAATAAATAAAAAAATCAAAAAATGTATGCACCCATATTTAAGAAACCCTGACAGCCACGTACTGTTGCGTGACTATTTCTTAGAAGGTTCATTCAGCGAGATACGCTGCCCCGTGCGGACCAGATGGGACCATGCGAAGAGACGAAATGCGTAATATTTTGTTGTATAGGAATATGAATAGGTACATTGGGGTAATTTCAGACCCCTTCGGAACCGGCGTAATTTTTTGAGTTTCAGTACGGTAAAGGTTAATCATTGTGTGCTTTTTAATTTGTCTCCAGTATGAATTTTTCAAGTAGTAAGGTAAGTCATTGTAGAGTTTAAGTCTATTTAAAAAGGTAAAGATATACAAAAATAGAAATAACTGTATTTGCATATAAATTACCTTAAATCAATACTATTCTGTGTGTGAGTCAAGTACCTTAGGCATTATTCCATGGAGGCCGCTTTTTAACGTGGTAATGTTTTTGTCTGTGATTATATTTGTGTTTGCCAGCATTTTTGGTTACTGTTATTTTAACTGATTCTATTTCACACACATAATGGTATTAATCGTAAGTCCGGACAGGGGGGGGTGTAATATATTGGTTTTAAAGGTGGTTTTTTACGGCAATATTTCATTGTCCATGGACTTGAAGCATAAGACATTTGACGTTTAATGCACTTTACATTCCATGTAATAAAATTGACCCAGATACGCTGCATTTGAAGTACCAATGCAGTGCCCTATGCACCACTGAGTGCAGATAGGAAAATAATGATGACGATGATGGTTGGATTTAAGGTATGATTTTTTCATTTTTTTAAATATAATATGTTTGAATACACTAAATCATTGTCACTTAAATACCCATGTTTACCAGTGTTATCTTTTCAATATTTATCTTTAAAAAAATATTACACAAAATTTTATTTATCAACTTAAATACTTATAAAAAATAAATCGATAGTAAATATCTGAACAGGGGTTTTTTGAAAAGGAATACGAATGTTGTCATTAAAAAAATACATTTCTTTTTCATTCCCTTTCCGAACCTAATGGTGCATAGGGCACTGCATTGGTACACCAATCGCAGCGTATCTTGATCAATTTTGTTACGTGAAGGAAAGATGATCAGGCTTACGCTTCAGGTGCCAGTCCAGGGACTATGAAATATTCTAGTGCTAAAACACTGTTTCAAATTAATATTTCATATAAACCATGCTGGGAATCGAGCCTGAGACCTCTTGCATGGCAGGTGAACGCAATGACCACTACACCACGAGGCCGACCAAAAAAATATATTTAATGTAATAAAACTCACTTTGGATTAAACCTAGTATTTTTGTGTCAGCAAAAAATATTACATGCACTTTATATTTTTAGATTTTGAGTTATACTAATTATTTGTGCAGTAATGTGAACTGCTGAAGGTTAATCAATGTTTCACTCTAATATTCCAATCTTTGTTTAAAATAAAAATTTACATACATGTATGTATTAGGGGCAAAGTGAGAAAATTATGTAAATTTTAAATTTATATTTATCGCCTCTAATTTAATAATAACATAGCAAAACGTCTTTTTTTTATATAAATCTATACATAAATGGTTTTCTTAATAATAAATGACTTTTTTGTCTATGGAAACTATTACTTCACACATATTTATTATTTTGGTTTAGAAATGCCATCAGTCACAAAGCTTTGTTCTTTTTTGTCCATCAGACTTTTATTTTATTAAAACATTAAGTGTTCAATATTAAACGCTTTACAACACAAAAAATATTCTCATTAATATTAGTAGTTTGGCATAAATTTGTCTTCATATGCACAAAGATAGAAGAAGGGATATTTCAGTGTCTCACCAGTCACATTCAATCAAATGATAATTACACTGAACATATTGACTGTTTGGCTTTTTATTGAAACAGTATAATAAAATGGTTCTTTATCTTGTTTAAAAAAAATTTTTTTTACTATTATATGAATTCTGATGACATAGTTACAACTCAAAATTGGTCGAATTTTATAGCCGAATATCCCAGTCACAATGGAATGCCCCAGAACTAGAAATAAGGATAGAATAACACACTTTTTCAGTGTTGTGATCAAAATTTACTGGAATTAAATATTAGTTAATGTCACTCATTTTGTATTTCGCGCAAACAAACGACAATCAGCTTTCCTTCCTCTTTTAATAATACCCCGATCTCTATAACAGATAGTCAAATTCGCGACTTAGGTGTTATTATTGATACGAAACTAATGTTTAATATTTATGTTGAATCAGTCCTAAAAAAAAACATATAAAATGGTCGGACTTATTATGCGAGTATCAAAACCTTTTAAACATGCAGAGACATATGAAAAACTCTACAAAACATTTGTTCGTCCCCAGCTAGAATACCGTACTCCTATTTGGTCACCTTACTATAATGTAAGTATTAATAGACAAGAAAGGGTCCAAAAAAATTTTTTTAAGCAGGTCGACTACCGGTTAAACATCAACTTTTCTAATCATGCTGAAAGTATGCAGTACCATAGAATAAACTCTCTTAAAAATCTAAGAATAATGTTAGACCAGTTATTTTTATACAAATAAATAAATAATAAAATTGATTCTCCAAACCTACTTGAAAGACTTCCATTCCGTGTGCCATCTAGACCGACAAGACAAAATCTTCTGTTTTGCACTGAAAACTCATCAACAAACTATTTTAAACAATCTACAATACCTAGAATATGTGACCAATATAACAATATATTTACCGAGGCTGATATTTTCTGTGACAATGTATGTAAATTTAGGTCAAAAATTATATAAATTTTGAGAGAACCAGACATTTAACTTTATTATTATTATTATAAACATATTTTTTCATTTCGTTTCTTTTACATTTATTATATTGAACATAATTTAAATTATTGTATTAAGTGTAAACAATTTTTTTGGTGTGTGCATGAGTTTCTTACACTATATACAAAGAAATTGGCAATATATGTGTACAAACTGTTTGTTTACCTAATAAAATTAATAAACACACCTTTATTTTAAAAACTCACAATATCAAAATTGTGAAGAAATTAAACAGTTTGAGATGCTTGAAAGTATATGAATGAATTTAAGGAGAACTGCCATGTTTACCGTCATAATTCAAGAGTTTATAGGAGCATATCCAAATCATTGCAGACAAGTACGGGATTAAACCAACGAAAAAATGATGAATATCACAGATCCCAAGAAATAAGAAATCTTTCACTACCCAGATCCCCCAAACAAGGCAAAAGCTGATCCTGGGGAGAGGGAGGGGTCACCAGCTATTTTTTACTCCTGAGGAGGTGGCATATTAAAAAATTGCATTGAAAAACACTGATTTAAACCAAAGAATGACAGGTTATAAGTTCTATAAATGCCTGTATTATTTCTTTCTCAAAAAGGTTCTTCATCTTTGTTATATCTGAAAACATAAATTGTTAATTTGCTTTTTGGGTGTATTATGTAACAAAACACAAGTTCGTAATACCAGTCATTTATTTGCGTTCTTATTCTATTTTTGACACATAAATGTAAATAAAATTCCAACACACAAGTTAAAGAATCTCACACAAGTTGATTTATTTATTTACATGCAGGTGAACTTAACACTTATACATTATTCTATTGCTTGACATTAAAAAAGTTATTCTAGAGCTAAAAATAAAAACAACACTATTCTGAATTTGTAATCAGATTAGTTTGCATTGTGCGCGAGTTTCAAATAGTAAAATAAAATGCATCAAATCTGTAAAATTAAAAAAAATAATGTTGAGAAAAAGAAAACAAATGCGAGATATTTGATAAACGCAAAAATTAGTCGAAATTGAACTGCACCCACTGAGTTCAATCACAAATATTTTTGACGAATTAATAAACAAGAATTTTTAAAAATACATAACAGAGTACATATTTAAGTAATTTATTTTTAAATTTTTGGTATTGAATTATTATAAATGTTAAAAATGGTGGGATCACAAGTATTAAATAACTTATATACATGATTGCGCTATTTTTTCACGTTACTAAGTACATTTTTGATAAAATAATCTAATAACCTTCCATCGAGTCTGTCTCTTTAGCAACCTCGATTAAGGCAAGATATGCATTAAATTAAAAACTACAATACAAAAATTATAATTTGGATAAAATATCCGAAATTTCCATTTTATGTTACTTCAATTGAAAATAATACATAGGTATTTGGTTTAAAACTCTATTTAATATTGATATTCTATATGGGTACTAAAGGAGAAGACTTAACATACCTATAATAAAAAACAAAATGACGAAGTTGACACGAAACTTAAAAAAAAAAAGAAAATTTGCTTAACTGACTAGCTTTCCTAGGTAAAAATATTTTGGTCGCTGCAATGATAATTTGCTTACAAGTTTCTGTAAACTTGCTTTCTTCATATTTATGCTGCTGCTAAGTTGCATTCATAAAAAAAACCGGGTGTTATCTGGAATTTTCTTTGGAGGCAGCAAGCAAGAACTGTAAACAAATAAAATCACATATACAACCCTTTTGGGAAATAGCATTTTTATAATTAGACTGTTA
The DNA here is from genome assembly GCF_059751315.1 of Micrasema longulum. Classification (NCBI taxonomy): domain Eukaryota; kingdom Metazoa; phylum Arthropoda; class Insecta; order Trichoptera; family Brachycentridae; genus Micrasema; species Micrasema longulum. Next base: position 158,513 of record NW_028277803.1, read on the forward strand.
GTTACTGGCGCGGCTAAAAAGTAAAAACCATAAACAACATATAGATATACATATATATTTTTAATGTTACTTGTGCTGTCATCTGTAGTTAATAGTTGATATCATTTTGAATTTCGACAGATCAAAATAAATTATGTTTTACAGGTGTAACATGTTTTTATCGTAGAATTAAGAATAGTCCAAAAGGAGCATAGAATCATATTTGAATACATCGGACTGTGTCCAACAATTCCCCCACTATGCCCTACTTTCGCCGCGCGCATTCGTGAGGTCGCAGCGTAATGTTGCTTGATGGGAAAAAAAAATCATAACACAAATGTAAGGTAAAAAAAGCAATCTGTTAATTTCTCTAAAATTTTATTGTGCACGAGTAAATATCGATTGACACAACAGAGTAGATAAGTAAAGGGTCATTTAATAAGAGTAATTGAATTAATGAACTTTTAACTTAAAATATGAAACAAATTTTATTTTACATAAAACTGATATTTTTATATTATGTTAAATAATATTTGATGTTTTGAAAATAATGTCGGTCAAATTTCAACCACAGAGTTGTTTAATCCGAGATCCAATTTTTATTAATTCTCTCATTCAGATGAGCAAAGTAGGATAAAAAAAATTACTACCCTGGCAACACTAACGAAATTTCCATTTTGTGTCTTCGACAATCTGACAGATGGAAAAATAATTCAATTTTTAAGTAATGCATTTGTTTTATACACGTTCATTCACATGAAATGCGATTGCATCATGTTTCTTTAAGATACTAGCAGTATTTCTACACTTTAAAAGGACACAACACGGCATAGTTGACTTCAAATCGGGAGTTGCGTACTGAGCGACGTCTACAAAGAAACTAATGAGTCAAAATGTAAAACTACTCATTTCTGAGTAGTTTAGTCGCCTTCTGTTTGATGTGTGTATGCGGTTTCTGGACTAATCTTAATTCTATGGTTTATGTTTTTTTACTTTTAATTAATCCTATATTCTTCAATGGAAGGTTCTGTACCAAAGAAAATAATACCTGTAGGTAATCAATGATGTTTAGTAAATAGACACGTTATTCCAAGATACTAACTACGACTAAGATATAGCAAATATTGCGTTGCCCTCAACAATTTGAAAAAAGAGATAGTAATTCTCGATACATATTCATGTAAGAAGAAGATACACATATTTTCTTAGTTTATATTTATTTCTGTGTAACTCGTTATCATTGAAACGACACTAGCTGGCAGGTGTCAACATTTTGAAAAATGTGCTTAAAAATATATCTAATTTTCTACTTATTGTATTTACTAATGAAATAATATATCTGTTTTGCTTTTCACGGATGCAGGGCAATTAAAGCATTTTTTTCTATCATGCGAACTGATGACGGCATATTTCTGCGTCTGACCATGATGAAAGGCCATTAGAGAATGAAGACAAGGCAATTATTCGCTAATTGAAATGCCATTTTCTTTGCAGTAGTAATGTGTCTATTTAATTACACATTATTGCCGGGAATATTTTATATTTTATTTTTAAAATAAGTTTATACCAATCAAAATGAGGAAAACGAAAATGGAAACACTCCGCGTGCGACGTCACAAGTTATTTTCGGTGAGTTCTGCTGAAGTAGTTCATTTTTAAGTTTTAATGCATTTTCAAGAAACTTCGCCAAACAATTTAATACTTTGATTTTTACTGTGCATAAGAAAATATTTTTTATATCTAATTTCCTGTAGCACTGATCTTCCTCATCAAATATGTTTCTTAAGAATGTTAAACATAAAGACACAAACAAATATATTTTAAATATGCATTTAACAATATTTAGTTCATCGAAAAATGGTGAAAAAACTACCTGAAGTATTTTAGTTAACTTTTTTGGCATCTTTGGCTTCCTCCTTGGGCTGTCCTCGCCCCATGAGCTTGGCGAGGGAGTCCCAGATACCACCAAAGAACAGAGCGCAGAACAAGTTCTCAAACGGAATGAAGGGATCGTGGATTCCGAGCAGAATAGATGATAACTGAAACAAAAATCAATATTTAGAAAAAATAACTACATTAAAATATTAAAGTACAACCCTAACGACCCAAACCCAATCCTCTGTAGAGTGCACTAATGGTATTGTGATTAGGAGACGCAATCTAGTGAAGAAATAACTTAACACCCATTGGATTATCGAGTACAAGTTGAGATTTCAAATGGTAATAATTTAAGTAATAAATAAAAACAATTATAATATATAACATAATCAATAAATAATTTTGTTACCTATCATCACGCAAATTGTAGAAATTGAAAAGAATGTTTGTTTTTATTTGATGACAATTGATATTTCAAACAAACAAACGAACCATCACGCCACTTCTCCGTAGAGGTAGGCAGAGAAGATAAAACGCCACTTTAATATGTCTTTGTATTCAGAACTTGCTTCCTCTATATTCATACATTTTCTCATGCACGCACAAGTATTTCGACTTTTGACATGTCCATCTTCAAGTATTTGTTGAATTTGGACATGCCATGTCTTTCTCGGTCTTCCTCATTTTCTGCATTCATCAACATTTGCACTGTTAATCCTTACAGCAATTTTTCTCTGTCCATTCGCTCTACATGTCCAAACCGACGTAGCACTCTTTTCTTGATTTTGTCAATAACGCAAGAAACAAATCTTATAGTAATAATTATAGTATGGGTATTTTTTTGGTTAGCACATTGTGTTACGATGAATAAATTTTTCGGTTCCTAGCAACACACATGCAGATAAATGTTTACTTTCTCCTAAAATTTTATATGATAAACCACTTGGACTTAGTTCGAAAGACTTTTTGTACTTACCAAATACCTTGTACTTCATTAATACATTAATATAAATTGTTTTTTTAATACGTAAGGGATTTCAATGAGCCCCAGTTGACTATTAAGATACCTTTACAATTTATTTTTGCCTTCACATTTATTTTTAATAGAAATGCAAATTAGAGTATGTAGGAATAGTACTAATATGTCTGTTGGAATACATTAGCATAGTACTTAATTACCAGCCTGTTGAGAGCAATTTAAGATGAATAACATTTTCTACTAACCTACATATCGTCTATGTAAGTTCAATACTGCGGAAGAGCCATTTGTCAAAAAACCTTGCAATTTTATAAAAAAAAAAAAAAATTTTAATGCAGTTTATTTTGTGTTGTTGATTTATAGTAGAATATCTATTTTTACTATCATATGTGTCTATATGAAGTTAATTGTTGCAGTTAAACTGGTTATGCATGGCACATTCGCTGTATTGTCTTTACGCAAATCGAGTACGTCTCATCTGCCATATCGGATTTAGGTATATATGCGGTATTGCTTCTTTAGTGGGGATGATTTATTTGCGGAATCGAATTTAATTAAACGCAAACAGTCTATTGGTCAATTTCGAAATTTAAATACACCAATCAATGGGGCTTGTCCCATTCAACTGAAAATGACAAAAAACGTATACTTATATGCGGTATTGAATTTACCTAGATACTTTACCAGTGTATCGGACGCCAAATACATTTTGCTTCCTTTTTTAATGTAAAATAATAGTTTTTTTCCTACGAAAGTCCATAACGCTTTACCAGTGATAGATTTTTAGTAAATTAATAATTTCATTTATGTACATTACAGGACAACTGCCAATTACAATGTACATATGAGTATTAAAAAAAAACATCTATGCTTTTTTTTAAATTTAAAGGTACATACGTATATACTCCTTAAAAACAAAGACAACTAAATCACCAATACACATTACAATACATAGAGAGGAAGAGTCTAGCTAAGAGTAAAGCTGGTAATCCTAGCATGGAATAGATCCACCTCTCTTGATAGGCGTTAAATAGAGTAATCATCATCCCTACAGGCATCATCAAAGGTAAATTGGTCCTTCATTCAGGAAGAACAAATCGTCTGTGTTGCCTAACTCTTAAGTAATTGCTTGATGCATATAATTTATTGTATTATTAACACATTTTACGACGGGTAGTCATTATTATAGTACTTAGAATATATACATTTCAGTTTTTTATACATTTGGATATGTAGAATTAATAAAAATAAGTTTTTTTAGCAATGATTTAGATAGCCGGAAAAATGCTCCTCTTTTAAAAACCACTTTGATCAATAATTTTTATTATTTCAAAGTTCAAAAATTGTTATTCTAATGATGTTATCAAGTAAATAATAATCACTAGTAGTAATAAGATACTTTCACAAGTCGGGAATAACATTAAAAATGTGATATTTATTTTGAGGGGATTTTTCTAATTTCTAACTGTCGATGTATTCAAAACAAGTTTTCACTTAAAGTTTTCTGGTTTCAAAATGAGTACTTAAAAAATGGCTCGCAGTTGGCTTTACGTCATTTTGATGACACGTGTGACGCCCGCCGACTGCGCTTTTAACAAACATTAAACAAGTATGACGCAAAAATTACATACATGCGGTTTGTCCCATAGGGCGCGAAACATCTCTCTTTTGGGTTGTTCAAAATATGCATGTTTTAAACCTTTGTAGAAAACCTATCCAACGTCACGTGAAAAAAAAAATAGTACTGATAGCATCGTGATTTTTTGCTTTTTAAATATAACAATAATAAAATAATGTGGAAAGACCCCTTTACGTTGATCAAATTATATTTATATATATATATATAAAATTGTTTAAAGTTTGCAGAAAAAACATTTTTATAAAAGAAGAATGTTTTAAGTGAGAGAAAAATAAAATAATGAATATTTTTTACCTTGAAGTAGACGAAGAATATTACAATACCAAAGTACACGAGGGCGTGTGGTGCAGATATGAGATCAGTCTTTTTGTCCAATACGAATATGATTGAGCCAACCAATGACGCCTTAGTATAGCTGAAAAAAGTTTATCAAATATTTAATTATTAAGTTTGTTTACATGTTATGGCAATGCATACAGAAAATTATTTGGACTGCCTAGGTGCTGCAGTGCCTCCGAAATGTTTACAGTTGGACGGGTAAACACCTTCGCTGCCCTACTTCGCCAAAGAGCCTGGAGCCTACAGTAATGCCTGAAAAGCTCCGACAACACGCTTCTCCTAGCTACAGCAGGGTGGACCGATTCACTCCTGTTCGAGCGATGGAATGGAAATGCTGAGACCATAATATAAGATAATTTATTTTATCTCATTTATGCAAAAAATTATTAAATTATTATTTTATTATCTTTTTTTTTTCTTTCCTTCCTTACAGTTTGATTATTTTTATTCATTTTTGTTTGCGTCTTATTTTATTTTTTTTATCAATATATTTTACGTATTATGTAAGTTATCGCTACATTGTTATATTAAAATAAAATCTGTTTTCATTTTGTATGGTAGAATTTGCTCTGCACTATTTAGCCATTTCACTGAAATAAAATATATTTTTATTATTATTATTACAATCACTGGCTTCATATTAGATTATAGCTTTCAACACATATTTTTGCTTTTTTATAAAAGATGCATTCCAAAACATTTTAACATGAAGTAATAAATTATGTTGACAATTCTTTTTCACGTATTTGAGAACATAATATAATGTTTTTTTAGTGAGTTTTCTGTAATTTTAGGAGAGAAAAAAAACATGCCACAATTATGATTAGATGTCACTCTTCATTATTGTTCACAAAAAGCTTTTCTTTTACATGATGAGAAACTTTTCAAAAATGCATGTTAATGTTATTGTGTTTTCATTAATATTTTTGTATAAAGACAATAATTAATATAATTTTCTTTTAAATAGGGAAATATCACATACTACGAATACCGAAAAAATGTATGAAATGGATTTAGAAAAATAATTATATTTTCAAAATCAATACGGATATTAAGGAGAAATGTTTTCATACATAACTTTGAAAAAGAAATGATAAAAAAATATGTCCCTAGAAAAACGCGACATGTTTGGCATTGATAATTGTGACGTCAAGATTCGTGGTTATGCTCTACAAAGTTTTTAACAGTTACAAACAAAGTTCAAAATTAACATGAATCGTGACGTATTAGGGGCGTGACCAATGCAATGACTGTTTTGTGAGAATTAAAAATAATTTATTAAAAAAATATATTTTATGCTACTAATAAGTAGTAAAAAATTAGTTTTTTACTCGACAGTATTTCATAGACCATTATTACTTTAAAAAATCGTAGCGATGATAATACAATACTTGACAACATATATATTTTTTGGCTTAGTTAGATAGTCTATTAATAAAAAAACCACTGAATTTCCTTATTTCATCAGGTTTTTTGCACTTCAGGTAACCAGTCCAAGGATTATTAAATATTTTTTGTAACACTCATGTTGACCTGTATCGGGATTCAAACCCGGGACTTTGTGCATGGTAACCAAACACACTTATCACTACACCTGAGGCAGATAATGCATGATTTAAACATAAATATAATATACTCACAAGCTCGGCTGCATGAATTCCATAGCAGTAGGGGTCCAAGTGCCTCGGATAAGTCTCTCAAACAGTTTGACAAACCCGGCTCCGTTGCCCTTCATGGTACCAATGATGATCATAATGATATACGCGTTGGGATATAATTTGGCTGCGTGTGTTACTCCGTCGTACACCTTCTTTGCCCTATAGATTTCCTTCATGGCCGAAGCGACAACCTTCACAGGGAGAAATTTGCCAACTTTGTAACCTATATCGAATGGTGTGTAAAATACTACATACCTGCAAGTAAGAAAAATTACATTGAAAACGCATGATTAATGAAGATATTTTCATTTCACATAGTAACAGTGTGAATTAAACATAGTTTGAAAAGGGATATAGATGAAAATTTACTTCATTTATGTGTGAAATAACTAAGATAATTCAAGAGATGAATCTTGCAAAATATTTTTTGAAAACTAGCATGCTAAGAACGGATGTTTTGAAACTAAATTTCGTAGGTAGAGTTTGGATTGAGTATGACATTACAATTTAAGTATTTTTCCCTTTCAAAATAATGTATAACATTTTCAACAATTCGTCTCGCAGCTCATGATATCTTTTACTATACCTGACATCTTAAAACAAAATATAGTATTTAGTGAACATGCTGTCACTAAGGTGAACATTTAAGAAGATAATCGCAATCCACTCAATCACACTTCCTTGTGCTTTTCAAAGCATCTTTTTTGGCGGTAGACCTGTAGCTTGGAATATTTTGGATTGTAGTCTTACTAGCTTCAGTTCCTTGTAGTATTAAAGATAATATTTGTGTGTTAAAGTCGATCTTTCATATTGTTTTGTTAAATAACCAACAATAAATTATCATACCACATGAGAGTTGCGACCATGAGTTGAGGTGTGTTTTTGAGGGGAGCCAGGATGGGTTCTCCGAGAAGTCCATTGGCCACCATAGCTCCGGAGAAGTTGATGAGCATTGTTGAAAGCCAGCATGATAAGGGGTGCTTGCGAGAGAAGGCCTGAGCTCCTGCAAACAAATAAACAAATTAATGGTACATGACAAGAATGGACTAATCAACAAATAATGAATTTTACATAGAAGAATAAAAACCTCATTTGTGGGACACTGGGATCATGTTTTTTATAAAATAGGTTTTCAAAAATTGATGTAATATATATTTTTGCATACAATCACAGAAAAAAAGTTACATAAACATCTATTTAATATATTTAAAAAAAAAAGACAAAAACAAGCTCATTGCAGCAATCGTTGCATTTTGACAATTTTTTTTTGCCAGCTATGATACCATATTTGTTTCCTAAAACTTATAAGACAGAGAGCCACATTTTACTAGTTTTTAATATTCCATTATATATTGAACAGGAGAAAAAATTACATTAATACAAGAAAATCGAAAAATGCAATGAGCCTGTTTAGCTGCGTACCCTTCAAATTAGATTAAAATATTTTGAACATGTCTAAATTTTTTTACACAACTTGGCAGACCCTGCGTTATAATGGCTTAGACATCTGATACACTTTCGAAGAATTGATTCTTGACGAGATAACAAATTGCAGGTTTAAGAAAGAAATCCAAGAAAGATTTATTTTTCAATTGGTTTGGGTGTTGTGATATATTTTTCATAACTTCCTTCCACATTCTCTCTTTCCCACCTGCTGACAAGCCTCTAAAATAGAGGCCTTGCAGGTTTTTTTTTTAAATTATGTAATTTTTCTCAAGCCTGGGCATTTAGTGCTATATAATTTACCAATGCCTATTGGCCTAGGATATAATCCCCGAGCTATTGTAAATGTCTGAGCTTCCCAACCATCTATTTAAAACCTATTGGTTTTTGCTGAAACATATTTTTTTTTATTAAAATCCAGTTGTACATAAACACAAAAAACGCATTATTCAAAATTTACATTATATTTTTTTTAAGTTTTAACACTGTTACTTTGTAAAATTTATACATAAGTACACATTTATTTTATAAATTAATTAAACAACTTATCGTATTAAAAATATAAATATTTAAAAAATTACGATTTTTCACCATAAGCTATGATATAAAAAGTAAATTCATTGTTGCATAGGTACTATAAAAAGAGTTTTATTATCAGATGTTTGATTGCAGTTTTAAAATATGAATTATTTGTTTGTGTGATTTTAATTTTACCCAGTAACGGTCAGTACGATTTTACAGTAATAAATCATTATTTTTTTATTTTTCTATAAATACAGGTAGATCATAAAAACAAAATAATATAACTGATATTAAAAAAATTGTAGAGTAAAATCGGTATCAGGCTGGTAAAAATACATTATTTGCTTAAAGGACAAGCAGCATAGTTATACTGTGTAAATTTGACGAGACGTGACATTGGCTCGTTGGTCTAGGGGTATGATTCTCGCTTCGGGTGCGAGAGGTCCCGGGTTCAAATCCCGGACGAGCCCGCGGACGTGTATGCTTTTTTTTATGTACATAACGATAAAAGCTACAATTCAGCAGGTAAAAATGTATCTATACATGTTTGTGATGATGACGGCGTTAGTGACGATAAGAAAAAAGTGAAACTATAAAAAGAAAAAAAAACATCTTATCAATGTGACTCTGTATATGTACCTATTATCTATTAAATACTCCTAAATAACGTGCAATAAAAAGTATTGTGTTGTGTTATTAAAATAATATACCTATATCTGAATTCAAAATGCGCGTAAACCGAATTTCACTGTTTTTTTAATGAGTAGGCGTTGCATATTCCGTAAATACAAATCAATTTATTTTATTATTTATGTTCGAAGTGAAATTATAAAAATAGGGCAGGAAAAGTATTTAGTATGCTGCGTGCGAATAGGTATTCTTACAGAGAGAAGGGCGGGCTTAAGATATGTACAATCGTTAACCACAATTATTATAATAGCTAAGTATAAACTATATTTATCGAAGGCTTAATATATATATTTAGTTTATTTTTGCTGAATATTTCGTAATTTTTGGTAAAATATAGCCCCTTTATGCAGAAAATCGTAAATATAAAAACCACAATCCAAGTGCGATAGGTACTCGTATAATCACAGATACAGGGTGTTCTTTAAACCCTGTCACATCCGAAACCACGATGATCAGTATGAGCAAGAAGACATATTGGCACATTAAAATAAATTTTTAGAACGAATAAAATTTAAAAAAATAAAATATTTAAAAAAACAAATGGTTGCTAACTTCTGCAGGGGAGAAACTTAACTGAACTTTTTAATATTGTATTTTTACAAATTTTCTTCATTTTAAATATTTTTTTAAATATGCCAATATGTCTTCTTGCCCATACTGATCATCGTGGTTTCGGATGTGACAGGGTTTAAAGAACACCCTGTATATTAAAAGTGGGTATGATGTATTTAAAAAGTTTACTTTTATTTATTTTACATAGAAAATTTTATTTCGATACTCTTTCTTTTAAAAAAAAACAACCAAATCGGTTCAGTTTTGGGGTACGGAAAACGGGACAACGAAACGCCGATTTTGTCGATTTTAGTTAGGCATTATCAGTCCGACGTGCAGTTGTCTTTTTCGCACAGTATCGGGTAGGCGTTTGCTAGAGAGTTACAGAAAAGCTATTTCCAAATACATTTTCATCTAAACTCCCATCTATTGCATATCCTCTTAATAACAATAAGACTCGGCTTCCGTTTGTAGCGGAGAGCTGAGCAGTTGAGCAAGTCAGTGTGACGAAGAGGAAAATTTACATTTATTTCAGACAGCAAATCGGCATAACCATAAAATTAAGTCAATTATAAAGAAATAATTATAGTGACCGACCAAAGTTTCGGTTTCGGCCAGTAAAACGAGTTTCGATTTCGGCTAAAAATTGGCCGAACTTCTGCTCAGCCGAAACCTGCGGTCAGGAAGAGTCGGATTACGTTCGGCTAAACTCGGGTGGAAAATAGATATTGGATTGTTGTCCATTTAAATAATTTATTTTTTCACGTTATAAACAATAATAAATATCATGTGACCTCACTGGGGTTACCTGTGCCGAGGACACTTAACAATATACTTATTTTTATTTTTTTACATGTGAGAACATACAAAGAAGACTTACATACATAAATAAATTACAAAATGTTAAGATAGTTTTGAACATTACGCATTTATGTTTATATTTAATTTTTGTATACCTATATTATTTATATTATAAAACGCACAATAGAAGGACAAAAACATAACATAAACTATACGTTTGTGGAGCAGGTGATTTAATATTGGTTTGGGCGAATGAGACAATCCATTTTACTTGGTATTTTTTAAATTAGTTACCGTAAACGTGATTTTGCCCAGTTTTACCAAACTTTTACAACATCGTAGAATTTTTGTAAGGGTCTATTCCTATCCATTTCGTTGCATATTCTAATTATTCTGAACATTTTTGCAAGTACACAATGTTTGCTTTTCTTTTATTTATGCAATTTTCGAAGACAAAACATACTGGGCAAAATTATCTGCACTTGTTGACAATTTTGCCCACTTGGTCATTAACTGTTATTTTAGGTTTTATCATCCTTATCATACGGTTTATTACTACTTTTTGGGCGAAAAATGCTGTTTATGTTTAAACAATAGCACAATTGAGGCATCACCATTTTAAAATCAATGAACATCAAAAAAACAGGTGGGCAAAATATTGTCAACTATTTCATTAATTTTTCCATACAATGCAGATTTGTGGGCCAGGGTTGGCACATAATTGGATTTTGAACAAAACCAAAGGAGTTTATCTCTAATCCTTTAAATTTCTTCGTGTTTGACTATGCACAAGCCAATAAATTATGAATCGCCTTTGCAATTTTTTTACAAACCATTTCAGTTCTGATGCGATTTTCGTAATTCGAAATAGAAAATTAGGTCTTCATAATTTCACAAAAAAGCTGGCAAATTTAATAAAGTAAAAAAAAATGTTTTTATTGCTTTTGAAAGGTAAAAATAAAAATTGGTTAAAGTACCTGTAACCATTTATAATTTACTCACAGAAAATGACTCAATCTTGCAGTTTTTAAGGTTTACATTGAATTTATGAAAACCTTGAGGCAAGATGAGTTTCGGGCAAATATTTCACTATGTTCTAATTAAATACATCAGCAATATCCTGAACTTGAGGCCACACAACGTACCATTACGTTTGCGTCTTACAAATGACATAACCATATTGAAATTGTGGTTGTTGATGCGCTGATAACTTAACCGACATAATATTTGTCGTTTTGCGTATTAACAGTGTTAAACTTTACCAAAACGAAAGCGTCTTCTTTACCGTTATTAATTTCAAGCGGATCAGAAACTGTTTTTTCGTTTTCCTTGGCCGAAGATTCAGAGGCACGTTGTTCATATTTATCGTGATGACTTATGATGAATGTCTCGAAATCTGTTGATTCATAAACTGAGTAGGCATCAGAGTCTGTTGTGTCCGTGTCGTTATGACAAATTTATCAATGTTCTCCTTTGTAAGGTGTAGGTATCTTTTGATCCCGATGGCAAAGAAAAATCAGATGGATTGTTATCCAATTGCTGTGTTGTACTCGTATAAAACGTTTTGATGAACAGAATAACTAGCTTTTCATTTTCAGCGTGTATTTGAATTGAAACCCCTATCAGATTTAAAAAATCTTATTTGTTAAATCTTTGTCAAAAAAACTGATTTATAGGTCAGTTTTAACAAAACGTCCGGTTACCTCGTTTAAAATCATGTTTTTGTCGCTTACTTAATTTTCTTTTATATTTTCTACTTTGTTTAAGCAGCAGGTACTTGTATTTTTTTCGGCTCAGCTGATGTATTCTTTTTCGGTAATCTGGTTTTTGTCTTGGATAATGTATTTTCAAAGTAGTACTTAGCGACAACTCTAAACGTGGGCGCAATTGTCAAAACACTAGCTAAGAAATCTAAGGGAATTTTGCCCACTTAAATATCTATTGTGTTTGTTCAAATTGATATACAGAAATACTTTCTATAGCGTTGTTATTATTTATGTAATGAAATATATAAAACTTACTTGCCTCGTTTCAACACAAACTCCGCAACAGCAAAAGTTTTGACACTATTTATAGATATACAAAAACTGACCTTCAAGTTTAACTTTAAATTTCAAGTGATCAACTGAACCTGGCGGTAAACTGAATATTTAGTTTTGCCACGGAACTATCAAAATGTACTTACAAAATGTAATTCTAATGATACCAGTAATTTTTCTTACTTGAATACATGATTTTGTTAAGGATTTCGGCAGTGGGCAAAATTGTCATGTTTTACGGTATTGTATTGTCATTGTCTAATATAAAAAATAAAAACTAGACTGATTTTGTGATTTGTTGACTGTAGTTAGTATTTCAAATAATCATATTCATATTTTTGTGATTCCTTTATAGTTAATAAGTTTAAGTTCCTATAGCGTATATTGAAGAACTATTACATATATATATATATATATATATATATAACATAATAACGAACTAAAAAGCACTGACAATTAAAATTGTACTCATTATCGTGTATTTTATTTAACGCTTATTTTAATGAATTCGTAAGGTTCAACAATAAAAACGCCTAATTTTGGGCGTTTTGAAGCGACCTCAACTTATTTAAATAAGTAACATATTACAACAGAGATGAATAACATTTTAGAGAAAGTAAAATAGAAGTCTAGGCATCTACAGAGCTTATGACCTGTCATTGCCTGGTTTAAGTGGCCACTTTACACACTGTGTAACATTCACCATTCTGTCTCAGGTGTTGCCTAGTATGTAGGTAAAATAATTCAATTGAACGAATCTCACCCGCATAAATGAAGGTTTCAGATCTTTAACTTCACAAACCTTCTCTAAAATGTTCTTCATCTCTGTTGTAATACGTTAATATTAACAGCTCCCCAGGGAGATTAATCCAGTACTTGTCTACAAAAATTTGGACAAACTCAAAATATTGTTATTTAAATAAGTTTCGGTTTCGGCCGAAACTAGAACTGAAGCCGAAATTCGGTTTCGGTTCGGCTGAAAATCTCGATTCGGTCGGTCACTAAAAACAATTGATTCGCAACCATGCGTACAATATTTTAAAAGGTTAATATACGGTTTGTCCTATTTAAAAGTCGATCTAAACCCAATCGCGACTAAATTGTTTGAAGAAACGTAACTTTTAAGCTAATTTTATAACAATTATTATGAAAATAAAACTTTGTTATCAGTGTTACACAATTTTATTCTTTTACAAGAACACAACTATAGTTTCGGGAGAGCACTCCTCCAAAGAATAAAATTGTGTAACACTGATAACAAAGTTTTATTTTCATAATAATTTATAATGAAGTGTTACGAAGTGAATGCCGATTCAATTAAAAATATTAATTTTATAACAATTGAAACTCTCTACAATACAATGACAAAAGAAGGATACAATTTATATATATACATAATACTCAGACATATAAAATATTCATATATATATACACACACATATACATAAATACACTCATATACACATATATATAAATATACAGGATGTTCTTTTAACCCTGTCACATCGGAAACCACGATGATCAGTATGAGCAAGAAGACATATTGGCACATTAAAATAAATTTTTAGAGCTACTAAAATCTTAAAAAATAAAATATAGAAAAAAAACAAATGGTTGCTTACTCCTGCAGGGGAGAAACGAGGAGGGAGGAGGGGGGAGTCTGATTCACCGTCAACAGCACGCCCGTACCCCCCTCGCTTCTCCCCTGCAGAAGTAAGCAACCATTTGTTTTTTTTAATATTTTATTTATAAACAAAACTTTTGTTCTAAATATTTTTTTAAATATGCTAATATGTCTTCTTGCTCATACTGATCATCGTGGTTTCGGATGTGACAGGGTTTAAAGAACATCCTGTATATGTGTGTGTATTTAAGGGTGTTAATGTATATGTGTGTGTGTATATGTATAAATATTTTTGTGGGCATGTGTATATGTATGTTTACATATATGTATGTATATATGCATGTATATGTGTGTATGCACGTGTATGTATGTGTGTATGTGTATGAATGTTTATAAGGGTGCACACGTGTGTGTATGGAGATATATAAATTAACATATGTTTATCTGCCTTAGCACGGGTCTTCTCCTACTAGACATTACTACTAAAAAAATGTAAAAAAAGTTAAGTTATGAAATTTGAGATCATCTATTAGTTTATTTACATTTTTGAAGAGTTTTCAAAAAGTTCAAGCTATGTTTTATTAAACTGTGTTTTTTGACTAATTGAAAAAATGGGCAAAATTACACATTCGCGTCCGGTTCGGTCCCGCTAATGTCAGAGCAAAATAGACCGAGATACCGGGAGCATAGTACCACCGGGAAGCCAACGAGGACAAAAATATCCCAGCCATGTACATTATACACGTGTTATTATGTGGGAACTGGTGGGAACGTCTCACCGCGGTCGTGGACAACTTGAGGCGGCAAAATACGTCAAATCAACTAGAAAGAACATCACGATTCTTCCAATAAAAAGTATCGAAACAGCGCGAAATCGGTTTAAAGTAAAACAGAGAATCTTCCATCTCGGTTCTAGATTATTATTCAAATTTTATTAGCGGGAAATAGAAGGAAAACAAAAACAAAGTACCTAACTACCGATTTTTGAAAAATACATTTGGAATTAGTATTTTAGTAAGATTTCACTGATTACTGAGTACCTACTCGTTAAAATAAAAAATAGTACCGACCCAGCTAGAATCTAATTAGATTCGCACTCCTTTCACTGCTGGCATTGATTTATTATTTTTATGTAATATTATTTACAATTCAGTTAGTTACTAAAATAAAACTTACAACCTTGATGCATGGTAAAACAAAAGTAAAATGATCGTGTCTTTTAACAGATCACTGAACAAATGACTAAGAATAAATAAATTATGATGAAAATTCTCTAAGTAATTTGAAATAATTACGCGTTTCATTTTATTCAAAAGAAAAACAGGATATTCGAGTAAACCGACATGAGTTACACACACATACTAGTTATTAATTTGTCACTTACCGGCTCCGAGATCTTCCCTCACTGCGAGGGCGCATAACAAGGAATGCGCGATGTCGAAATAAGGGAACATTTTAAGTTTGATGACCTGGTTGGCCACATCCAGGAACGCTTCGGGATCCATTTTGAGAGGCTTTAGTTTCTGCCTCTCTGGAAAATTGTACGCGAAAACGCTTGGAACCCAACGTTTCCACCCCGTTTACGACGGCGATGTTTGCACCTTGTTGCTGAGAGACAGACTGATTAATTCTCCCGTTCGCCGCCGCGCGCTACTGTCACTTTTAGCAATCGAGCTTCGCTATTCAAACAGCTCGAGCGACAGTTTGTTAAATTATGCAAATATATAACAAAGTTTTTAATTATATATACAAATATATTTGTTTATTCTACAATGTAAAAGTACTTTTTTACTTAAATTACTTATGCTACCATAAAATGACAGATAGGAGATAGGACCATTGACGTTGGATAGATACTATTCGCATACAACAGTAATTGTATTTTAGTGATATTTATGCTTAAAAACATGATTTAAGTTAGATTTAAAAAATACGTACTGTAAAAATAATAGTTATTTTGAGTAATATAAATGAAAAAATATACATTAGGTTAAATATTTAAATTTTGCACCTTCGGCTATGGTTTCCGTAGTGTAGCGGTTATCACGTGTGCTTCACACGCACAAGGCCCCCGGTTCGATCCCGGGCGGAAACATATGGCTTTTTTAAAAAACTTTACCATGAAAATATTTTTTATCATTCACACATAATTTTAACTCATCCCTTAAAGATGTTTAAAATTAATTTAATTGAAAATATCAAGATAATGCATACTACCTATTACCTAGAATAATACCTACCGAAAGGCGAGCGAGATGGATCGGCCATGTAATACGTCAAGAAGGCCTCCTGCATGTCATATTAGAGGGGATGACCGAGGGGACAAATTCTAGGGGACGCCCACGCCGAGAGTACCTGGAGGACCTATTAGAGGACGTGCGCTGCTCATCATATGGTGACTTTAAAAGAGCCGCACAAGACAGGGAGGAATGGAGGAGAAGAATGAATGTAATTGCTGCCAGCCAATCCCAGGATTGAGACCAGAGAAGAAGAATATTGCTTTAATTGAAAGGGAAAGGGAAAGGCGGAAATGTTTCTTAAATGTCTCCATTCTCAAAATAACAGGCTAAAAAAAAAGTAATTTTAAAATATTTTTTTTTTATTGGTTTCTCAAATACAAAAGTATAAAAACATTTATAAATAGTTACCCATTAAGTTATCTTGTAAACATAAAATATTTTTTGTAAACTTAATGTTTCTATCGGACTTTTGATATCGGTACATTTTTATCTTCCCAATTTATATAAAGAATTGCTTGAGATTCTATTCACATTATAATTATGTACTCTATGTTAAAATTAACATCAATTCAATTGAACTCAAATGATTCTAATTAATTAAAATATATTTGCACTCTAGTCATTGATAAGTATGTAAATGCTTTTAATAAGAATCAAACTATGTATTTATTTCATGTAAATAATTTCTTACAACTTTTTTATGAACAAGTAAATCAATATTTTATTTATATATTAAACAGTGCTGTGGCATCCGAAACATCACCATAAAAAAATAATGCACTATTTTTTAAAAAATCATGGAAATATTTATTTATCCATTATTTGAGATAAGTAAAAAGATTAAAAATCAAACAAAATTATATTTCTTTTTAAAGGTACACTATCTTTATTCTTAATTATATTTCTTTACTATTATTTTAAAACCTCTTAAATCTCAAAAGCTCATTTTTATAGCTAATCTTAAACATAGACCTTGGTCTACAAAAATATTAAAATAATATATTGGTGCATTCATATCGTCTGTGATACTGCAATACCGCATAACTATCAATGGAACTCTTGGCCGGGGAACCTAAAAAGCATTCTGTTAATATATTACATCCGATTTTCATCAATCAAAAATCCCACTGGAGTATCAGAAAACTATCATTATTAAAACTAAAAATAGTTATAATTTAAAACCAAGGGCTATTACATCCTATAATGAATTTATTTCAGTTGAAAAAAAATTGTAAAAAAAAAACAAACAGGTTTTGCGGTATTGCATTATTACCAATGATATGTTCTTTCTACCAGTGTCCTTAGGGAAAGAGGCTTTAAATAATTGCAGTATTGATGAATTTTAATCACATATCGACCAACTTGCACAAAATGAACTTACGATACATCATAAAAATGGGGCTTTATAAATTGACCATGATTATCAACTCTGCTGACACTCGGTCATTATGTCAGATGCTATTTACAGTGAATTTTTATCTGCAGAAAGTTTGTATTATTGTCAAAATTAAGTAAAAAAATAATATATGTAGAAATTGATTGACCAATTGAAACACGAGTTTTATTTTTATTTGAAATTAATTTGACTAATGACCATTATTATTAGCCGTGAATTATCCCATCAAAATGTATTTCATTGACGTAAAACAATATTACATTTTATTTTATTTCTTATTATAGTCCTTATACAATTACATAGTATTACTTATAGCTATTTAATTTATTATTTAATATGTTTACATTAATTATTAATTTTGGAATTCTTTATCATCTTTGCTAGAATCCTCTTTTAAAAGTAAATGTCTGCATACTTCTCAAATATTTCTATGTTGTATTTTACACAAACGAATTATCTTTATGCATTACGTATTAAATTATTACATAGATGGTACAAACATAAGAAAAATCACATGCGCTCAAATAAATTATTGGTTTTAATTGACATGAAATGATGTTCAAATCCAAATGATAAGAATCCTTAATCACCAACACTCATCTTAGGCAGGTCATCAGTAAAAAAAGAAGACATAAAAGGACTAACAGACATAAAATTTGTCAATTTTTACCATAGGCTTCCTAGAAGCTACACTAAATGTCGCAACAGGTTATGACTTTCGGGGGTTCAAATTTAAAAACCCAAAAATTCCAGTTATTTGACACAAATTTGTTTTATATTGTAAGCTCTAGACCTTCCCAGTTGCCAGATAATGCCTTAAAATAAATTAAAAAATGTAATTCACTAAAAATGAGCCTTCCCGGTTGAGGAAAATTGGTGAGTGGGATTCTTTGAACAGGCACTAGATAGAGTTCTGATAAGTCTTTATACCATAGAATTAAGAATAGTACAGAAACCGCATATGCGCATCAAACAGAAGGCGACTAAACTACTCTTAAAAGAGTAGTTTTACGTTTTGACCCATTAGTTTCTTTGTAGACGTTGCTCAGTGCGCAAATCCCGATTTGAATTCAACTATGCCGTGTTGTGTCGTTTTAAAGTGTGGAAATACTGCTGGGATCTTAAAAACCCAGGATAGGATCACATTTCATGTATAATTAGCATGCGCATGTGTAAGTAGCATATGCATTACTTAAAAATTGAATTATTTTTCCATTTGTCAGATTGTCGAAGAAAACAAAATGAAAATTTCGTTAGTGTTGCCAGGGTAATTTTTTTTTTTTACCCTACTTTGCTCATCCAATGAGAGAACTAATGAAAATTGGACATTATCTTTAAAACATCAAATATTATTTAACCTGATATAAAAATATCCGCTTTATGTCAAATAAAATTTGTTTTATATTTTAAGTTCAAAGATCATTAATTCAATTACTTTTATAAAATGACCCTTTACTTATCTACTCTGTTGTGTCAATCAATGTTTCCGCATGCACAATACATTTTTTGAGAAATTAACAAGGTGCTTTGTTTTTTACCTTACATTTGTTTAATGATTATATTTTTTCCCATCTGACATTACGCGGCGACTTCACGAATGTGCGTTCGGCGAAAGTGGAGCAAAGTGGGGAGATTTTTGGACACAGTCCGATGTATTCAAATATGATTCTACGCCTCTTTCTGGACTGTTCTTAATTCTATGCTTCATATAAATGTTATTAAATATTGATAAAACCTAATACATAATCTGTCACAATATACTGAGCTCTAACAAAAGTTCACATTTGGAGAAACCAGCTACAATTAGTTCAAGCACTTCATAGTATTAAAATCAATCAAATGCAATTTATGTATCTTTCTATATATAATATCGATTGCAGCTATGTACACTATCATATGTTGAATGCCACAACTTCTCAGGACCGCTGATTATCCCACATGTAACGTTCGTAGAAACCCCATTAAACCTAACGTTTCACCAATTCGACGAATGATTTTTGTGATTTTTATTTCAAATTAAAAACATATGTTTCTGTTATGTTTATTATAGACATATTCACATTCATATATTTCGTAACAAACTGCTGGACATAACTCGCTGCCCTAGTTCTTGTATGTTCACTAGACCATTTTTAGCATAATTAAGTTATGAATGCCAATATGTTCATTATCTTATTACGCGTCCATGTAGCTAAAGAATTATTATTTTTTCCATTATTTAAAAGTATTTTCAGCATTCTTTTAGTGCAAATCTCCACTAATTAATTTTCCTTATTTGACTTTAAAAACAAAAAAAATGTTCATTGTAAAATTTGCAAAATGGTCTGTCGAACATACAATAACTAGGGCAGCGAACTATCTCTTGAGAGACCATGGCAAGCACTGAGTTGATAAGCGACAACACAATCATTGGCGTGCGCGGCAAAAAGATAAAGCGCATTTACTATCGTGTATTCGTCGATGCGACGAAGGTTAGGTGTCTAGAGTTCTTTCTTCCAAGTCGGTCCCTCAATGCTGAGGATCGTGACCACCATGAACACTTCTGATTAGTCTGTTCCACTCCAATCTGTCCTCAGCCCGACGAACCGACACATCAAATTTTAGCCCCGTAGCCTCCTTTAGTCGGTCAGTCCATCTATATGGGATTCAACCCCGGCTTCTCCTACCTTCAAGAATTAAAGCGTCATAAATTAAGCTTTACTTTAATTTTAAAGAATCTAATTTGAATTCAGGATTATACTTAGTAAATTTAATGAGAATCATATCACTTAAGAATGTTATGTCTATAATCAGCTCTTTTAATCAGTTGTCCTGAAAAGCTGATGTTTTCGACACACGATAGTTTGTGTAGCTCCCATCGATATGTTTATCATGACAAATATTAATGTTTTACAGTTGTCTTACATATTTAGAAAACAAATCTTGCACAATGTAAATAGCAATAATTAAAATAAAAACAGATTGAGTGATTTCAATGATTTTTTCCAGCTGATCTGTTTGTATTTTCATCTGCCAATTCTGCTGCTGGAACTTCAACTGGTTTAGGACTTGCACTCTTTGGTCTTTGATTTGATGCTGAAACAGAATATGATAATAATATTTCAATTTATTTAATTTAATTTTTTAAAACAAACCCAGACAAAAACTTTAGTACTTTGTTTCACATTCAATAATAAACACAAAATAACAATATTTTTTAAACCCGATTTTTATTAACATACCCATGGTAAGTAAATGACGGATAATAATAAAAAATAATATACAATTAACAAACACATCATGCTGGTTTTATATTTGCAACAAAACTGTATTTTAAATATACTTTATGTCCTTAGGTTGATACGAATGTTAAATGGTTTTTTTTCTCTCCAAATAATGCAGTGAGCCTTAAGGCTTACTATGATTATGCTTTGCATTACCATAATATGGTTAGGTATCTTTAACAAAAGTATCATATTATAAATGTGCCAGTAGATATACGAGTAAGCAGGTGGATCATCAATTTCAAATAAAGTTAGTATGTATGTAGGTGAAATAATTCGGTCAGAATCTCACCCACATCAATGAAGGTTACAGCTATTTAACATTCACAAAGATCAACTGATGGAAGAATTGAAGGAATATAGAAGTTAAAATACAGGCAGAGTGGTGAATGTCACACAGTGTGTAAAGTGGGCACTTAAACCAGCCAATGACGGGTCTTAAGCCCTGTAAATAAATACCTAGACTTGTCGGTCAAATAAAAAAATATTGTGATATGATAAATTCGAATCAAATATTGAAATATGAAATACCAAAAAATACAAAAACAATAAATTATAATCCTAGCTTACAAAACACATACAATATACTCGTAAGTACATTGGGTAAATGCAAAGCACATTTTTTTACAATAAAAATTATCCATCAATAACTATAACTATGTAATCATTTTATGGGTCATGCAAAAGCAGACATGCTAAATTAGGATTAACAACATTAGCAACTATTATAAAAAGCATAAAATGAATATTTGTCTTATCAGTCACCTTTCATTTTCATATGAGGATAAGATCTATAATTAATTTTAGATCTTCGGGGTTTTGTTGTATTACTATTCACAGGTACTAAAAAAAATATCATACATTATGTTAGATGTAAAAGTACTAATTTTAGTTGTATTATAATTTTCACGTCAAGACAAAATAATTTTCCTTACTTTTGACCCGAATTTTACATTTATTTAAACTAAACAGCGGTTAGTAATGATAAAGAGATAACTTCTATTTATGTAATTTAGAGATTGAAGTCCCTTTTCAAAGTTAACTTGTTAAATTTTATATGTTAAACATTTTTTTCAAGTGGATTGCATCTTTGCAAAGTACATAGGTGATGAAGTAATCAAAGTGTCTTGTAATGGTACGATGATAGCATTGCGGACTTTGGATCTGATGATTGACAGATTGAAACCGCACCCTGCCACAACTGATATTTGAACACAAGGCATTTACATTATCATGAAAAACCATACCTACAACTTGTTACAATATTATAAAATATTAAAATTAAAAAAAATAAAATTATATTAACTACGTCTGTGACAGCACCACTACACCGCATAATATTATGTGAGTTATTTAATATCAAAAAGGTTCATAGGTTGAGTATTCATCAGGTATAGCGGTAATAAATTCATTGTCATTAACTAAATTAGTGTTTAAATTAATAAATATAATACATCAAATAAGTGTTAAATAATAAATAAAATATGTCAATTTTGAATGCGGGGAATGGGTTAATCACACAAAACCATGTGACCATACTTATATTGTACGAGCACTTATAGAATGGTTTATCAAACAATTATTACTTCTTTAAACTGCACTTAAATAATATAGCCTAACCACAATAATAGCTCTTTCTGTTACAAGTATTTTTACAGAGTCAGAGAATCTCTTTGAGAATGGAATAGGTAGTAAACTCTGAATATTTACAGGGCTCGTGACCTGTCAATTTACACTGTGTAACTAACATTAGCAATTCTTCCTATGTTTGAAAATCTTTAATTTCTTCAATTCTTCCAATGATTAATGTTTATGAAGTAAACGAGCTGGAACCATCATTGATGTAGGTAAGGTTTCTGAAGTAAATTATGCCTAAAATATTTTTTTCATGGTAATGATTTTTGCAAATCTTTTATACTGAAAAAATGACCTAATTTGGCATTTCAACCCATTTTAATTTCTAGTGTTTAAATCATAAAATAGGAAATTATTTCATTCGTGCTTTTATCACCTGATTTAGGAGAAATCCTTTCTGATTTTTTAGGTTGTTCTGTTGAAGTTCCTTTTTTTTCATTGGAAGAAGACTCCACAATTGAGGACTTTTCTGATTCAACAAGTGCCACGTTAATATTATCTTTCACCTCTTCAGACTGCGAGGATGATTCTAGTGATCCATTTGGTGAGGGTAATTGTAAAACATTTGAACTTTGTTCCATCCCTTTTGCATTATCTTTTTCAACTTCGATAAACTTTGTCGAAATTTCAGCCGGTTTCTCAATATTAATTGAAGTTTTTTCATCTTGTTGATCTTCAGGTTTGTGAGTCTCATTGCTAATGTCAACATCCTCATCTTCACCTTCACTCGATGTTTCCGATGTTTCTGAATCATTTGATAAATCCTTGATCTGTAAATACAAAGACAGTAATAAATTAATAATAACTTTTAAATTCAAATAATTTCACTATGTATAAAATATGCATTTAACATATAATATTTGAGGTCTGATACAGTATGTACATATTCATACTTTTATGATTCTTTATGCAAAATTAGTGCAGATAAGTTTTGTTTCGTTTTCTGTCAATTGTTTTTTGCCGAATTAATCCAATAATAATTCACATTTGTCTTTGCTTTCCTCAAGTAGAAACAGCGAACATTACAAAGTCGAGTTGTGGTCCCGTGGCTAGCGTTGCGGACTCACGGATCAGAGGTCAGAGGTTCCAGCCCCAATCTACTCCAACTTGATTTCCATTTTCTAATAGTGAGTTATTTACAACTTGTTGAAAATGGCCACTAAAATTGAAATATTTGGGCAAATTGTAAGAGCGCTAATGTTTCTTTTTTTATTAAAAAAAAAAACAAAAAATTCATCACTTTACAGTTTAATATCTTTGACATGTTAGTCAGTTTGCATGTGTGGTTTTTGCTATTTGGTCGCTTATTTCCAGAGATAACCACAAAAATCCGGATTTTGTGCATCAGATTTCACATGCATTCCCCCTACCAACTCCCCGCTGTACCTCCCCACTACTGGATTGCCTGACTTCAGATCAGTTTTACTCAAAGGGTAGTAGCGAGAGGACCGCGATGTCATATAGCATCCTCTCACAAAAGTGTTTTATGAAAAAATGTATGAATTTTGCAGAAAATTCGTAACATTATGAAACACTACCATAAAAATCGTTATGACATTTGTTATTTTCTTAAAGTCGTATTTATAGCATTTTAGCTGGGATATTCCTGGTACCGCCCTCAGGAACTCATGGATCTTTTTCACGCTTAGGCTCGGAAAGGTTAAAATACAATTAAAAGACATTTTATGAAATTCTATGGACTAGTCTTATTTATCTCTAGCTTCGACCATAAAAAAACACAATTAATATACATGCAAGTTCTTTTAAATATTATTACTGAAAAATAGTTTTTTTTAAATATCTTTAATGATTTTTCGTTGGTGTCCTAACAGCATCATCGTTAGAGCATTCTGTCTCTACCTAGTAGTAAAAACAATAATAATGAGGAAGTTCAACTGAACTTCAAACATCAAAAACCACTTTTTTGTTGTTAAAAGACTATTAAACTAAGCAACTTAACACCTATACACATTCTATGTGAATGTGATGCTTTACATCATAAAAGGAGCCTCATCTTCGGGGGACCACTGGTTAAATCTAAGGGTGTTAAAGAGCTTGCCCCCTACCTAATAGGCCGATACTTAACGGATCTGGGCTTGGAGGGGGAGATTTAGCAAAATGTAAACTCTCGCCTTCCACACAGTAGCCAGGCTCTGTATAGACCTGGGCTTGGAGGGCGAGAACTATTCACGGGGACCCGTCACAATAGATCTTCACGGGTCGCAGTGACGTCAGGAGCTTGCATAGCACTGACCCCCACCACTAAGAATAAGAATAATAATTAAACTAAGCAAAAAAAAAATTATAAATTGCATTATCAGCGCTATGATTTTTTGAAGTTTTGCGTATCTGAAATTACTCCGCGTGTGACGTCAGAGACTCAATTCATTTTATTCTCTGTCATTTCTGCCGATTAGTCCGATTACGATAAATAAACTGGAAATATTTCACAGCTCTCTAATTATTGGTTGATTCATATGAACTAGTGACGTCGTTCAAAGTAGTTGGTTTTGATTGAAATATTTTTTAAAAATGTACATTTTCAAGAAACTTTACTGTAATGCTCTAATTTTTACCTTTTTTTGTATCCAAAACATTTTTGTATCCAATTTCCCGAATAGGCTAAAGTTCCTCATTGTCTTAATTGAATATTATGTAGACATTTTTTTCAAAAAGCCAATGCAACTAATCTTAAGTCCTGATGTGGTCTAAGCAATCATCATCATCATAAACTCTAACCCATACCAGATGGTGCAGAGCGCACTACATTGTTAAATTACATGCAGTGTATCTCTATCATGATCATGTATTACTGGAAGGCAAGGAGATAAGTCTTTACTTCAGAGACCGTTCCATGGACAGTAAAATATTTCAGTGTTAAATCACCTTTTCAACAAAATATGGACCCTGGAATCGATCCCAGGACCTCAAGATGGCAGGCTAACATATCAAACACAACACAACGAGTAGGACTTATCTCCACTCAATTTTCTTTTTCAGGATTTTTACTGAGTCCTAAGCACTCATCCAGGGTTCTGGTTCGATTGCACATAAAGAACTGTATTTTTCATCAAGGTTGATTAAGCAAAGATTCTCTAACTGTGGACTGTATATATTACCCGCACTAATTTTCTTAGCAAAAAACAGAAAATCAGAAATTTACAGCACAGAAATCACAAAAATTTTGTAAATAATCTTCCAAAAATTGAATAGAAACTTACAGAAAATTCAGAATCGTCACTATCAGAATCACTGAGAAGGTCTGTCTTTGTTGTTAATTCTTTTAGTGCTCTGTCAGCATCAAAAGAATCATTAGCTTCAGTATCATCAAATGATCTCTTTTTGTGTGGAGTATGTGTTGTTTCCTGACATACCTATAAAATAAATGTGCAAACAATAAAATATATTAGTAGGTACATTCATTTATTGTTCATCAAAAGACAAGGAGTATGTTGTTCTGTGGGTCGTTGGCAATTGATTTTGTTCTGTGTAATTTTTATTGATCCAATTTTGTGAAAATCACCCCAAGGACACTGTAATATAGATTCTATGTTTGTAACATTCACTTGTGCTTTATTTAAGGATATTTATTGTACTCATGGCTTGTTATTTTATTTTTAAATATTACCTATATTTATAATTGTTTTGTGCACAATAACAGGCCAAAAGAGTGAATTACAGCAGTAAAATAGAGCACAAATCAACATAGGTTGAGAATGTATTTTTTAAATTATGGTGATCTCATCGGCAATCAAACTCAGAATCCCCATGTGAAGGTTAATTGTCTCAACCACTACACCACCAGAGCCACTCATTATATTAAAAACAAAACAGTTAACCTATATACAGGTATTCATTAAACCCTGTCACATCCGAAACCACAATAATCAGTATGAGCAAGAAGACATATTGGCGCATAAAAAAAAATTTTTTGGAAGGAATACATTTTAAAAATTAAAATGTCAAAAAAAATTAAATGGTTGCTTACTTCTGCAGGAGAGAAACAAGGGGGGAGGGAGGAGTCTGATACACCGACAACCGAGCTTCCCTAACTTCTCCCCTGCAGAAGTAAGCAGGGATTTATTATTTTTATATTTTATTTTTAAAAAAATTCTTTGTTCTAAATATTCTTTTAAATATGCTAATATATTTTCTTGTCAAGACTGATCATCGAGGTTTCGGATGTGACGGGGTTTAAAGAACACCCTGTATATGTTAATAATTAATTAATAAAAATATTTACATTTGAAAGGTAATGAAAAAATTTTGTAGGTTGTTAAATCATAGACAAAGAATTTCAAAATGAAATCGAAATATCATTTTACTGATTAAATTAATATTATAAAATAAAAATCATAATTTTCAGTGTTCCAATGCTAACATTATAGACACAGAATTAAAGTCGGTTATCTTTCTAACTAATGTTAATTGATTTATTTTTACATCATTTTATTTTGCCTAAAAGCACTCTAAAAATTATTATTTTTCCTTAGTAGAATCAATTATAAATTATAAGGTATGGCATAAAGTTGTGAGGACATTAAACTAAAACTAATATTAAAGTGATCCAGTACTCTATAAGAGAGTTGTACCAGCAGAGACAAATAAGTGATCAAATTCTCCTTTACAAAACGATGATTACTGTTGCTTTGCTTCATTTTAGAACAATTTATTAATAATAATTTCAAAATTCCTCTCAAACATAATGCACGCTTCACATATAATGATGGTTTAGTCGTGCCAAAACTATGTGTTAAGTATGGTAATAGAACTCTTAATTATTTAGTACTCGGCATTTTTAATTTATTGACAAAAGAACTTAAATTCAACACACAAGGTCAAAAGTTTATGTGGACCTAGATAATTTTTTTTATGTTTTCTTCCTTGTATTTGAAAATATAAAAAAAAACAGTTTATTTGTATCTATCTGATCTTTTTATGTTTTTTATTTATTCAGATAACAATTATAAGTATGCAATATTACTACTAAATACAATTTTTATATTAATTATTTACATAAATTTACATTAACGTAAAAGAAAAAACAATTCTTGTTTAAATAATGGGAAGTGACGTCTTTCAATAGTTTGTTTATTTTATTTTAAATTATTAATATGCTTAGGGTGACATATAAATTTAAAAAAATATATAAACGGTGTTTTTAATCAGTGCTACAATTTTTTTTTTATAAATGTAACTTTTCACTTCTTTCTTAAATACGTCCTGACTCCACTATTTATTTTCTTCATTCATTTCATGGAAGAAAAATATCCCTCTGTAAGTATAATGATGTTGTGTTGTAGTTGTTTTTAATTTGGGAATTTAGATATTACCACCTCTTCTAGGTCGCGCACTTGCGTTTTCTGACGTAGAAACAATACTATTTATTTTGTCTTTATGTATTTTAGCAAATAATTCTTTTTAAATAACATTTTTTTATCTAAAACCTTGAATTTATTTAATAATTGAACAGTGGGAAAAGTAGATGGTTTTTTTTTAATAACTTCTCTTATAATTTTTTAATTTTTTCGACCGATAAAATATTTGTTTTAAAAGCATTACCCCATCCGATTATTCCGTACTGTAATATGGATTGGGCTGATGAAATTGATTTTAATTTTTCGATGGTTAATATATTCCTTAATCTAATAAATACTTATACAAGTTTTCTCATTCAATTATATCTGTCTATTCATTTTTTTATAAATTTGGGTAATACATATTATATTGGTTAGTATTAATATAAATCTCCATCAACAAGCCACAGAAAGTGGCTTGGTGGGATTTTAGTTACTGTATTTAAAAAAATAAAATAATAACTAAAATGTTAAAAGCGTTAAAATGTTCATTAATATAAAAATATAAAGAATTAAGTCACACCGAAAACAATAGATATTCATCAATTTATAATTTCAAATTTTATCATATTTTTACCACAATAGGCTCTCCAGAGTTTCGGCGTAATGGTTTTATCTGCTTCCCATTCGAGTAACGAACAACTTTATAGCACAAAACACCTTGCATCTTGCTGAAAACCAAATTCTTCCAATAATCAAATCCACTTTGTTCATCTTCGGCAGATCTGTTTTGCGCTTTCATTCTAATATTTCTCATACCGTGATATTTGATTGCCCGAAGAGACCGGCGAGTGTTTTGGACAAATCTCACCTGAAAGATAAAATAATCCCTCATAATCATCATACACTTTGACCATAGGGTCAAAAGTTAATTCAAACACATTTTTTACTGATATTTTCTGCATCATTATTTTTTTCGCTTAATCACTTGGTTCATAATAAAATATGACTGTAATAATTTTAATTTATTATTTGTATTATTAAAAATTAATGTGATAATGATGATATCAAGTTTACAGTGCATTAGGTGGATAAATGAAATTAAATCTGTGAAATTATTTGTAAATAATTACACAGCGGTACATTATGTAACATTAGAAAGAGAAAAAACTAAAGCTTATGTAGAGAAAAATGTTACTTGGTAAATCTTTTAGTATGTAGGTATTTTTTCTGCTTTCAAAATATTATTGTGTACTTGTTTTCAAGTTTCTCGTAATAATCTCAGTGTTGAATACACCAATACACATCAATAAAAACAAAATGTATTTTTCTTAAATATTTCAAACCTAAAATCCAGTTTAAAAACAATGGTGATACCATGTCACTGAAATAAAGAAAACATCACATTGTTTCATATGTTTACAGAGATAAATTGTGTAGCATTACAAAAATACTGATATTATAATAATTTGTCATCACTTTTTCTAAACCAATTTAATCCCTGATATTGTGTTTGGAAATGCCAAAAGATATGAAAATATGAATTTATTTCATATTGTTTTTTTTGTATGTTTTTGAAAAATCACAGTTTGTATATATTATATTGTTATGATTCATATTTTGAACGGTTATCTTATTAAATTTCAAAGTCAATAAAATACATGATAATGTTTATTTAAAAAATTATATCATTATTACTATCATTCCCCTTTCCAAATCCAGTTGTGCATAGGGACTGCATTGGTTGACCAAATGCAGCGTATTTTAATCATCTGTTACATGGCGGTAAGCTGATCATTCCTACACTTCAATTTGTATAAACCACTTTAATTTTTGGTTATTCGTCGACCGATTTCGAGGAAACTACCTCATCGCCGGGACTTATTCTAGCTTAGAATCACTCACATTACTATTTATACTATAAAACGTTGTAATAAGAAGAATGAAAGAGCTAAAAAGAAAGAAGATAATATGAATCGTAAGATAAATATTACAATGATGATGATTTTGAATTGTGTCTATTTTTAAAGTTTAGAAATAAGTTAGGCTAAAGTAAATGATAATAAGTTGACCCATACTAAATAATCAATTAAATTTAATTTCGAGGCTTCTTCAAAAAACATTCCCACTATGATTCATATTACAATAGAACTCAGTTTATCCAAACTCTAGTCATTCGGATTGCCGAATATCCGGAACGTTATTTGTAAATAAAAAAATAAGGAGATGTTAAAACAAATAAAAAAGTTGGATGCAGAATTTCAATGTTAAGTGATGACGATATACTTCGAAGTCTAATAGACGAGTATCCACAGGTAAACGATGAAGACTCTGACGCTACCTCAATTGAACCAGAAGTAGGACCTCTGCAAATGAGGTATTTACTTGTTTAGGCATTGCCTTAAAATGGATGGAGCAACAGCCTGAATGCATCTATACACAGCTTCTCACCGTCGAGTGTTTGCGGGACATTGTTGCTCGTAAATGAGTTTCTACATCAAAGCAATTAACTTGGCTGGACATGTTTAAGTAAGTTTTCAATGAGATTCCAATTCCCTGTTTTATTTAAAAAGAATCTTAGAGCAATTTTAGTGTTTCCTTTCAAAACATTCCCTTAATTTGATGATTAATCCAACTATTCGTATTTCTGCATATCCGGATAACGTCTGGAACTCATTAATCCGGATAGTTGGAGTTTTACTGTATCTTCTTTCTATCTTGTTCTTTCCTTCTTTTCTTACAATATATTATAATATAAATAGTAACGCGAGTGATTCCAAGTTAGTATAAGTTCTGATGATGAGATAGTAATCTCAAAACGGGTCAGCATACAACTAAAAAATTAAGTGGTTTATAACTAAATTTACAAACAAGTAAGTGTAATTGATGTCATACGAGAATAAGTCATTTATATATTTTTAAAAGTTCATATTTTTTAACTAGTAATGTTTTATCAAACCAATGTTTTCTTTTTCTAATATGTGTGCATAATGATCTCTATCATTTAAATATGTAGTTAATTTTCCAATTTGAATGTTAATAAACTCATTTATTTTAATTTTTTATATCATTCATGCTTTGAGTTAATATTACATTGAGTACATTAAAAATTGGTACCAACAATTTCATCATCTCGCCAACAAAAAAATAAAACATACGTGTTTTTTCATAATAAATATTATTTGTTGGGAGCTAATAGGTTGGAAAATTACTGTTTAGATTTTAGTTTTTATAACCTTTAACCACAAGCTTATGTTATCAACTTATTCTTTTATGTTATCAACATAACATTTTTTAATACCTACATTGAAATATTATTACATTGCCTATCCAGTCCATAAAAAATGTTATACGTACTATTTCAGAAGGCCTGATTGGCCCCTTCCCCAAGAAAAGGGCAATTAATGAAACACTTTCACGAAACAATCTGATGAGTAAAAGAGTCGGCAAAAATAATATCCATGGCAGTGGGCGAGTTAGTTCAGACATTAGTAGTGTCTTATCTTCTCTCTCTGAAACATGAGTAAAAGATAAACAATAAACAAATTAATAAATCAAAAAGATTTATATAAAAATAAAACCATCAAGTAAACTGCACAACGAGTTTTTCTGAGTTATTATGTTGTGTGTCATTCGTTCGCACTCTTTTCTGACATTTTGGATCACATTACATCGTACGTCATAAAGATTGATGTTGTTTGTGTCGATAAATATGTAACATTATGTATTTAATTATGCAGTCATTCCTGTATGCAATCTGGTATTTTGAAATCATCAACATCAACCCTGATGATGGACGCTGAAATGCGATTTTAATCTTAGGAAAAGAGTACAAATGACACACGGCATAGAAACCCAGAACAACTCATTATAAATCTGAACAACTACAAAATTTACACCGAGAAAACCATTCAAATGAATGCACCAGGAGTGAAGATTCACATATTAATTTGTGTGATGAAACCAATACATTTCTCATTAATTATTATTTGAAAATTTGTAGCAGTGAATGGATGTGTAATAAAACAATATTATTGCAACATACTTGCCGGTGGGGGCAGTGACCATTGTGAAGTTTTCTCAATGAGCCACAGGACTTTATCAGTTTGTTTCAGCACAGACTGACCGATCTGATAGCTGGCCATAGTCTCTGCAGTTTCCGTGACAGCCATTCGCGTCCAAGAAATGAAGTCCAGCTGGAAGGCGTTCACAGAATGACACACAGATAAAATTAACCACTGTATATGTTAGCGTAACGGACAACTCACTAGGCACATGTAGACATTTTGATGATCTCACACTACAACCGTTAATAATCACCAAACTCTAAACAGCTACTACTGTTTCATAGATAAATTACTATTATTATATTTGAAGATATGTAGTATGCCAAGTGCAGAGGATAAACATGCACTTATATATTAATTTTAATAAGGACCGTTTATGTACTAAATTTGATTTGCACGCTTGTATTTTATGATAATCAGCTTTCTCTAATGTGTCAACTTTCACGATAATTAATTCTACAGCTTTTTCATACAAATATATTAAATAGGTTTAATTTCTGGATAAATATAATGGTATAACATTTATATTTGCAGCACTGGCTTTGTAATTTAAACATAATTAAAACACTTTCACTGTATGCAGTCATTATGATTTATAATTTTCTAAATTTATAAAATAGGATCATACTAATTTCTAAATAAATACTGGAGAAATTTTGTTCTACTATATTTGTCCAGAATTATTAAAAGATTTATTTAATATTAATTTACTTCAGAAATTCATCATCATTATCATTCCCTGTCCGCACCTAAAAATAGGGCGCTGCATTGGTAACTAATCGCAGCGTATCTTGATCATTTTTGTTGCATGAAGGTAAGATGATCAGTCTTACGCTTCAGGTACCAATCCAGGTACTATGAAATATTGTAGTGTGAAAACACTCTTTTAAATTAATATTGCATATCAACTATGTCGGGAATCGAACCCGAGACCTCTTGCATGGTAGGCAAACACGCTAACCATTACGCCATGAGGCCAATTTCAGAAATTAGACTAATATGTTCTAACATAATTTAAATATAACAGTGTTTTCTTTACTTTACAAGAAATTAATCAAACAAGTTTCTGTAGAAAGATGTTGGATAGTTAATAATGTACAAATAAGTGAAGTTATTTAAAGAAATGCCAGAAAACATAAAAAAAGTATAAATATATTTCAAATTAAATGTAAAGGAGCATATATGTAAACATATTAGGTTATATGTATTATGTAAATAGTGAATATACATAAGTTAATATGATTGTAAATATAAAAGAACAGTTTGAATATTATAAATTGGAATATTAGGTGTGCAATAATAGTGATAAATAACGTTAAAATAAGTATAGACGTAAATATTATATTAGACTATGTTTATCATAGTACTAATAAAAAAAAAATTAGCATACAAAAAAATGTTATTTTAAGAAAGTCATTTTGCTTCCTTATTTTAGTCAACTCATAATATGATTGTACTTCCTAGATAAATCAATAGTACTTACTGTTATACTTTTGAAACCTGATGTTGTGGGTGGAATATCAGGATTGGCCATACTCATTTAATATATGAAAATAAACCTTCACTTTTAAGTTTCCATAAATTGGTATGTTGAATCTAAAATAAAATTTTATCAATGTAGGAACATTCCATTTATTTATTTATAAATTTATCGCATGTCCCCTGGTTAGGATCTAAGATGGCTCAGCCTGTTTTAGAATGAGTTTTTTTATATTTTTGAAATTACAGTACAACGCTGTTTATCCAAACTCCAGTCATCCCGATTGCCAAGTATCCAGATCGATATCAGGAAATAAAAAAATAAGGAGATATTATAATAACAAATAAAAAAGGGAAAATGAGTCTCTTTGTCAAAGCAATAAACTTTGCATGTATTATTTCAAAAGCAATGAAAAAGTGATCTTGGTGTAATTTTTGCGTTTCTTTTTCTGTTTCTTTTAAAACGTTTCCCTTATTAAATTGTTAATCCAATTATTCAGATTTCTGCATATCTGGATAACGTCTGGCACTCATTAATCCGGATAATTGGAGTTTTGGTTTTAAAATTATGCTCATGGACCCCCTCTTGTACCCAAAACATGATCATGAACCCCTCAAGTTAATTAACTCTACCTACATAACTCAAGAATATAAATATTATACATTTAATTTTGATGTCTTGAATGGTAAGAAATGGCGATGTAAAAATAAATATTTAAAATGGCATTTACTGAAATTATAACTTTTGTTTTAAAATACAAAAATACATTGTTTGGTGGGTGGGGGTGAACCTGATGCGATGCTATGAGATTCTTTTTTATGTTCAGCTCTATGTTTGTGAGTAACATTCATAAGTGTCCACAAGCACTAATTTCCGGTCGCTTTCTGTTTTCGTAATAAGATTCATAACTGCCTTGTACACAAATGTGTCGCAAATATTTTTTTACATTAAACCTTTGGCGGATTCCCTGACGTTATCCATGCACCAACAAATTATTTTCAGTTTGCCACAGACCCACTCAGCGGTCACAAAGACCCCTAAAGGGTCTGTCGGAACCACTGTTCTATAAGTACCAATATTGAAAGACCATTATTTAAAAAAAAAACTGAAACTACTTTATTACATGTAAATAACTAAATAAACATAAGAATTAAGTAATTAAATTTATTTGTTATTTTACTATCTAAATTACTGATTACTTGTGAGGAAACAGAAGAGTAAAAAAATTCTAATTATTTGTCCACCTTGTATTCAAATGGTCATTGCGTTTGCCTACGATGCAAGAGGTCTCCGGGTAGATTCCTGGCTTGACTATTTATTTAAAAATGTGTTTTTACACTAGACTATTTCATAGTCCCTTGACTGGCACCCGAACTGAAAGGACGATCATCTTAGGTACATGTAAGCCGTTTCACATAGGAGTTGGCAGAGGGAATAAAATGACACATCACTGTTTTTACATATAGACCTAGATTTTTCTACATTCAAACATCTTCTTATGCACACTCACCAATTGTTCTGACATTTGACCTGTTCAACTTTGAATATTTGTTGGATTTGGTTAGCTATGTCATTTTGACATGACCTGAATGAAACATTCTAGAAAAAAAAATACTTATCAATTAAAGATCATGAATTTAATAACCATAAAAAGTTTTGGTGTTAATTTGATTTTCTTCTGAACCCTAGAATAACTCTTATGTCATTATCGTTATCTTTCGTGTTTACAAATTTTACAGACCGATTTAATTGAGACAGTCATAACAAGATTTTTTTTTGATCATAATAATATATTTTAAAATCTATTTAATTATTCAGTGCATTAGATTGATATAGAATGTAGGTTTATATGTTTTGAATGTCTACACCATTAATATATATATATATTAATAGTAACCATCGCTTAAACTATAGGGTTCCATTTAAGACCACCAGCAGTGTGATTTTCAATGCTCTCTAAGGGGTGGGTCCCACTATAGGGCCGTTATATTATTTTTGACAAGATTAGGGCCTATATAAATTGCTAACACCGTAGGTAAATGGAATCAAACTTTAGTTTCTACCACTGATTTGTTTTTGTATAGAATCTATAATTACGCTGCAAATAGTATTATGTATTTTAATAGCTATTCGTTTTAAATTACCCGTCAATGGGAGGTGAAATTCCAGAAACTGCTTATTTATTCATACAAATATCAATCAAAAAAAATAATAACATATCCCTAACTCTATAAGGCCAAGAGCCCTGTGTTGAGTTGGGATACAACATAATGGAAAGTGGAAGTATGCATATAAATAAAATAAATAAATATTATTAAACGGTACTGTTGATGTGTTCCTACAGCAGGGGCATGCATTTAAGAAGCAAGTGGTGTTGTCTCTCCTGACTCGCGATGTCACACTTGCCATTTCCGCTTAGAGTATGCCATATTTATACATTTTGTAAATTTAAGTAGATTTTAAGACTGTTTAGATTAAGTATTGCTCATTAATGTCAATCTATCAGGGCTTACTTAAGCCTGTTGATTGGCTTTAAAAATAAAAATAAAATTATCAATACCAAAAATAAAAATTATTACATTAACACATATTTCAATAAACAACTGGACAACACACTTAATAGTATATAAATTTATGCAATATCTCACAGCAGTCTCCTGTAATGGTCTCTTCCCTTGGATAAAATCCAAGCTATGGTTGTGTTCTTTAAATAAAATTAACTTACAAGTGTAGTACTAATAACAAGGTTTTAATTTGTAATAATTGATGGTATATTTAGTGTTTTAAAAGAAGCTGATAGTGTTTGGATTAGATTACAACAAAAATTGTTACTTATTAGGCACAGGCACTTATTCACAAAAATATGAGATAATTAAGCTAATTTATTTTAAGAATACAAATATTTTAAAAAGTGATAACTGCATTAGTATGAATTATAATTAACGTAATACTGCATGATATTTTTTTATAAAAAGAGTTGATTGGGACGTGCTATCAACCAATTAAGTTGTTTGCTATTTTATTTTTAGAGATGTTAACATAATGTGAAATGATTTTATTTTTCAATGTAACCCTTTCAAATCTAAATTGATTCCTGTAGAAATAAAAATATATATTTTATTCTGTTTACTAGAGAATTATTATTAGAATATTTTAGGTATTTTTATTTATCATTTACAAGGATGACAGAAATCCGCCCCAAAACAAAGAAACCAGCCAGCTCGAACTGAAAACTTACCGTCAAATGGGGTAACTTGGACGAAATTGAACTTTGAGCTTCTTCCAAAAGTTCATTTTCAATTAAATAAAATGGTGCATTTATCCAATCCATCAGTGGATGTTTCCCCTTAAAGTTTACTAAGCACATTAAAAGTCTACGGCACTACCATAAAAAATAAATTAATAATCTAATCTCAAGTTGCACTGCAAAGGGGGGTTGGGTATCTTGGGACACTGCTCATTTTCTTGTGATATCTCGAGTTAGAAGGGGAATATAGATATCTTGAGATACTTGAAATTTCAAAAAAAAATGTTTTTGGGAAAATAAGCATTACAAAAAATGTTAAACAAAACAAAATCAGGGGCAATTATATTTCCGAACGAATATAGAGAAGATATGTCTCCCTCTAGAAACCTTTTCAGGCATATTTTTTTACAGTATTTATTTGGTTTAGACTAGCTGATTTGACATCGCTTTTGTTGTGAAAATGTCGATTTCTTGGTATTACAACCGTAAATAAATTTGATAATGAGTCAAATTATTACGTCATTATGGTCTCCTATATCAATTAAAAATGTTCATCCTAAACGTCTCAAGTTAGACCCCAATCTCAAGTTACCCCTTTTGACGGTACTTTTCTGTGTAATGTAGACTACCAAATGCAGCGTAATTCGATCATCTGTTACACGAAGGTCAGTCTTACGCTTCAGGTGGCAGTCCAGGAACAGTGAAATATTGGAGTTCAAATGACCTTTAAAATCAATATTTTATTTCCACCCTGCCAGAAATCGAACCCAGGACTACAATGGGAAGTTAACAGAGTTCTCTTGGACTGCCTGTAAAGTAAAATCATAGTTTTTGTACGAAAATGTGTATATTTGTATGAAAATTTAAAGTATCTCCGTCGGTAACCTGCAATTAAACATGTTTAGAAAAAAAAATGTATGCATATTAGGTATATTTTTCACACAGAAAACTTAATTTTACTTTTTAGATAAAATTGAAGCTAACTGTTCACTTTCCATTGTAATACGGGCCCAGGACCTCAAAAGTTATAGGCGAACGCGTCAACCACTACACGAAGAGTCAGACTTATCTCCACTCGTTTTCCTTATTAGGGATTTTTACTCGAGAACAGCGATTGAGTCGAAAACACTCGTCCGGTTTTTGTTCTGATTTACACACAGAACTGTATTTTTCATCCGCCTGGATACAGAGATAAACGTAGTGATAGAATGTTAATTTATTTTGCTAGAGCTAGAGACCGGTGTTATGTATGGCAAAAGAATTCGAAGACCGATATTTTTGTATACCTATATCTAGGTAAGTTAACTTATTAGGTATAGGTACTCGCAAATAACAAATAACTGGTGTCATTTTCTTACATCCTTGAAAAACAAAGAATATTCAAATAGGTATTTACAATAATTGCGCATAAAATAAGTCTCAATGCCTAGCATGTTTCAGTCATAGGATTCAAAGTCTAACTGAGTCTAACTTCCAGTTTGTCACATTCACCGTATTCGCACTCCGTAGATTTTATATTATTTATCTTTGCGGTTCAGTTGATTACTTTTATATTATAAGAAATGCTAACATTACTGCACCATGTAAATATTATAACATTACAAATAAACGATACAACAAATTCATTTTATACCTTTTAATGATACTATAGTAATTATATGAGTAAGTTGCAAGTTGTGTACTATTAAATTAAAATTTTAATTGATTTTTTATGTAGTAGTTACGATTTTCAAAAATTCGAAATCCTCCGATCAACGAAAAAATCTACATCGCTCTCAAATAGTACGCTTAGAGATCTAAAGTATAATATTTTTTTATGAAAATTACAGTACCTAATCGAAACCATTACGTTTCATATTGTCGCTATACAATCAAATTGGCAATCTTCGTATTATTTTTTCATTCGTTGAAAACGGCTAAGGCAAACAAAAAAAATGTTTTTTTTTTTGATCTGGAATATTTTATCATTCATTGTTATCATTTTAAAATCCTTTAAAAACCTTGACGACATTATTTGTTCAAATGTGCCGGCAATACACATAAATTATCTTATTAAAAAAACCCGGTAAAGATTCTGCAATAAGTAGTTTGAATTTTCTACGCGTAAATTTGAATTTGCATACAAAATTTGGCCGGTGACCCAGCTATTTATTATTGGTAACCAACAAATGTAACTAAACCTTTAAACAATAATTATTCCTAATTCGCGTGAAAAGATCGTCAAA
Source organism: Micrasema longulum (assembly GCF_059751315.1). Classification (NCBI taxonomy): domain Eukaryota; kingdom Metazoa; phylum Arthropoda; class Insecta; order Trichoptera; family Brachycentridae; genus Micrasema; species Micrasema longulum. Next base: position 197,506 of record NW_028277803.1, read on the forward strand.
TAAACAAAAAAATGCTTTTAAAAAAAGAAAACACTCTCTTTCAGATAATTATCTTCGAGAGTCAGATATGCGAAATTTTACAAACAAAAAACTAAAGCCACATTTCAATGCATTAAATAAATTTGTTTTTTTACTATTTATTTTAACAGTATTTTAATGTCAGTTTTAATCAGCAATACTCACCGCGGAATAAACTTTCACAAACTTCAAATAATGTTATCCACTATCCAGGCACCGAAACAAGCCGGCCACTATAAATATTATTGTTGTAAGTAAAAACTTTTAATTTTATACAGTTGAGAGGTTATTTTATAAAAGGGAGTACCTTAATAATTATCCAGTTAATAGTAAATTGTTTGTTTAAAATGGTAATATTATGTATATTGATTGTAAATCGGAATTAATGCAATTAGCTCGACTCGATACTGGAGCCAACTTGTAACTCGCGTTGAAAATGCTCCAGTAATAATCAGCTTTATATTAAGCTGTCTGCATAATGTACTTGTGGCCAGATATTTTCCTTTGACCTATCTCATGTAGAGTGCACAAAGCATATAACATACTTATGTACTCTGACCATAATTCTACGCTACAATAACGGGACAGTTTAATTTTAAACTTTGGTTTTCATAGTTATCCATAGCGTATCATCATTTTAATTCGTTATTTTATTTACTTCATTCGGATACAAATTTAAAAATTAACTTATATTAAAAAACCCATCAAGCTAATTAGAAAGAGCTTGTCAGTAGATATCTATTTCTAAAACTCATTATCCATTATGCTAAAATACTAGTCAGGAAGTTCAGTGCTACGGGAAATTGGATGTAAAAAATGTTTTCGTACACGCGGTAAAATTAGATCATTTAATTGTGCAGCGAGGTTTCTAGAAAATGTATGAAATAAGTTATTAAAATAAATGTAATAAAAATAACTACTTTGAACTACGTTACAAGTTCTCTAGAATCGACAGAGCAATTACAGCGTTGCTATTTGAAAAATATAAAATAACCCACTCTTTTCTATTTTAGAGGCTTGTCAGCAGGGAATATCAGCAGGGGATATGAAGAACACACCACAACACCCAGGCTAATTAAAAGTGAATATTTCTTGGATTTTTTCTTACAGCTGCGGGAATCGAACCCACGACGCCAATTTCAGAGTAAGCTGTCTTACGAACTACGCCTGTCACATGACACACTTCGTGTTGCGATAGATTTCCGGTAGCCATTTTTTTCAACCTTTTAGTGTATTTTTATGCTACGGGGCTCTACTTTTAAATGTCAGTCTTCATTTTGTGATGTCACGGACGAAATTATTTCAAATTTACAAAACTTCAAAAAAAATATTGCGATACGATTATACGATACATAAAGAAAGATTTTTTTTTAATTGTTGGCTTAATTTGATAGTCTTTTAATAAACAAAAAAATAAGTAAAAAAAACATTGAACTTCCTCATTTAATATTACATGACTAGACCATTTGAGTATTTTTTTTTGTTTATCAATCCAGTGCCCAATGCACCACGGGAGGTGAAAGGGGAATAGTGATGATCATATTTTTTTGTGGATGGCCTGATTTTTCCCAAGTGTGAATTCAAATATGTATATTTATATATACTTATACAGGTGTCTAAAGAAACAAAATTATATCAAACAATAGGTAAATAAAATGTGATAGAACACCCTTAGACCTGGAAATAAGTAAAATGATTACCGTTTTCGATATATTAATTGTCAAATGTTTTTTTCTGTTGATTTCGCTTAAGTTACCTAAAATTATATTTTAGTGGATAAAAAATAACTTTTTATTTTCTTTTCTATAACAATTAATAAATTATTCTAAGTTTTAAAAAAATTGTTCCTTTACATACTTGTGGCAGAAGCATATTTTAAAATCATGTGTAAAGTCATTTTTTTAATTTTTTTATTTATTTCTTATTTACATATAATATTACTTTTTTTTAAATAATATTTTTTTATTACAAGACTCACCAAGCCAATTTATATGGCTTGTCGGTAAAGAGCCTTTACATAAAAACATATGACCATACTACATAATTGTATTATAATAATTACTAATAACTTAACTATAAGAAGCGAAAATATATATATATATGTGTGTATATATATATATACATATTATATATACAGGGTGTTCTTTAAACCCTGTAACATCCAAAACCACGATGATCAGTATGGGCAAGAAGACATATTGTCATATTAAAAAAAATATTTAGAACGAAGAAAATTTGTAAAAATAAAATATTCAAAATAACAAATGGTTGCTTACTTCTGCAGGGGAGAAGCGAGGGGGGCGCAGCTGCGTGGTTAACGGAGTGTCAGAAGCCCCCCTCCCCCCGCCACTTTTCTCTCCTGCAGAAGTGAGCAACCATTTATTTTTTTAAATATATTATTTTTTTAAATTTTATTCGTTCTAAACATTTATTTTAATGAGCCAATATGTCTTATTGCTCATACTGATCATCGTGGTTTCGGATGTGACAGGGTTTAAAGAACACTCTCTATATATATTTAATAATATTTAGAAAAATGTAGAAAAGCAAAAATAAGTATACGACATCGCAATTATAAGATAAAAAATAAATACAAAACCGGAATACCAAAATTTAAAACAGAAGTGTATACATAATTAATAGGCATCCATATCCATGTCCATATATCTTTATCCATATCTATATCCTTACCTATAAACACACATATACATATCAATACACATATATACACATATATATATATATAAATATATATATATATATATAAAATATATATTTACACCTACATACATAGTATATCCATGTCCATATTTCATGTTTATATTTTTGTTACATATTCCATTTTATTCATTTAAAAACTCCAGGGCTGGTCCAAACGCTCTCGTGGCCGTATTATCTCATGTATTTACATACAAAATACACGAGAAAAACTGTTTTCTCGTGCCACGAGAGTGGTTCAGAATAGCACCCCAGATCGAATAGCCATTCTCTTATTTTGCCCTTGTCTCTTTTGGTACTGCCATTTCTAAGATGTTTGGCAACAAATTGAACACAACTGGAACCACATATTTTAGAGTTTTTTTTTTCCATATTTGTTGCATGTCTTTGGAATTACTAAACCTTCATTATGTGTAAATCTCGTATTACGACTATGTTCAAGACTTTAGTATTAAACATAGTGGTTAAATGGGCTTTTAAATAACTCTAAAAAAAATAATCACTTGAAAAGAAGACATTTTTTGGCAATCCAAGACGTAGTGAAGGAGCAGTTTCTAAGGAATTACAAAGCAGGCAATTCGATACAAAAGAGTTATATTTTGTAGAAAAAACAAAAAAATTTAATATCTCAAAAACGGTCACTATTTTACTGGACACTATTAATTGTATATAACTGTCTAAGGGAGTTCCATCACAACAATTTTTTTTTATACTTTGAGTGTCTAGCTAATCTGTATCCTTACATTTTTTAAATAAATATTTGCGAACTTAAGATACACCTAAATACGAGGGCGGATTGATAATGAAGCTACCTAGCGCCAGATGGCAGCACAAATACAAAAAAGATTATTTTTTTCCAAATTGCGATCTGTCAAACTGCAGCTGTTAAAATGTCACCCAAATTCATCGATTAGTTTATTATTTGTTGTAGTCGTTTCAAGTAAACAACTTTTGTGTTTCTTGAAAAATGGAAAAAAGCGAATTTCGTGCAGTGATTAAAGACTATTATTTAAAAGGGAAAACGGCAAAAGAGACAAAAGAAAAGCTCGATAAACATTACGGTGAGTCTGTTTCATCAGATTACATGGTAAAATATTGGATCGCTGAATTTAAACGCGGCTGAACAAGCGCTGCAATAATGGTACCTAAAATTTTATGTATCACGAGAAATTATGCTACTACTACCACCATCACGCCATTTCCTCGTATGGGTAGGCAGAGAGAATGAACCACCACACAGTCTATCCTGGCATACATTCCTATCTTCTTCTACATTCATACATCTTGTCATACATGCCCTTCAGTTCTGCCTGATTTCGACATGACCAGACTTAAAATTTTGACGTATCTGATCATGCCACGTCTTTTTTGGTCATCCTCGTCTCACATTACCGTTGTGAGAAATTATGAATAAGTTATTTTACTTATTATTAATCTGTTCAAATAATAATATATGCTTTCAGAAATTTAAAAACAAAACATAATTGAAAAATGGCCAAGTTGGGATATTTATTTTTTCGGCATCTTTGGCCAACGGCCGCATCGTATTGTCCTCGTATGAACACGCACGGGCAGGAGACAGGACCTTATGACGAAAGCGATTTTCTCGACGAGAGCGTGTGGAATTTTTTTTATATTTTTTTTCAATGTTTTTAAGTTATTACATTTTTTGTGCGAAAATGTCGCATAAATGGCAACTGGAGGAAATTATAAAGTTAATTTCTCTTTATAGCGAACACGACTGTTTATGGGGCATTAATTCCCCAACTTATAGGGACAAACAATGTTAAAAAAAAAAACGCCGTGGAGGCAATTATAGCTACAGTGGGAATCTTAGGCTTCTCTGTTAAAGAATTAAAGTTGAAAATTAAAAGTCTGCATTCAACTTACATGACTGAAGTTAAAAAGATACATGACTCTGAGAGGTCGGAGGCCAGTTCAGATGCTATATATAATATGGACGGGCATGACATACCGATATTTAGGGGGAATATTTTTCAGGTATTTTTATCGACAAATTCACTCCCCACAATGATCTACCTCCCCCCTTTAAATGGCCGCCATTTTTATTTTTACGTTACGATTACGCTAGTGCATATACAAAAATTTCAATAACTGAGTACGTAAATATTGCAGAACAATAAATTTGGTGTTTTTCGCACGATAACATATTGTTCTAGCGACTACTAAACAAGTCAAACATTCCTAAAAACATTCAAACACAGAAAAAAATATGCGAACAATTTTTTTTTGTGCATTTTCGCACATCATTCGAAAACTAGTCTTTTTAGTGGTAATTTTTTATGCTATTTCTACAGCTTGTTATGTTATCTACAAAATGAAATCAAATTTGTTATCCAAAGTTAATTATTATAAGTACAAATGTCGTATAACTAAACCCTTTGCGAAAGCCGCCCCGCCACTCCCAGCTACAGACTATAGATATACAAGTCTGTCAATAAAGAGTAGAAAACAAGGGAGGATGCCACTGTTGTTTAAATGGCAATACTAAAAATAGAACACATGCTGGAAATGTAAAGCTGTGTATCCTACAATTTTGTAAAATATTCACAACAACAACAACAAACCATCACGCCGTTTCCTCGTAAGGGTAGGCAGAGAGGATAGAACGCCATAACACTCTATCTTGGCATACAGACCTCGCTTCCTCTACATTCATACATCTTCTTATGCACGCACGCCGATTATTCCTACTTTTGACATGTCCATCTTCAAGTATTTGATGGACTTGATCGTGCCATGTCTTTCTCGGTCTTCCTCGTTTTCTGCATCCATCAACATTTGCATCGTAGATCCTTTTAGTCGTTCTTTCGCTGTCCATTCGCTCTACATGTCCAAACCAACGCAGCACCCCTTCTTAATTCTGTCAATAATGCATGTCTCAGCCTTACACACTTCACGGATCTCGACATTTGTGCACCTATCATACATAGTTTTACCACACATTCGCCTGAGGGATCGCATTTCGACAGCATTCAACCTACTTTCATCATTATTTTTCCAATTCCATACTTCGCTCCCATACATTAGAGTTGGAACTAGAACTCCGTTGTGAACTGCTAGTTTAGCCTCCTGCGATAAACATTTGTTTGCCAAAGTAGATTTTAGTGCACCGTTCACCCTGTTCCTGGCACTCACCCTCCTTTCAATATCTTTATCGGCCTTTCCGTCCCTAGTAAACATACTTCCCAGGCACACAAATTCTTCTACCTGATTCAGAATATCTCCGTTCACGCTGATCTCACATTTAGTTATATTTTCATCCCTTTCAAAAACCATCACTTTCGATTTATCAACATTCATAAGCAAATCGCTTTTCTTGCATACCTCGTAGACTTTTGTTACTAAGAATTGAAGGTCTTCTTTGCTGCTAGCAAGAAGCACGGCATCATCCGCATACAGAATACAGTTATACCATTCATTTTTGCTCCCATTCTTAAATCTTTCAGTTCTTTCATACAGTTATCGATGTATATGTTGAACAACCATGGTGACATTACACATCCCTGTTTGACTCCTTTCGGAATATTAAACCACGATGTGAATGACCCATTCACCTTCACACATGCTGTGCTGTCCTTATACAGTGACGCAATAGCCCTTGTCAGGTTACCATTTACTCCATACTCCGATAAAACCTTCCACAATTTATCTCTGTCAACTCTATCAAATGCCTTTTGCAGATCGACAAATGCGCAGAAAAGTTTCTGATGTTTAGTAAAATATTAATTACACAAAAATATTTTTTCATTGCAATATAGATAGGTGCCCACTGATCTCAAAATTAAATGAAATACAATAAATAACATACAAACATAACTTAACAATAAAATATTTTTATTATCGAAACATACAGTAAAGATAGAATTGTTAATGTTTTTTAACACAAGTTGGTAGAAAAAAAATAATAACATGTAACTTTAAATATAATATAAGGCGGTTTCATGTAGACGGTGACATTCCTCGTGTTTTAAAGATTTGTATAGAATACAAACGGACAGACCGACGGACACTCTTCTTTATAATATATATATATATATATATATAAAAAAACATATTTAAATCTCATTGAGAATCAGATTCAGAATCTAAAAACTCAACACCCAAAAATGGATCTTCTTCTATAAAACTGAGTTCAGCTTCATCTTCCCTGTCGCAGGTGTCGCTGTCACCGTTATTTCAAGTCTACAATATTTCCATACAAGGTGTTTCCATCCTCATAATACTTTTTTTCAATTTTTTCTACATGTTGGCAACAATTTCTCCAGTTTTCGGAGCTTATGTCATAAATGTCATAAAATGCATTTTCAGTCAGTTCCTTTATATTGTTTCCATTTCCTGTGTTTCTTTGAGCAACTTTTCGTTTTGCCAAAGCCCATATTAATTCTATGGGATTCAAGTCGCAGTGATAAGTTGGAAGCCTTACCACGGTGTGACCGTGTTTTCCCAGTAATTCATCTATTTCATATATGGGCTCTGGCTTGTGTTGTCTAACCAATATTAACAATGAAGGTTTCCTTAATGATGGATCAAAGGGGGTGTTATTTTCTAACAGCCAATATTTGATATCATTAATTTTTGTTGCCGATGTTGGTGCTTTGTTAACAATTATAGAATGATAAGGTGCGTTATCCATAACAATAATATATGGTTCTGATAAATTTGGAATAAGTCTTTCCACCACCCATTTTCTGAAATTATGCCCATTCATTTCAGAGTGATAGTCTTCCTTTGTGTTATTTCCACTGAAAATCAAGAGAGCATTAGGCACGAAACCTTTTTTGCTTCCAGCGTGTACTATAATCCATCTTTTACCTTTTGAAGTTTCATTTCGCACTCCACTCACATTCACCGATTGCCAACATTTTTTCGGTTTATATGAAGAATGTATATATAACTTTCATCTAAATAAACAATATCTTTTCTCGGCTCTTCCGGCAACATTCTATTATCCATAATTACTTTTAAATACGCTTCTCTCTTCGCTGCAACATTTGTTTTTTCTATAAGAATTTCACGGTTTGTCTTGCATTTTTTATATACAAAACCAATCGACATTAAGGTTTTTCTTAAATATTCGTGACTACCATCAAATTCCATGTCTTCTTTTAATACAGCTAACAAACTTCTCAACGTGGGAACTTCCTTTCGAACTGTATAAAAAAATGTACCTTCTGACGAATAGCACTGATATCAAAATTATCTAAAGCTTTCGGAGGGCGACCCTTTCTTATTTTGCCTGGAGTTTGGAATTTACCCCCATTTGTTTCACTCTCCTTGACAATTCGCCTGATGGTACTTTCTGATTTACCTGCAAAAAGATTTATAAAAAAAATATAACTATGAGAGCCAACAATATTGTATATATATGTAAATAAAATAAAATGATAAAACATGTTTGAAAATTTGAAATAAAATGCATTCAAATTGTTATTATTCAAATAAAACGGAAAATATTTTTTTTTTATATATCGTTTACAGTATTCTGCATTTACAGTGTCATTATGCTTAAAGAGAACTGTCAAAACAGCATGTAAACATAATCTCAAATAAAAAGTAATTTTCAAGTGTTTTCAAGCAACAGCGCTCAATATATCATTTCAAAGTGTTACAGAATTAAAAATAAATAGCAAAAACTTCAATACATACCAGTCATCTTGGAAGACGCCCATAAACGTCCGTTATATCCATTGAGATTTTTTCGGCTTTACATTCTTCCAAACAACGTTGAAAAACGTTAAAAATTACCCCCCTAGTGCCACTTCACTTTTTGACATCTTATTCATGTTGATAATAGTTTTTATAATTAGTGAAATTTTTAAAATACATAAAGCCAATTTAAATATCAATATCACATGAAAACTCGTACGCCGACGCTAAACAAAATGTGTTTGATACTTTTGACAATTAAATTCTGGTGCTGCCAGTCTACAAATTTCGTAGTTCCACTTTTAATATTTTCAACTCTAAATAGGGTATTATCACCCGGGAGGAATATCGGATTTAACATATTGTACATATAAAGGATTTCTCAAAGACTCCTTTAGTGTTTATAAAAGCTCTAATAATCAATAATTTCATTCATAAATTTCGTTTACTATTTTCAACATCTCTGAAAAGCGTTTCTATTCGGTTGGTAATAAATTCGATCATCCAAACCCACCCAACAGTACACCACGAATCGTGCATTTGTTTTAAATGTTGGTAATCCGAATAGAAATTGAAACGACGCGTATTGCTCTCTATGATTTTTTCCCCTTCTCTAGCCAACCTTAAAATAAATGGCGACCGTAAAATGGGGCGACATTTAAATCGTAAGGCGACTTTGATCAGCGGATATATTGTTTATATTTATCTCTATAACTACTGATCATTAATAAATTTCGGACAATTTTAACTGTTTTTTTAATGGTAATACGGAATACGATTTAAATGAAATTGTTATATAACTTTATTTAAAGTAAGATTTCAAGAAGTTTGAAGTGGAATCGTCAAGATATTTTTTAATTTTTTAAAATTTAATAATAGACTTTTTTTAATGATACAAGTAATTTCGTAATTTGCATTGTCTTGATATTACTGGTACTTATATCGCTGAGTGTCCATTATTATATTTTATTTTTTATTAATATTTTAATTTTTATTTAACGAATAATAAGAAGTTTTCTAAAATGAGCTGAAATTGATCATTTTATATACATCTTTTTTTTGAGAGCGACATGATTCGAACTTATTAATAAAAGTTTTGAAACAGGGCCTACAAAAAAATATTTTGCTCAAATACTAAGAAAAGCTGTTACAAAAATTCGGGCTGCTTCCAACCATTACAAAATATTATTTGAAACACTATACAATGAATAATATAAAGTTAAACATCCTTCAAATCATTTAAGCCAGTTTTCCAGAACAGAAGGAAAATTTTATTTACCAAAATATGAGGACCGGGGATTTTCCCTTAATATACGGTATTTCAGAATATAAATAAAAAATATTATGACTCAAATGAACGAGTCTTAAAGATTTTCTTTTAAAGGTGAGCAAATAAATGTGAAGCTTTGTTCTCGAATGATAACTATGAAGTTATTCATCTAGTAAATCAGATAATTGTTACGAAATGCTTGTAAAAAAACCTCATACACCTCAATTGCACTTCTTGTGAAATTTTGTCGAACATTGTTGAATATGGCCAATATTAATTTCCTAAGTATGTTTCACGTCTTTGTAAGAAACAGATAAACAGATAAAATAATTGCTTTCCTGGAATAAAGTAATGGATTCTAATTCATTCGGTAAAATAAATGTTTTCAAAGCTGTGAAAGATAAGTTTTCACCAAATAAAAAGAACACAATAACCTCTCATTCTGTTTCGATAATAATGTCAGTCAATGAACAAATTCCTATACACAATAATACATTCATTCACTGATAATTTTATTCCATCAAAAAGCAAGGTATATTATGTTATCTTTATCAATTATTTAAAATATTTCATAAATACATTTTTTTAATCACCATAATATTTTTCTTGATTTATATTTCAATTATTATTTTTAAGTATATATAAAAATTCCATTTTTTGGTTTACAATAATTAGAAAAATAATTTTTGTTTTATGTGGAATTAAAGTATATTATTTTTAATTATTTCATGAGATTTGACTTAAACGCTTATTAAATACACACCTAATCATAATTTGCTGATACCTGAGTGTTTTTTTTGCAAGTAATTTACTATCGGAGGAGGGATAATATAATTAAAAATGAAGTGAAAAGTTATATTTATGATTCTTTTTTGTGTAGCACTGACTTAAAACACCGTTTTTTTTATAATTTATATGTTTCACTAAAAATATTTACCGATTAAAAGTAAAATAAACAAATTATTGTAAAACGTCACTCCCCATTTTATACTCGAGAATCGTTTTTTTTTTTTACGTAAAGCGAAACGTTAATGTAAATATATGTATTAAATTAATATAAAATTGTATTTAGTAGTAATGTTGTATACGTTGTATACTTATATTTTTTATCTAAATAAAGTAAAAAATAAAATGAAATGTTCAAAACAAACGCATAAAATCATGATGTATCAAAGCGACCCCACTCGAAGGGTTGACTTTGATCACAAAGTTTTTATCATTTTCTCGCTCACACAACATAATATTTTCTCATTTAAAAAATAAGAATTTTAATTTTTCTTTTACGAAGGTTTGAAGTTCGAAACTGAAGAAAGTCACCCCATTCCACTTACTCTACTCGAATCATAAATTTTTACGTAAAAACTATCTTCGCATACGATGACGTCAAACTTGGTGACGTCATGAATTGTCTGTTTTTATTTATATTCAAACGACTAGACTTTAATCCTTTATATCTCCCTTATTTCTTAACGGATTTTAATAAGAGTAGTACCGATTGTCTTGTGATTTTTCAAATTAATTTATTAGCTAATAAAAAAAAACCGTGATAATAGCCCATTGACAAGCTGTACCAAGCGTTTATGTTCTGCCCGGTCGAGGCTATCCACAAACTGTAAACAGGGCTTTAGAATTTAGAGTATAATTTTTGCTGGCAACTCTATGCCGCTCTTGTCAGACAGAGATAATGTAGAACTATTACAAGATATCTGTAGTCTGTGACTGGTTGTGTCAGATGTATTAGTAATCTGTGGTCAGTTGTCAATATTTGCTGATTTGTCGATTTTGCCTTATAATCCCTCATTTTTGATTCATGCACTTGATTATTAATGTATCTTTAGTCTTTAGTCCATTGTACGTCAGTTCGGTACAACTACGCGTTGTAAATTCACTGTATAAATGTGCTTAGTAAAATTCCATTTGATGATCATTGCTGTTTTAAAAATTTAAATAGACTTTTTGTCTTGATTGTATTTTTGTAAATTTCGTCGTGACTTTGATCTTACATTATTCAGTTGTTTTATCTCCAAAATGTCGGCGAGTTATTCATTGTCGCGCCACAGTCAATCTGAGGACGATTCCTTTATTATTCTGGGTAGCGTATCGCCCCAGAATAGCATGGAAGCTGCAATGGTGGAATCTAAGATATCTCAATGCTCTAGTTCCAAGGGATCAGACCTTTTCACTCCGAGTACAATGCCAGGACTTGACAAAACTTCATTAGTCTTAGAGAATGGAGTGTCGTCATTTAATGGTGACTTCAACTTTGACCAGGTATGCCACTTGTGACATAATACATTTAATTTAATTCCGACATTTATGTTTTATAAACACCTTATTTAGTCGTTAACAGATCAAGGTTGTTGTCTTCAAGTTTATTTTTTCAGTCTGTTTTTTTAACCTTACTTCACCACATCACAATATCTGCCTTGTTGTTTATTTTGAATCTAACCGATGACATATAATTATATAGACACGTTACAAGCACAAAGCTGGCCTGTTGACAACTGTCTACCGGCCGGATTCTTTTTTTTTAGACTTCAGAGTTTCATGTAGTTTGCTCTCCACATGAGCAAATGCTGAGAAGTTCCTGATTGGCTCACATCAGAATATCCTTCCTGATCCCAACAGTTTAGCTAAAATTAAGTAATATAATAGCAGAAAAATTCTCTTTTTGAAATATAAACCTTGTATTTATAATAAGCAAGGTAAAAAATAATGCGACTCCCATACAAAAAATAAAAAAAGCACGAAGAAGATGACTTTTAATTCGTAAGCAATTGCCTTCCGTGCTTTCATTCTCTAATGAACATTAATCTAAATCAGATGTGAGGCTTCGCAGAAATGTACATGAAAAAATGCTTTAATTGCACTGAAACTGAAAAACAAAATAAGCAGATAATTAGTTATATTTTGAAACTACTAGCAAGTTACACAGAAATAAGCCAAAAAAAGTACAAATTGATATTCAACAAACAAGATTTTGAAATATAAATATTTGTTAATTAGAATTAATTGCCATATGGCAAAAAGCTCACTGTACAAGAAAAATGTTTGTACAAAGGTGAAATAAATAAATAAACCATGAATCATTTTTTATTATCTGCTTTTGCATATTGATTAAAGCTACTATCAGAAAAAATATCTTATCAAGTTCTACCTCAAATATCTGTTCTTAGATAAATGAAAATATGTTTTCAATAATATATCTGTATTAATAAATACGTCATAGAAAAGGCTCACGGGACAAACAATTGTCATAATATTATATCACAACCTTTGTTGTATGTAGACAACATTTAGAGAAGGTCTAGTTTAAGAGATTGCTTCGTAAAAGTATCACCTTCCACAGTTTTAAAAAACCACCTATAGGGACATTTGGACTTACTAAAACAATGAGGAACTTCAGCCCTACTTGAAATTGGTTACAAAAAATTACTTCTAGTGCGGGGTAAAAATTAGAGCATAAATTGTAAAAAAAAGTTTCTTGAAAATGTACAAAAAAATAATAAAAAATATTTTGACAAAAACGCACTACTTTAAATGACGTCACTGGTTCATATGAATCAACCTATGATATATTTTTTTTCATTTTCTTTTATTCAGGAAACATACAGTACAGTTACAAAGTTTAATATTTTACACAATTAGACTTAATTCTAATGGACCAATGAAGTTTCCATATTAAAAAGCAATTATATGTAAGGTTAATTATGAAAGTATAAAAAAGAGAAGGAAAAAGAAAAACATAAATGAAAGTTGTTTAAAAATTGAGAGATATATGAGTAGAGAGTTAATAGAGAAATGAGAGTTATGCAAAATTTCCGGTCTGCTTGCCGTTTCTGGATCTATGGGAAGAACTGAATGAGAATAAGCAGAAATACATCTTTGACGTCACACGCGGAGTTATTTCAGAAATACAAAACTTTGAAAAATCATAGCGCTGATAATACGATATATAAAAAAACACTGAACTTCCTCATTGTGAAGTTATTAATATTTGACTGTATGTAGGTACTGGCATTATTTGAACATTTTTTGAATATTTTTTTTACTTATAGTTTAGGAGTTATTTTAAAACTGTTGTGGTAGAAACTGAGTAAAAAACTTATTAGTATGAAAACAAATAAAACATTTTGTAACCTTTTTCAATATATTATATTCACATAATACTTAAAAAAACATTTAAATTATACCTACTATTATTTATATGTTTATGTTATACCTGCTCACAAAAAATATAATAAAGTCTCAACAAATACCATAACTTCTTATTTAGTTTATGTAAAATCACTAAAATAAATTTGAACACCGACCTGTATCAGAATATGACTGTTCCTTTGTCAAGGCTTAAAAATAAAGTACCTTAAACTAAATATTTTAAACATATTAAATAACAAGTAGATACCTAACACACATAATCTGCCAACATGTCGCACCCCCGCTAGAGTAAAAACTAAATAATTGGTTATATTATTTAACACGGAAAATGTAAAATTAGTGCTTCAAATAATAATTTTAAATAAAAATCCTTTAAGTCTGGTGCTAAAACAGCTGCTTCAGGTGTCAGAATTTTGAAAGACGCGAACACGGCAGTTCGTTTACAGCAGTGATTCCCAAAGTGGTCTATATCGACCCCCAGGGGTCTATGACAACCTGCAAGGGGTCTATGACAACCTGCACGGGGTCTTTGACAACCTGCACGGGGTCTACGACAACGAAAAAAAAATTTGGGGGTCCATGAAATGAAAATGGGGGTCCACGAAAGTGGATCTCAACATACACTGATAGTACTTCTGTACTTCTGGCTGCAAAAAAACATACCCGTTACTTATCCTGTATTATGGAATATAGCGAGCAAATTTTTAATTTCCTTTCCATCGTCATACCTTTCGTTCGGTTCGGCGCTGTTACCAATCTCCTAACAAAAAAAGAAACAGACTGGACATCATTGGCCGAGGAAATTTAAGATTAAACCTGACAAAATTGACGCCAAATGTTGATAATTTATTATTAAAGCACCAGGTTCATCCTTCCCACTAAAAACATTTACTTATTGCCTAGTTTATTTTATATAACAGATACAAAATATTATTTTGAGTAGTTTTAATTTAAATTCAGTTAATAAATGTATAAAACTTAACATTTGTTTTAACTTAACATATTACAACAGAGATAAAGAACATTTAAGAGAAGGAAATATAGAAGTCTTGGCATCTACAGGGTTTATACCTGTCAATGGCTGGTTTAAGTGGCCACTTTACACACTGTAACATTCACCATTCTGCCCATATTTGAACATCTATATTCCTTCAATTCTTTCATCTGTCGATGTTTGTGAAGTTAAAGAGCTGAAACCTTTATTTATGCGGGTGAGATTCGTCTAATTGAATTATTTGTCTACGAAAATTTGGACAAACTCAAAATATTGTTGATTTGTTTTAACTTTAAGTTTTCAACACTAAACTTCACTACATTTAGAAATTTATGAAAAACAATATCAGGTAAATAAGGGGTCTACCAAAAACCGAAAAACATGGCAAGGGGTCTACGACACAAAAAAGTTTGGGAACCTCTGGTTTACAGTATAAAGTTTGTTCCTAATGAACCCAACAAATCATAAAAATGAGTTTTGCCAGAAAACATTCACTAAATCAATTTTGATAAAAAGCAACAACTAAATAGGGTCAGTACTTACTTTTAAAAATAATTTTTTAGTTTGTATTGTTTTAAAACTGTTGAAAAGGGTTAAGTAACTTTTTGATTTATTTTTTATTAAGTGTTATGTTTTTTGTCCACTAGCCATCGCCAGTGTCGGTGGAATTAGCCAACGCAGTAATGATGGAGTGTTCCAGTACCCTGGAGTTGGAGGCCAAGATTGTGGAACTTCTGGAAGAAAATATGATTCTTCGCCAAACTCTTAAACAGAACAATTTGTCTATTAAGGAGCAGTTCAAAACTATAGTTGAATGGCAGGAAGACATGATGAAAACTCACCAGCTCCATAAAAACAAGTTTGTCGAAACTAAAAATCTGATTGAAAAGGTTTGGTTCACCACTATCAGTCATATTATCAAATAAATATTTTAAAATATAAACAGCTGTCACAGAAAAAAGCCTCAAGAGGAAACGAAGCCTGATTTTCTTCATACACACGTATTCCCGTATTTCCTCCCTGGATTATAGCACTAGAGCAATGTTTTTTTTCTTTGATAAATTGTTTCTTATGGAAGCTAGGACCATCCAAAAACTCTTAAATGCGCCTGGTTTTATCTGCCCACTTCGGATGTACGGTAGGTATGCAAATATGATAAATAAATTGAATTCTGGTACTCTTTTCTTTAAAAAAAAAAAAACAAAATCCGTTCAGTTTTGGTGCGGAAATTGGGAATACGAGACCTCAATTTTAGTTAGGCATCAGTCATCAGTCTGATGAGCATGAGCAGTTGTCTTTTTTGCACAGTATCGGGGAGGCATCTGCGAGGGAGTAAGAAAAACGGTTCAAATACATATTCATTTATCTGGTTTTCCACCGCATATCTTCTTAATAGAATGCAAGGCTGAAAATTGAAGAAGGGAAGATTTTAATTTAGTTTATTTCTTATGCATCTTAATCTTGAATTTATTATTGAGTTTTATTAACTACAAAAAGTTATGTTATGTATTTTTATCAATACAGAAATTTTAGAGAAGCTTTTATTAAGGGAAAAAATAATATTTAAATGATACGGTTAAGGTGCATACACTCAGTATTTGTTAAATGTCGTTCGTTTCTGTTCACAACTCTTGGCATTTGACATTCGATATTCATTTTGTCAGTGACATTAAACGATAAAAAATTAAGAGTGTCTGGTATCAACTTCTGTCAATTATTGTTGTGTTGTTGTCCTATAGTCATCTTTATTTTTCTGCCTAAACACAGGAAATTCCTAACTAATCGGGACCTGAAACAAAAAATATCTGTACATTGTAAAAACCGTCAAATAAATAAATTGTTAGGTTGTAATATACAACTTGACAATTTTACTGTTACAGCGCAGTTTTTTTTAGGTAGTATTTTTTTCATTCATTCCATTGCTGAATTAAGTTAATGTTGAACATTTTTTTATATTCTAGTTACGTTTGGAAAATTCAAAACTAAAAAAAGATTTGGAATTGGTGAAAACAGATAGAACATCAGATCCGTGTGATGTAAAGAGTTCTGTTGGTTCAAATAGTGATTTGGATAAATCTGAGGTCATGGAAATATTGACCTTACAGCTGGAGGCTATTGAGAGGCAACGGAAAATGGTTATCAATGACAATGAAAAACTGTTGCTCGAAAAAGAAAATTTGAATAAAGAAATTATAGGGCTACAAGAAAAAAACTTCCAGCTTACTGCAAGTAACCAGACTGCATTAGAGGTACATATTTTTATTTATTATTATTATTGTTGTTGAAATGAGTCTGACTTACAAAGTTAGCGTGAAATTTTACAAAAGAATAGTGTAAAATATAAACTAGAAAAAAAGTTTAAAGACGTTAAATACAGGACAAATAGAGATCAATTAACTCTTTCACCGCTAAGCATGAGAAAGGCATGACCAAATTCAACAAATACTTGAAGATGGACATGTAAAAAGTCAGAATAATCGTCCTGCGACCTGCTACCTGCGATGTATAAATGTAGAGGATGAGAGGTATGTATGCAAACACAGAGTGATATAGCGTTCTATCCCTTCTGCCTACCGCTACAGAGAAACTGCATGATGGGTTTTTTTGTTGCATGTGATTGTATATGTAGAAGACCTATTTGCGAGTTTAGCATAGAAGAAACCTACACATTTATTTATTTATTTATTAATGGACATTGTCCATGTATACAATTTATAAGGTTTAAATATTACAATAAAAGAATAGTTTAAAACATTTCAAAAAAGAAAAGAAGCATTGACAAACATAAGAGACATCGAGACAAGATCTGGACTATTTATTTAGTGCTCGTTAAAATCGTTGTAAACTTAAACCAAAAAAGTCCAGATCTTGTCTTGAGTTAACAATACGACAAAGACGGGTCATTGGAGAATTAAGGCCATAGTTTGTACATTATTTTTTTACTGACTAATTGTTTTAGAGTAGAGTGTAAATCGCCGTGATCCTTTTGAGATGTGTTCTACTCTACTATGACAGTACCATTTTATATTAATCCAATTGATTATGTTGAGAACTATGATATCTTTGAAAGAATCACTCCATTTTTTAAATTTTTAGTTAATTTTTTAATTTCCTTTATTTTTGCAAATAAATACACCAAAATCTGTAATTGTTCAATTACAATGAAAAAAATGTGTAATTAAGAAAAATAATTTGCATAAATTTCCATTAACTCGGTTCTTCTTCTTCGTTGTGGGGTTCATGATCATTGGTACTTTTCTCAGCCATTCTATTTAAATGCGCCTCCACCCTTTATGGCTCTGCCCCCTCTCCACAGAGCACGGAGGCAGGCTCGGCTGTGACATTGTCTTCATCTGATCGATTCAGCGAGATCGATGTAGCTTTGCTGCTTTGTCTCAATTATTATTATTTTCTCATGGTTTTCTGGGTCATGTCTTCACATTTATTCAATTAGCTATCTTCAAAATGTACAAACACTATTTATTATTTATTGTGTTCTTAGTTGGAAGCGGTCAACAAACAATTAACGCAGGATTTGGCAACACTAAGGCAAGAACACGATAAACTAATCAAGTCTAAAGAACATGAATCTTCTCCAGATAAAAGTTTTGTTATGACTGCTGGGAACCTCCTCTCCCATTCAAATCTAGAAAACACCATTGACATTTTAACATCACAATTAGAATTGGTTGAACGACAAAGAAGACAAGTCATTGATGACAGTGAGAAGATATTGTCAGAAAAAGAATCATTAGAAAAGGTTTTAGCAGAGACAAAACAAAAATGTAATGATCTGGGATTAAATCAGAAGGTTTGTTGTTTAAATATATTTTTCAACATTCAATTATTTATTTTATTTTGTTAACATAATATGTATCAGATATATTTGCATGTACATAATTGATATCTTTTTATATATTTTTATTTATTTCATTTTCAAGGTAATTCAACAAAGATACATACTAGAAAACATACAATATTAAGGCATTCTTCGATACGATTTCATATGCAATTATGAAGATAAAATACAAGTGATACTTAAATCCGCATATTTGGAATAACCAGTGACCAGTTTCATTGCTTTTGTGTCATCTTTGGGACCAGGTGATGTTGTAAATGCGATGAAACTAGTCAATGGTATTTTATTTCTGTAATAAATCACAATGAACTTCCAAGAATTTTCACTAATAGACTTGAATATTTTTATGTTACTATGACTTTATTTTTTTGCTTGTACAACCTTATTTTAAGCCAGTCAAAAACCATACTAATATTTATATTCTGTCAATTAATAAATTATGTTTGTATATATTTTTAATACATATTTGAAATTCAAACTTAGTTTCATATAGGTATCATGCAATGTTTATTTTATGTTTATTAACTAATATAGTTTCATCAGTTTTTATGTGAATGATCACTATCTGCCTACTGATCTAATTAATAGCTTTGAAATATGTAAGTGCAAACCTTGATGCAAGTCTGGTTTTGGTTTGCTGGAAAATGTTGCTTCTAGCATTAAACTCACCATTAGTACATATTACATTATATTTACAATAAGTTCAATAAAATAACAATAGTATTTTAAACCTATATTCTTAAATGACATTTGAGTTGAGAATATTATTGCAAAAAACATAAAAAAGTATTTGTAATTAATTTTAATTTATGATGATCCGGTCCACATTTAAAAAAAAAAGTTGAAATCCAAACAATGCAATTTGTATTTGTTTTAAGGTTAAGAGTAATGTTGATTCTGAAGATGTTATTCGAAGCCTCGAAGCTAAAGTTTCCAATCTTCTCGCAGAATTGAAAAATTCTCAAGTCAAATTACTACAGTTTGAAAACATGAAGGTAAGAAATTTGTAAAAATTTATGCATTTTTTTAATCGTATATTTTTTATGCTCGTTTTCAAAATAGTATCGTAATAGTAGATCTACTTATAAGACGATGGTGACGCACAATTTTTTTTTGGCGGTACACTGTTGAACGAAGATGAAAACTATCGCACTTATTGTTATTTTTCCATTTTTATTAAAATTGGCAATTGCACCAATGATGATTCGAGGACTAGGGAAATATCACATACTATGAATACCGATAAAAATACATGAAATGGATTTAGAAAAATTCATTGTATTATCAAAATCAATATGGATATTGTGGAGTAAAGTTTTCGTACATAACTTTAAAAAAAGAAATTATACAAATATATGTCCCTAGAAAAACGCGACATGTTTGGCTTTGATAATTGTGATGTCAAGATTCATGACGATTCTATGTTCTATAAATATTTAAACGGTTGCAAATAAAGTTCAAAATCAACATGATAACATGATTAAGGACGTGGCCAATGCAATGCCAATTTTTGTTAGAATTATAAATTAAAAAATATTTTTTATATAAAGTATTCAAAAAAATTATTTTACTCCACGGTATTTCATAGACCCTTATTACTTTAAAATTGTCAGTAAAAGAAGTGATATTTCCCTATTGTAATGTTCAATGAAAATGTTTTTCAGTCTTATTTTTCTCTTGATTCAGAGGTAGGTACAACGAATTTGGTTCAAGGGGGGATAGAAACAAAATAGTAAAAAAAATAATTTAATACTTAACCTCAATATCAAATACATAGATGGCGCTCCAAACGCGCTAGCGAAAGCTTTCCTTGTTTCATGACATATATACAAAAACCAAAAATGTCACCGATATGGATATTCGCTAATAAGCGGAATGGGGAATGTTGTAGAATTCTACATAAAAGTGGCCACTTGAACCCAACCTATGACAGGTCATAAGCCCTGTAAACGCTCGAATATCCATAATCTTGAAACAAAAATTCTACCCATCTCTGTAGTGATATAAATAATAGTATAAAAAAATTGTCATTTACAAAATAATTACTTTTTAAATTTAGTATGTTTACAATTTTGCTTATTTTTATAATGGCTGTCTATACTTGAACATCTCATCCATCTGCACTTTCTATGAAGATTTAGACATGCTTAAAATATTATTAATGTCTATTTTCTCTTTTGAGGTATACGTTGTTTGTCTCCATTCGGATGAATAATACAGTTATGCGTGTGAAATAGAACCAGAACCCTAGATGGATGTTTTTGACACGATGGTAAAAATCATGAAAAGGAAAATCGAGTGAAGATAAATCTGCCTCATAGTGGGTTTGTGTGTGGCAAGGTCGACATGAAATATATATGATTTAAAATGTACACACATATCGTGGGTATTCTGCGATAAATCACTAAGTCAAAATTACTACTTCGGAGATAATTGAAGTCTAAAGTTTGTAACGAAATAACTTTTTTTTTAATACTAAACATTACTAAGCCAACTTGAAAAAATGGTAAATTGATCTATCCACAACATTTTATTTAATAGTTTAATAAATAATAACTGAACTTTCAGAACATTTTTTTCAAAATAATAGTGGATTGTCATGACTTAGTGCATTTTCGCTGATACATAATACCACAGTAAGGAATTCAAATTGAAGTTACATTGTACCTACTATAGTCACTTTGTGAGAAATGTTTTTTTTTCTTTAATTAAAAAAGTTATGTAATCATTTTATCTAATGTACAGTACCTATTGCATTAGGTAAAATAAATAATAATTCATTAGTAAAAAGAGAAAAGAAAGAAAATAATAATTGCCACGTTTGCCTCTGAGTGTAGACATCACATACTAGACATCTCCAGGATATGTCGCCGACCAACAATCTCACCTTTTCTCAAGTCAGTACTGCTCCATAAGCTCCGCTGAATACATCCGAAATATTGTTATTGATGGCCCACCAGTACGGCGTCCCTTGTCCTTTGGTGCCTTTTCCCTGAACGGATTTATGTTATATTGACTTATTACAAAAAATATCTCGACTTGTAGTGTAGACAGGCGTTTTTGCAGATTGTAGAGTATTTTTTCCAATAGTATAACCTCATCATTAAACAGCAAAATTTTGACTTAGTGCTTTTTCGCAGAATACCCACAATATATATGTTTAAAAGAGTGACGTTGATGTTTTGTGGATCCAAGATTTTAATAACTTTTTAATTAAAATTGTTAATTTTTGTCTTTAATAGTTGGAGTACACACAGCACAGGCTTGAGACTCAGGATAAAATTAAACTGCTGAATTTCATTAATGCTGAAACAAAACAACGGTTGAAGGAAGCTCACTCAATTGTAAGTCATCGTGATATTATATATGAGGGGGCAACTCGTGCATGGTATAACATTGTAGCGTGCACATTGTCCTTAAAAGAAATAATCTTTTTGCCACTTATTTTGTTGGTTTTCCTGAAAACAGTGATCACAGAGAATGGCATTTTTGCTTTTGACGGGGCTCATGTACATACATAAAAATCTCATGATGAGTGTTCTCATACATCAAGTAAAAAATACAGTCTTATTTATCCATTAAAATTACAAATTTTATTGATTATATTATACTTTTTCTTTTAGAAAATGTTTGATGTTTAAAACATCCAACAGGCTTATTTAAAACATAATTAATAAATCAATAAATATGAGGAAAAAACACGAAAACAATAATAATAATAATTCTGAACAGAACGTCTTGATCGAACAAATTAAGACATGAATTGATGAAGGCGTTATGTCGCAAATTAAAAAAAAAACCTTTTTAATGTAAATTAGTAGAAAAACCATACAATAACATCTTCAATGGCTATCAAAATAAACAACTATTGGTGTTCAAAACTTTAACCCCAGATATCTCTGATTTTTGTTTTTGTTACACAACATCTTTATCCACTTTTGTCTTCAAATATTTGTTTTTAAAAAAAGTCAATACCATTTTTTAATACAGTTCACATTATTATGAAACACATTATTGGTATATAGTTACGTGCTTTCAAAGTGACGAGTGAGCCTGTAAATTTTTTACTTATAAATTTTTAAAAACCTATCTAGTGTTTTACTCTTTTAATTGACTAAATACAATCTACTCATTGCGTTACATAAATATAAACACTATATTGTGATTTTGTGAAACATAAACCTGTTCAAGATTAGTATTTTTATGCACATAAGATCATATTATGAAAGGTTCCAATATTGTGTATTGGAATCTTTCATAATATGTTTCATAAAATTCTAAAAAATAGATAATAACATGATTTATTTTTCATTTGAATTAAAAAGTGGTAATCTCTTAAATTATAATTACAATTGTAGAGTAAACTGTATGCATTTAAAGCAAATACATATTATGTATATAGGTACATATTTTGTATTATTTTGCAGACCTTCCAGCCTGTTAGATATTCCCTTAATTTAGAAGCTAATACTGATAGTTTGGAGTCTGTAAACTTTATGGAGAATGTTAAAGTATATGACTCAACCCTGAAGGAACTTGCTGGATACTTGAACCAACATTCTGAAGAGTAAGTGATAAATAAACGATGACTTTGTCCATATGTAAAATGAAACATTAATAAAACAAAAAAAATATGGAGGTTGCAAAACCCGCCTAAGTTTGGAATGCAGACTGATATAATAAAACTATGTATACGATCTGATCTTCAAACAGCTTCTCTTACATTTTTAACTAGAATCAAATCCTAATATTGCACTAATTGTCAAGTCCGTCAACTATGTAATACACTGAAATTAGAATGAAAATGCGAAATCAATCGAAAACATAATCCATAATTTACTAAAAAGAAAAGCTCGTGAAAGACTTGACTTATTCTCTATGCGTGTATACTCTATTCCCCAAAGTATTGTATTACATGGGTCAAAAAGCTCGTATTACATGGGTCAAAAAATGGTACAAGATTTTGTGCACTTTCTTGTATAATACTTATTGCACCAAATTTTAGGCCATTTTATGTGCTATTTTATAAGGGAGAGTTTCTGGGGTTGAAAATAGCCCATTAGCATGCGCAGTATCTATATGTTTTTGGTGTCATGACTGATAACAAGCAATTTCACGGTTGACAATATGAGCTTTTTCGTGACTACTAACAACAAACAATATATTATTCTGTGATCATAAATCAACATCAGGTTTCTAAAATATGTGAACATTATTGAAAATCAGTATTTCCAGAAAAAAGGCAAGCATGAAGTGAAAAAGTGCAGTGAAACAAATAAGACCAAGGTTCAACAAAGTGAGGGGGGTATAACTTGCAAACCTGACAAAATCCAAAATCTTTAATAAGTGAGATATGAATTGAAACTTTTTATTGAAATTATTTGCAAATATGTGCAACCTCTACCCGGGAATTGCAAATTGGGCAATCTCTAAAATTAAATTTATTATTCCACCATTGTTTCTTGATAGAATCATGATTATTTCATCACCTATCTAGTTATACAAGTAGTAAAAGTACGAAAAAAAAATTAAGCTATTATTGTATCATTTTTTTGATTTGCTCAAAATAACGAAAGATGGATTTTGCCGGATTTGCTAATAGTACCCTCAAATATGTGTTGACAATAAGATTTTTTTTTAAAAATTTAATTTTCATCAGCGTGATGATTTTTTTAAGTTTTGTGTTTCTGAAATTACTCCGCATTTGACGTCAGAGGTTCTTTTCCGTTTATTCTCTGTAAACTGGATATCTTTCACAACTCTCTTATCATTGGTTGATTCATATAAACTAGTGACGTTGTTCAAAGTAGTTTGTTTTTACTAAAATACTTTTAATTATTTTTTTTGTTCATTTTCAAGAAAATTTGCCATACATGGTCTAATTTTTCCGTGCGCGAGAATACATTTTTGTATCCAATTTCCCGTAGGACTGAAGTTCCTCATTGGAGTTAACAGTCACAGGCGTTGGATGTGAGCGCGCAGATTTTGATTAAAATATTTTTAGAAAAATAAGACGTGTTCTAATTTATCTAAATTTGACCACATACTTTACCCAATTTATGTATTACATGACACAATATTAACTGGGTCAAATCTTGCACAAGATCTTGAACTATTTTTTAACCTATATAATATAGGCTATGTAATTTTTAACCTATGTAACACATTTCTCTATGCATCTTAATAGTACCCACCTTTCAAATTCTTACACTTACTGAAAAAATTACACACTGTATTGACTTAAATCAAAGTTACTACCATGAAGTAGTTACCTTAACCCAATCCCAGCGGGAACTATCTTTAGACAGTCTGAAAAATCGTGCTCCGTACGCGGCAACTGTCTAGACATTTTAGACTTTATAGGCTGATACTTTGATAAGTGCACTATATGGCCAAAAAGTTTGTTTAGAAATATTCCTTGAACATTTGTTGATGAGTGACATCTCTGAATAACTCCTATGATTATATTTGTTTATGTTACAAAAGATTTTAATCAGAGTGGGCGAAAAAATGACCCAACAGTTTTAAAATGTCGTATCAGTTATCTCTGTGGAACTGTGCGTTGATCGTGTTATTGAGTACCTTGTGTTATTTTTGTACCGATAAGATGTAAGAATTGTATTTATAATAATAACAACTTAAAATTATAACTACTATATTAATTACATTAAAAACCTCATTTCGTTTAGTTCATGTTTTGTTTTTTTTTAAATATACATTATTTAAAAAATAACAATCATAAAATCTCAATATGTCGAACCGATGTTAAAGTGATGAGCAGATTTGTGAGAGACAGATTTTAAAGTAAGCAAGAAGAGTCTTTCATGTTGAAGACGATATTCGAAATATTGTTGCTTCCACAAATGCCTCGGTAAACTTGGATATTAACCGACGAAAAATTCAGTTTTATTATTTTATATGTAGAATCTTAAAATCACAAGGATAAGTATTTTTATTTTAACAATAAAAATAACATAACTATGAGTTTCGCTCCTTACGTATCTTGAAATTTGAACCGATGTTAAAAAAAAATAAAAATTAGGACTTAATATTGGATGAACTTTGGACAAACAATGATTTTGTTTGTTAAGTTATATTATAAGCAAATGTGTTGAATATAATATAATCTAAGAACGTTAACACTATTAATTGAACGCAATTTTGAAAAAATGGGATATTGGCATTATCGAATTCAGGAAGATCAATTCTATGTTCTGCTTAAAATGACCAGGCCGCTTTCATACAAAAAACTGTGATAATCACCTTTTGAAAATTTCTTGATGTAAAAATGTCATAAAAATGAATGTCACCTCAAACATTCAAGGTTTGTATAAGGTTTCATTCAATATTAAATCTCTCTGTCATTAAAATTATTTAATCTGGTCATAAACATGCTTAAATTCTTTTTTGTTTTATAAAAAAACGAATGCATACATTATTTATCATTTGCCAAAGTAAAAAACATTCCAACTGTTGTGTAGATTAAATTATCCACTCTTTTACAAAAGTGCTATTATCTCAGTTTCACTTTTCTATGGCTGGCTGCTTTATGCATAACTACGGTCAATTGTGCTTAAGTGTCTCCGTGCGGTGTTCCATCAACACATTCATAAATATAAGTGAGTACCTATAGCATAATGCTAGCGCTCTGTTTACAAATCGGTTGGAACACTTTTATTTGAATGTTTATTGATATAATTTCTCAGTGTACACATAAAAACTTATTTCATTATTGAAGTTTAATACCCGTATGCAGAGACAAGCCTTAAGGTGAGGAAAGTACATTCTATTGTCTTCACCTTCGGGTTATTTTCTGCATTTTAAATTAGAATGTGCTTTCCTCACCTTAAGTTTTGTCTCTGCATACGGGTATTAGTATTTGGAAAGATAACTAAACGATAAATTATATGGATAAATGCCTTTGTCTCTTATAACTGGACGATTTAAAAATCTCATCCGTGATTTTTAGCGCTTGAAAATATGCCGCCGCGTACGGATGTCGGCAAACCTACTCTATGCTTAGCGGTGAAAGAGTCAATTTTAAAAAAAATATATTTTTCAAAAATATTTACAAAATATTCTTAAATTAAAGTCCTGCTGAGTTGCATACATACAACTCGTCAGCAGGTTCTTATAAATTACATTGATTATTTACACTTAACCTACATTAACAATAATTTTACTTGAAAAACAATTACAGATTACATTTTGAAAAATTAAAAACTATCACTAATACAAAAAACTTTTTTCTAATAACCATAATTTGAGCAAACGTCGAACTCCTGTATTTAACTTAAATAATTTTAATATTGTTTGGTAACATATTTAATATTTTAGGTATACTGTATTGCAGTGTCCTTTTGCCATATTTATTGCAGTATCTAAGAACAGCTAGCCCTTCCATACTAGTAAACCTGGTGTTGTAATCATGTACCAACTTGAGTTTATACTCGGAGTGCGACGCATGCTGACAAATTAATTTGTACCAAAGTAGAGCCCTAACAGATAATTTATTTACAGATTTATACATTAATGATATTGAAATATTGTGTCTCTGGCGGTATACATCTTTATGTAGTAGCAATTTGATCATAGAATTTTGCAAGGTTTGAATAAAATTAATATTAGTTTCACTTGATAACCCCCAGGAAGTTATGGCGTATCGTATAATTGATTCAGAGAGAGATAAATAAATAATTCGTAAAGTATTAACAGGGACATAATATTTTAATATGCACATTCTATTACTTATTGCTCTTAATCGCTTACACAATTTTCTAATATGTACATCCCATTTAAAATTATAATCTATAGTTAAACCTAAATAAACATACTGCTCAATATTTTCAATATTTTCACACATGCACGGTTGCATAATATCACTATGGATACACGTATAGTTATGTGATAAAATTAACGGTGTTGTGTGAGTTTTATAGTTCGTTCAATAATAATAATACAGTTTAAGTAGTTAGTTTAGTGTGCCCGTTTTTTTAGTCATAATGAAAATTTAGTATAAACGTGGTTAAATGTATTAGATTTTGATAGACATTGTTGTTTCTTTAATATTAATTTATTTTGAACATTGTTTTTTTTCTAGTTTTGGTTCATTATTTGATTGTGTCACCGACCTAATAAAAGAGAACGCTGGACAAAAACAAGATGACAGTTCCCAAATTAAAATAATGTTAATGAGTATTAAAGAAATTTTAGACAAACATCACTATGTTATTGCCAATTACAAGTAAGCATACTTTGTAATATATATTGCAACAATATTTGAAGAGAGTCCACTGCAATAATGATAAATGTCCTGTCAATGTAGTTTTGTGATATTTGCTTTTGAATGTCTTGAACGGTCGATGCAAAACTCCGGTTTGAAGTTAAATAAAGAGCTGACAGTAATGATGCAACACAATGCGTGGTGGTTATTTTTGTCTGCGGACATTTATCATTATTGTAAAGTTTTGCTGTGAATGTTAGTGACTCAAATTTCTATTCCAGTGGTGTAATCTTAATTTTAAATATGATTTATCGCAAAACTGACATCGATTTTGCTAAGTTTTTAAATGTTAAAAGTGACTAAGTTGATAAAGCAAACAAATTGGGTACTTAGTTTAATTTTTTTGAGTTTAAAAACAATATTTTGAGTATGTCCAAATGTTTGCGGACAGGCTGAATTTGCTCCCTAGGGATTATTAAAATCTAAATTTGTTATAACAGAGAGGGAAAAAAATTCAAGAAGGCAATATGGAAGTCTAGTCATTATCAAACTCTACTAATAACTAGTTTGATAATGTCCTAACAAGAAAAAACGCGTCACATTATACACTCTTGTATATTTAGAAAATAAAAATAGAATTAAATCCAATAAAAGTATTTTATTTTGGATACTTTACCAAATTATAAAACAACTAGTTTTAGCCAAAGTGTATGCATATACGTAATATGCCGTGTGTTTGTTAAACCCTGTCACATCCAAAACTCGTCTCTAAAACGGGGATTCCTCTACCTGGCCGTAAGGGTCGCAATGCCAGCCCCATCTTGAGATCAGTGTAAGATATAATTGAAGGTGTCCCTCGAATAAGGGTCTATATAATACATGGCAACAAAAAGTGGTTTCATTATTTCAAATGGGTCTTTATAGCATTGCGTTAATTTCCATTTAAATATTTTTTTCATAGTAGCAACATTTGAGCCACAATTTGCTCCAAATTTATTTTACAGAATAATAAGGGATTCAGATTCTATGAATTGGCATTCCAAAATAGTCGAGGATTATGTAGGATTACTGTAAAATTAATAATGAATTTTTCAATAAGCTGATAAGTTATAAGTGAAATACTTTTATAAAATAGATGTGGAATATGAATGAATGTTAAATCGTATTACCTTACACTGTAACAGTGAAATAAAGGTTTGTAAATCGGATCGCACAATAGCGTTGTTAATGTTTTAATTTAATAGTGTGGATTGGAAGTAGAATATTGGTAAATCAATGTAAAATTTCCTTATTGTTGAAATCGATATAAACATATAAAATGTGTTAATAAGATTGGGGAGCGGGTAAAGGGGGGGGGGGGGGCGGACGGGGCGGTGTGCGGCGCATCTAACTTTCCCCTCCCCCGGTTTCTCTCCTGCAGAAGTAAGCTAACATTTTTTTTTTACTTTGCCAATATGTCTTCTTGCTCATACCGAACATCGTGATTTCGGATGTGACAGGGTTTAACAGACGCTCTGTATGGTTAAATTCAAGTGAATACACCTAATTGGATAGCAAGCCTTGTTATGTTTTCTGTTTTTTTTTATATGTGTAAGTTTAACCTGTACATATGTTTGTATTTCTAATAAAATAAAATATTATAATTTTTCTCATATTATAAAAATACTTTTTTTAGCCACAAAGTGAAATCTTCATTGTCTGCGCTAGAAAATATATTTTTGGACTACAAGCAAGTGCTAAAAATTTTGAAAGACTTTGAAACTAAAAAAAATGAGGACAGCCGGGTAATTCATTGAACTTATCAATTTTATTTTATCGTTAAAAATGATTTTGTTATGACAATATTATCATTTAATATTATTTACTTTAAAAGAACTCACAATATCAAGATTTAAAATGCCATGCCAAGACAATTTGCTTTTGCTGGAATTATGCATGTGGACGCATAGGAGCTCCTACCCAATTGGATTTTGACAGAAGAAAACGATGTTGATGTTTGATGCATATTTATTGCATGTCGAATGAACAGTGAAACTGCTTAAACGTTTTACTTGAGTAACCACTAAAAATATGTTTTTGTATCTTTCTCCATGAATATTTAAACAGTCGAGCATTTAAATAATATTGTGATAATTTAAATGCACAACTTGTCTGTGTCGTAACATTCATGGAGGAGGATGCAAAAACATGTTTCTAGTAGTTAACTCGAAAACCCTGATTTTGAAATTACCTGGTTGTAGTGTTTACCCTGCGATTAGTAATTGGGAAATCCTTGGCCTGGATCCTATGTACTCCAGGCGCAAGAAATCACTCTGTGGGTTCTTATAAATGAAACTCCATTTACTTTTTAATAACAATATTATATTAGTCTTTTTGACAAAGACGAGTGACTGGTAAGGAAGTTTGAACCCGAATGAATCCGAGTGGAACCGTATGAAACCGAATGCCCTTCGTGATCCGAATGCTGGGTAGTTATAGCCTCTGTGTTCTGTAGTACACAGATACTACAGTAATTGTCTAGTGTTCACTTTACTTCCTAGTAGGGTTTTAAGATCGTATACTATACCCTGTCAGAAATTTGATATCTGTTTGCGTCAGCAATTTGTCATTAGTAATTTGGGTGCTTTGATAATCTATTATTTACATACAGGAAATGTGTGATTTAATTCCTGCACTGCCCTTAAGACGATAGTAGGTCAGATGACAGTGGACATTCGTTTTTGGGTGAATCTGTCCTTGTTAATTTATTATAACTTTAATAAAATATAATCATTTCAGGTGTCTCGGCAGAAAATTGATGAACTCACTGCACATCTATTAGCCCAAACACAAGAAGTAACTAACCATGAGGCAAATGTTAAAGCATTGAATGAAATCATCCAAACTTTGCAAATTGAATCTGATGAGAGAGATCTCCTTAGAGCTAAATTGGATGTATACAAGTAAGTCAAAACCATATATTTTAAAATATAAATGGGCAAATATATATACATATATATCTAGTACAAATATAAATATACAAAGCTTTTAAAGAAAAACAGCTTTGTAATGGCCTATTTATGTATTGCATATTTTGTAGACACTTTAACATGCCGTATGCTGCATAACTTTCCGTTTCCCGATTTTAAACAATCTTATTTGGACTGATATTGTCGTTTGAATAGCAAAATGAAACATTGACTGAACCTGTATTTTTCAGGACAAAAAAAACGGTTATTTTTAGTTGTATGAAAAAAAAATTACAGCTTTATTTAAACAAAGAATATGAAATATTTCACTTCTAAATTGAATAAATTGTACATTTTTCACTTAAAAAAACTTCCAGACATAGCAATGAAAATGACAATAATAACTGAACTATTTCAGGGATGATTTTGAAACTGAACGTGATTCTAGAACCAAAATTGCTTCAGTAAACGAAGAGCTCATTGAAAATATGAAGATATTGCATCGCAGAAATCAGAATTTAACTGAAGAGGTAATGTTATTTTATTTTCGAATTTCTTTAACATGTGTGAAATAAACACTGAATTATTAATCGAAAGATATTCAGAAATGGAATAATAATTGCACTAGTTGTCAGTAGCTTGCATTATATTTACTATCATCAATCGTGATGACATATTTTTTTTTTAATAAATTACACTAAATTAAACACTTCCTTATAAAAATTTTGTTAACAACAGGTGAAAAAATTCCACTCTAAATTACCTCACAACTTCGGTAATACAAGGAAAACTATACCAACCGCAGGCATCCAACCACCAGTACCTTCGTCCTCGAGGGCCCAATCTTCAGTCAACAGCTTAAATCACATGGTAAGTCAAACATTAAGTATATTTCAGCAGGATTCCCTCCTATATCCATTACTTGTCTCTCATACAGAAATCATTTGCGGAATATAGAAACTTGGAAGTAAGATCAATAATATATTTTTAAAATGATTATCTGCTTTACTTACACATGAGACTTTCTGCTGTGCATTAAAATCGAGATATTTTGTGGAATGAACATACTTATTTCAATTGTCCCGTGTTGTGGACTCACGGATCTGAGGTTTCACAACTGGATTTCCATTTTTCCAACACAAGTTATTTCCGACTTTTAGGAAATAATAAGAACTCAAATATTTATTTTCTATTAATGTAGCTTAATTCCAAGTATTAACTCTCCTTTCAGTATTATATTGAACTTAATATTTCTTTCCTATCTTTTACTTTTAGTTAAAATACTGACCGTATTATATCACAAAACTGCACTAACTGAACACACTACAACACTTACTGCTTGTGACTGTAGCAAACCTTGTTTACTAGAAATAATTTTTGTTTAATTCTATAATCAGTATTCTACCTCTGAAGTTGTAAATGTGTTTTTTTTCTTATTCTTTTTGATCAAATATTGATTTAACATACCAAACTTTTTACTTTAGTGAAGTGATATTAGTTTGAATGGTGACATATTTCCAGTTTGATATCAGTGCATTATCCTTTTTATAGATTTAGTTGCTTTCCTGTACATTCTATGTACAAATCTTATTTGCCAAACATGGATTAAAGAAATTTGTTTTCAGGATCCTAGCTGGGTATGGATCGATGACACAACTCCAATGAACACTTGGTTCAGAAGTTCTCATACTTAATAATGCACACTTAGTTTACAATCATTCTGTTTATCGCTTGAAGTGTTATCATAACTGATCGTTGTAGACAAACCATGTATATCACTGTTTGAATTTATTTAAAATGAAACACTTTGTAATTTTTATCATATAAGACATTTTTTCCACATAGTATATGCTTAAACAATAAATAATATAAATCACTGTTATTACATAAAAATACCCCCTCTGTAATGTTTCTTCAGTAATACAGTCGGCCTCGTAGTGTATTGGTCAACGCGTCTGCCTACCATGCGAGAGGTCTCAAGTTTGATTCCCGACATGGTTGATATGAAATATTTATTTTAAAGGGTATTTTCACACCAGAATATTTCGTAATCCATGGAATGGTACCTGAAACGTAAGACTGATCATCTTACTTTCATGTAACAAAAATGATAAAGATACACTGCGGTTGGTGTACCAATGCACCAACAATGCAATGTGCCCTATGCACCATCAGCGCCCTTGAGGTGATTTTCACAAAAATGGCGCTATATAAATTATCCAACTATATATATATATATATATAGGTGCAGAAAGGGATTGATGATGATGATGATGATAATACAATTACATTGGTATGTTAAATTCACTATTGAAATCAATATAGAATACAACACATTTGAATTTGTCCATAGAATATTAAGGTAACTATAAAATTTAACATTTGGACGTGTTGCTCCCCCAGAAGTACACTGTGGTATGTCTAAATTGTCCATTTTTAAGGAGGGCAAAAACAAACTTTTTTTAATTTATTCATGCTAATTTCATGTATTTTGTAGTATTCACTTAATTGACTGTCAAAATATTAAAAAAACACGGTGTCATTTTAATTACTTCAGTGTTCTTCTTGATATTTTACTCAGTTGATTTCAAAGAATACTGAAGTTTGTGGTTTATCGTAGAGGTGAGAGGCGGTTCTTTAGTATTTGCATGAGTGCAGTGCACCAAGTAAAAAGATGCGCAAATACATTATTAAAAAAAAAAGTAAAAATATGTAATACAAAGAAACAGGAATTCTTTGCAACATTAGACTCGTACAACATTATATTCAATACAAGTGGCAGAAGATCTAGCGAAATCGACTCTAGCGGACGATTTTCTCATCTTGTCTATGCCCGCGCAATCGTCATTGTGCATTTTCTGAATTGAATTTGTAAGAAAAATACCAGATAGACTATGCTGCATACCGGTGAATCATACATTAGAGGGAGAAGACAATATAACACGCTCCGTGCACCGCCCACGTCTACGCGTATAAAACAGCGTACAAACTAAAACAATGGCAGATTTAGCTTTAGCGGCTGTCATTTTACCATAACCATATCGGACTTGTTATATTGCAATATTCTCAAACTGAATATACAAGTTGACAAAATGTAAGGAAATGCTCTTCCGGCGATTTTAGCCAGGAGGAGGGTAGGATATTCGTCAGTACTCTAAGAAATAGAAATAAAAATGCGGTCAAACCGCATTCATTACTCAAAACAGTCAAATTTAGACTTGCTGCAGTGTACTTCTGTGAATCATATTTTATTTAATAAGTCATGTGTAACTTATAATTGAATTTTTGTAAACCTTTATTAAATTGCCAACTGTTATAAAACAAGCTACTGCTCTCAGCTATATTTTAACTGGCTCATTTTCACCCGCTAATCAGAGGATACTATTGCCGCTCACCCATAATACGTAATGATGGTTGGTAGCTGAAATTGTTTTTTTTTTATTATTTATTTATTATTTCACGTTTTACATAAAACTTTTTTTAAATATGAATACCTCACTGGGCACAACCCGTGTCGAGGCATTCATTTACATGATTTAATATATGATACTTATAGTGTTTAAAATATATGTAAAATACATATAAAATATTACATATTCACATTTAAATCCACACAGATATATATAATAGTAAGAGAGAAAAAAAGAATTTAAAAAAGAAAGAAAAAGAAAACAACATTATATTATTAGTACAACTCAAACATTTAACTACTGCGCAGACATTAGGTCAAGTAGCAAGCTACTTTCAGCTGTCAGCTCCCGGTGGCCCAACATCCGCACAAATGCCAAATATACGAATATATGACATATATTCATAGAGACACTGCGTGGATACAAATACGAAACACGAAATGCAAAAATAATTATATATTAACAAGTTTACAAAATTTTTTAAGTTTACTAAATAAAGATTATTTTTTAATAAAATACAAACGTACAACATTTTTGACAGCCTCGTTGGTGCATCGGCTCCGCACCGACTTCTCGCACCGAAGTTAGTGGAGATTACAATAACTAAACGTTATTTGTTGCAAGTCTGGATATTCGGTGCCGTATTGGGCCTGTCTGTAGGGGCGCATAACACGGCGTATCGATCGATCGGCCAGTATTACAATTTACCCCTTGATTTCTATGAAACTGACACAAATCAAATTGTTTGGAGTTAAAAGGAATAAATGTTTTAAAAACTTGGGTGAATTGACAATTGAAATTCCTATAATGGTGCTAAAACAGTGAGAATAGTATGATCATCTCGACAGTTTTAACATTAAAACTCTTAAGATTTACAGCACGCGTGGCAACGATGGTTCAGAGTCAAAACAGTATATAAAAACAACAGAAAAATACTCAAAATCTAAAAATATTTTCAATGAACATCTTTGTGTGGGATTTTTTTTATTTGAAATGATCGAGAGAATCACAAAAAGACGCGTGCAAGCAAATAATACTGCGCGATAAATGGGTTTCTCTTGATAAATTATAATTATTTGTAATTATGCGTGTATTCTTAGCATACAGTGACTTGAGTGGTTTTGTTTTTTTTTATGGTTTCTTAAATTTGTAATTTTTTATTATTTTGAATTTCCTATTTTAAAATAAACCTAGTTTAGAAGTTATTGAATATGAACTTTATAACTATTGTATGATCATCATTCAACAAATAATTGAATATGTGATCATATTCAGTATGATTTTTGTAGATAAAAACATACATTTACAATATTGTTAACAACCGATGTTTATTTTAAAAAACGCACGAGGAATACCAGAAAGCGATTATTATATTTGATGCGAAGTTTGTTCTGTTCTACCACGGTTTTCTTCTACAGCATTAAGTTTTTTCCCGCATAGTACTTCTTCTTCTTCGATGGCGCTACAGCCCAAATCGAGCCTTAGCCTCCTTCAACGTTTGCCTCCAACTCCGCCTATCCTCGGCAGCCATTGTCCAATTTGCAACTTGTAGAAGCTGTGCTGCATCTTTTTTACTTCATCCTCCCACCTCAATCTAGGTCTTCCGATCCTTCTTTTACCTCCTGGGTGTCCAGTCATGACTCTCTTAGTTACTCGCGCATCAGGCATTCTTTGTACGTGTCCAGTCATCTCAACATGAGCAGCTTTATGTGCGTCGAGATACTAGGGGCTTCATATATGCTGTACAATTCCGTATTTTGCCTAATGCGCCACTCTTCTCCATCTTTCACGGGACCACAGATTCGGCGAATAACTCTCTTTTCAAATATATCCAGCATCTCAGCGGACCTTACTGTCAGGGTCAGTGCCTCGCATCCATACCCCCCAATACAGTCCTAATAAGTCCCGCATATTATTGGTTGAAATAGAGCACTGTTGTTGTTTCCGGCGGTGAATGGTGAAAGTAATATGTGCGCCGCCAATATTCAAATATTAACTAACACAATATATCTATAGTAAATTTCAGATTAGTTTTCCTTTTTTTAAATTGATTATTGAGGTATTTTGAATAATCCTAAACAAACTTACTCCACAATTTTAGATTTCTGCAAACAATTTTTTATGTACATTTTGTAATGTAATGCGTCTCATTTCATAAAAAAAAAAAAAAAACTTTTTTATTTATTCTGTATTGTTTAGAAAACATCCAGTATAATATTAACTTATAAAAGACTTGGTTTTTTTAAATACCAAATGAGGATATATGCAGCAAAAATTAACAGATTTTTTCAATTCATAAATAAGTACAAAAATATATTTCATTATTAAATGGTTTTTTTAAAATTAGGTAAATGAGAAAGAAGATAGTGAGGATTCAACTCATCCGAAATTCTACTGCCCTGTATGTGGGGGACCCTTTAAATCTATGAAGATACTACAAGACCACGTAGAAACTTGCCTGTTAATATAATTTGTAGTAATAAATGTTCGTAGATATTTGTATATAACTACTTACTGACTTTTCCATGTCTACCGGTTTCGAGACGTACCCTTCTCTTCACCGGGACATTAATTACACTAACATGCGAATCCCACTATACGCCTTCACCGTAGTAGATGCAAAAAAATATTAAACCAACATGCTGATGGAACACATGTTATTAAAAGCTGACGCTAACGTGCACAGATTATAATTTTTAAATTGTTTAATCTTGCGGGATAATTGAAAAAAAAGGGGAGGAGTATGCATTTACTAGTATAGGGTACCACCACAATGAAACATCATATATTGGTCTATATTGAGAGGTTATTTGTTTATTGATTAAAGGGACATTATTTTTCAAAGCCCAGAATGTTTAATATTTTCATCTTATTTACTTTTAAGCTTTCAATACTTGTATGTAAGATTTAACCCTGTATCTATTAGTCAGTAAGTGGTTATATACAGGCAGATTAGACATAGAGAAGTTGGTATGTGATTATACACAAATATCTACTAACATTAGTTGAAATGTTCGATCACAAAGTTGGTGCTTTAAACATTGATAATAATTTATTGTAATTTATCAGTGAAGACATTCACATATTACAGACATTTAATTACCGTGAAACTAGTTGTCTTGTGAATTAAATATCTAAGCAATTTGATTAAAGTCATTGAAATCTAAGAGAACATATTATAAGGCGCTGAGAGCCAAAGAAATTTAACCGAAATTTGAGTGTTTTTTTTACAAAATGATTCCTAATTTGTGACTTGTTTTTTTTTTTACAAATGACTAAGAAAATAGTGTATGTAATGATTCTTACTTACCATATTTAACATAAATAAATAAAATGTAAAATCTAAACAAAATCGTAACATATGTGCCTTTTTTTCTTAATGAGACTTTGGCATAGTAATATGTTTTTTTATAACACTATTGCTTCTAATTTATTGGTGCATAAGTTCCTATGACTTGAAATTGAATAAGGAAATAAAAGATCGCATGAGCTATGTTCACTGACAGCTCCATACAAATTCAGCAGCTGTGCTTCTTTGGGATGAATGTTTTTTCAGATTTTTTTTTAGTCTGACATGAAACGAGATTTTTTTAACCAACTGCATACTTTTAGATTAAATTGATCTCAAACGTAGCTTAAGATCTTATGGCTCTCGGCGCCTCGTATGTCCCGATTTTAATTAATTATACAGAAATCCTAATCTCCGTAAATGAGGAATATGTATATTATTTGACAATTACTTATATTATTTATGTTTATTTCATATGATTGCATAAAAGTATCAATATATTATTTATATTCTAACTCATTCTTTGTAGGCCAACGTTTGCTGATCATTACACCAGCATGCATGATATTCAAGCTTAAATTTTTTATGTTTTCTCTGTTAATATTTGCTCAACACTTATTGATTAATGACATTTTTACAGATTTTATCCTGTCCCAACTGCTTGTACAGAACCATTGACTACTCCTTAATGAACACGCACTTAAATAAATGCTTGAGGACCTGAGACTTGCTTGTAGAAAGCATTGTGATAGACAGCCTTGATTGTAACTTCAAAGAGAGCGAGTTTTTGAGAGAAAAAAGCGTTTAAAGTAGCTTTGTTAAAAATTAAAGAAATGTATATTTTTCTTCTACACATTTACAATAGAGTTAATTTCAAAGTCCTTTTTATGATTAAATTGAATAAAAGATATTTTACCAGCGACGCTGTACGATGTACATCCAAACTCCTTTATGCGTAAATTATTTGAGATGTATACGGTACCGCCATACTTGCTTACAGGTTAAGATAAAGCTTTTGTGGGATCAGGTTACCATAATTTACTATTAGTTTTTGATCTTCAAAGCTGTCAAATGACTTTTTTTTAAATAACTGTATTTCATTTCATGTAATCATTTAACTGTTGCATCTTTAAAACAGTTTTGTATAAAAACAATGAAGAAGAGTTAGCATCATACTGTTTTTCATCATTGTTATCAATTATTTAAATACACCTTTTCCATAAATGACCCTGGCAGATTACCACATGCTTTATTTAACCAATCTAAATTATAACCCCTGCAATAAAGATTTGCTTTTGTATAATGGAATACCTATTACAAACAAGCTTAAATATATTATTTGTAAATATTTTTTTAAAATTAAAAACATGTGCCAACCCAAATATTTTTAAAATAATGGATGTAGAGTAGCATTAAAAAACAGAAATTTTATTTCTAAGACTTAATAAATATTATATTTTTAAACCTAAAAATCCATTCTTTTATGTCCTATGAAATTTTAGATTTTTCTCTCTCCCCCTAACTCTGTTAATACCATTTTGATTTATGCAATACCCGACTGTAATAGTCACAATGGCGATTGTTTTGTAACTATTACATTCTTATATTTATCGCCATTTAGAAAAACAGTCAAATCCTAAAATAAACTGATGAAAAACCACTTTAATTCTTTGGACTGTTCAAAAAAGTTTAAACATAAATTTATACCCATATATACTGTATAATGGGGTTGTTTGTTTTATATTTCAATCGTGAAATTTTTTTCTGTTTGTGTGAACTGAACTGTTTTCACTAATTTTTGCTAATGACTGAACTAAATTGCTGCACAGCTTTTACTAAAATACACTTATTTATTACGAAGATTATTTTTCTTCTGGTCTAGTTTGACTTTACTTACTTTAAGGTAAGAAAGAGTATGCTAAAGACGTAACAAATCAAGATTCTTTATATTTTTGTTTTCAACGTTGTATAGATACCAAGTTAAAATACATATATACATATGTACAGTAATATATATTATTTAATGTCAAAAAAATATGCTAAGCTGCGAATAATCGATTACAAGGAGCATTCGCCCCTGATATATATAGACCTTTTATATATGTCACCAG
The DNA here is from genome assembly GCF_059751315.1 of Micrasema longulum. NCBI lineage: Eukaryota > Metazoa > Arthropoda > Insecta > Trichoptera > Brachycentridae > Micrasema > Micrasema longulum. The sequence continues at coordinate 237,174 of NW_028277803.1, forward strand.
AATAATCTAATATTTTATAGCCAGCCGATTTTTTTTTATTAAACAAATTTGCTTAAATTTTTAATCTTAAAATGTGTATTTTGATAACAGTTATTTTAAATTTGAATAACTAGATAAGCAGACAGTTATCAAAATTTTCTGTTATCAAAAATGTAAAGAATAAAACATCTATGTTTTTTATTTAATGAAATATAATATGAAATTCTAAAACTTATCCACTAATTTGATAAATAAATCGAATTAAATTATTCATCAGTATATCTCTATAAACAAAGTAATAATGGAAAATAATATTAATTATATACTAAAATGGACTTATTTAATAACTAACTAAAAAGCGATGATGGTGATTCTTCCTATGTGTTTGTAATATTTTTGTGTGTATATTATAGTGTTTTGTAATGGTATATATAAACTGACATGTTTATATTTTGCAATACATAAAACAGGTGTTACTGTCAAAATATTATCTACACATTTCATTTGTTATTTTGGCATTTATTTTTGTAACTTGCTGCTCATCCAGAAAGCTACTTTTTATAATAGCCATTTGTTCTGAAGATGATCCTCTAAGGACAATTTTGATTTGATTAAGTTACAAAATAATTATTGTATTTATTTTCTCCAAATAAATTTATTGTAATTATGTATTTCCAAAACTTCTAACCGACATAATGATAATCATCACATATTTTGCTTTTCAATATTATTGTAAATTGAAGTATTTTCTTACTGTTAGTTTTTCTTCTTTTTTAGTTATAGGCAAAAAGTTACCGCTTTGTATTACATAAATTTTATTATAAAACCATTCATTATAAATACATTGGAACCTCGATTTACATGGTTTTGGAAAAACAATAAAAAAATGTAATTGAAGAAATTTATGAACATTAATTTAACAATTCATAATAGTAATATAATAAAAATTATACTATTAGTTATTTGAATGCCCTACATTGCTCTTTTACTTACTTGGCGTGGTATATGATAGTGAATAATCTTTTTTCACTTGTTTTTTAAGTATTTTGATATTATGTTTGAGAAAATTATTGAGGTACGATAAATAGAAGTAAAAGATAACTTTAAAAAAAATACTGAATTGATTTTTATATAAATAAACTTATCCAGCATTTTTCTTTTTAGTATGCTTTTTTTTTACACGGTATTGTGCAGAATGTATCCCCCGTGTAAAAAGACGTTCCAGTGTAATTTATTGATTCTTTATTTCTTATATAACAAAGTTTCCTGCCATATTTCTTACACCACATTTTCAGAGATCGAACTACGAAATTTTTTATTTTATTTCTGACAATGTATACTTTGGAAAGGAAAATGCAAAGGATTTTATTTAATTAGTCCCCTTTTCCGTATAGTTTTGTCTTAAATTAGTGAAAAATTTTAGTAGTCTATGTTTAATTTTTGTTCAGTGAAATTTTCCTGCAAATTTCGATATATATCTGCTATTGCTGCAGTTTGGAATAGAACTAAAAAACAAATATTTTGTACATTGTTTTAATATAGAATATAACAATTATACCACAGTAAAATATGTGAAATTATTTAACAAATAAATATTATTTTATTTAAATGATTTTTTTATTATGCCTTACAACTTGCTACTCTTTGGGTTACTTTATAAATCAAATTGGACGTGCTGAGGATGTTGTAAATGAAAATATTATTATTATAATGGAAATAAATTTAATTTTAACTTTTTAATTTAAGATAAATAATGTACTTTGTCACCACATGCTAAGAATTCATTCAAATGATTTAGAGAACAAGTGGGTTTTAAGTTTCTTCTGAAACATCACTTCACTCTCACAGTTTCAGACCTCTGCTGGGATAGCATTCCATGCTGAAGGGCCTGCGACCGCAAATGCGCGTTCGCTGAATTTAATGCGCTGTTTGCGTAGAGGCACAATAACTTTTCTTTTCAACGTAGATGTAGCTGATCTAAGCGTAAGACGTCTGTCAGCTAGTTCATCTGGAATGCAGAGTTCTCTTAGATGTTCTGAAGCAGAGTTGTGCAGTGACTTATCCATAAGCCAACAGAGTTTGTATTCCACCCTCTGTGGAAAACGTAGGCAGTGTAATTCCCGAAGTAGTGGAGTGATATGACTGAACTTAGTGATTCCAAAAATAAGTCTCGCTGCGGCATTTAATACAGACTGTAGGTGAGTCATTTATTCATTGGTAGACCTGCTTAGATACCATTACAATAATCGACTCCAGACACTACAAACGCATTTATTAATTGACGGGCGGCATCAACTGGCAAATTTATGTATTTGCAAAAGTAATATTTATCCAATTTAGTGAGAACAATTTGTTGGTGTGACTATCCACAACCATGTGCGCTACTACGGGAAGGCGTTTGAGTCTTTTTTTAAACTCTAATAATTTGCTTAGTATTTTTTTAATGCTAAAATTCGTCATTGTAAATACGTGGATCAAGAAAATACTAAAGACTTTAAATATTTGTTTATAGTGAAGACTGATAAAGAAATTTTACAAAGGGTCTGGAGAGCTTTTTACTTAACGGATCCTTGGCCAATATTTATAATGTTCATTTTGGTTTAACTTATGTTCATGCTAGGTTCACATCAATAATCAATATTATCATCACAAGTAGAAGTTATTTTTTTTAATTACTTTATTTTGCACCCCAAATGATCCAATTGCAGCTCAAACATCTAAGCTTAATGATTGTGACTAAATTTTTGGTAAGTTTGGATATAAGAATGGTGATGGTTGTCCGCGGCGTGTGTACACGCCGCGCAACATCCCCTCTTACGCAACGCCCCATCTAACGCGTAAATTGATTTAACAACTTCCATCAAGCGAAAATCAGTAGATTCATTATCCACCAAAATGCTATTGGGTCAAAAAAAATTGAAACAGTTCAAAAGGTAAAACAAGTTTTATATATTGAAATTTTATTATATGGAAAGAAACAAGGAAATGTTTGAAAATCAGTATAATTTCAATCGAATTCGGTAGATATTTCTCAAAATCGGTAGATCTACTCAAAAATCTATAAGATTGGCAAATATGCCTTATGTCAATAACAAGTAAACCCACTTTTATGAGATGAGTAAAAATCGTCTCAAAATAATTTATTGTTTATTGTATGGTAGAGAAAATTTGACAGTTTCGGTTTTGTCGGTTATCTGTGATTTTGTCTGTGGTCTTATGTCAAATATTTGTAAACAATTTTAATTTTAACCTTGCTCGTCGGCGAATTAGATTTTATTTCTTACATTTTTGTGTAATTTTTGACGATATTCGCCATATTTAAAAACAATGAGTAATATTATGGAACTAAAGGACTCCAAAACTGTACCAGATATTGTACACGAATATTCTTCGACATTACGGGAGGGAAATGTCCCTCTGATTATCGATAATGGTGAGAATACTTTTGTTTATATTGGTACTAAATTAAAGAAAGTTTTACCTATAAATTTAATCATTTTATATCACGATATAACGACAAAACTAGCAGACTGATAAATTCTAAGTATTTTTAAAAGGTTGGCTGATCAAATTGCAAAGATAAGCATTGACACAAGTATTTAAAACATGAATCAAATTTCATCTTTTGCAATACCATAAATTTCGGTAGCGAAAAATACGAAATACATAGTTGTAAAATGAAAAAGATTATTAGAGAAATCTAATATGATATCACTTATTTGGTCTTGTAAAACAATAGCGTATCACATATAGCAGACACTACAGCTGTTTTTATCACCAGCTTCTCAATTTTTTAAGATTGTACCTTTATCTGCCATGTTTTTCGTTTTTCTTAGGATCGTATCAATGCCGTGCTGGGTGGGCTACGTTTTCAGATCCTCTATTGATATTTAAGAACTTAATTGCTAAGCCTCGCAAGGAGCGGGGAAAGAAGGATAGCGAGCCACCCGCTACGCCACCGATACAAATTGGAAACGATATAGTCAACATTGAGGCGGTTCGGTGAGAGATTTATTTATTTACAAACACCTACAGTGCTTTTACATAGATATATTATATCATCACATGATCCATTTTTTTATTTTATTGTTTAATATACACACTTATGATATTTCAATTTCCAGCGCTTTTTCATTATACTTCAAATTTTGTAACAATCTTTTTCAATATACATTAGGGCCTCGCTAATCCGGATCCCCCAAGAGAACCAGAGGCGATTTTCAATAAATAAATTATATCAGCTATTTTGCATCATTTTTGAAGAAATGATTGTTTTTTTTAAACATATTTTTATATATTGATCAAATTTAAGTAAAGTAATAGTAAGGAATATTACTTACGAAGTGTCTTGGCTATAGTGAATAACGTAGAGCTACTCAGCCTTTTTTATGATGCTGTCAACCAGTGGCGGTATTTCCATAGAAGCCCATAATTGCCTTGATTGGCTTGCCTATTAATTTTATTTAAAAATTACCAAATCTAGACCAAACGCTTAAAAATAATTCATTTCGTTGTTTAAATTTCGCGCCAAATGAGAATTAGAGATCTGTTCGACGTTGGTACTGTACGCATCCCGAGATCCGAACCGTATGAAATCCGTGTGCGCGACACTATGTCTTCTTATCTCGCTCTCGCACGTGGGGTTCTTATGGGGCTTATTTCACGGTGCAATTCGCATGTAAACAAACAGTAAACTCATAAAATGTTTGTCTGTATATGTTGAGTTTTATATGGGAATCTGAAGCCAGCTTCTTTAAGGTAAAGTTGGCAGACAGCGTATCTTGTATTTCGTATCGAACAAACTTAACGATTGTTTATTATGCTCTTTTTTGCGGAATTTGATAATTTTAAACGGCTATTTTTATCTTCATTGATTAAAGACCCGCACTGGTTAAGATTTATGATAATTTACTTCATTTTGTGCAAACGTCATATATAAAAAGAATTCGGAGATGGCCGACGTTTCTTTTTTATTTGCCTATCTACTATCCTTTTCTTTTTCCAATATTCTATATCAATTATAATTTATCTTTATTATATTTATGTATCTATGGGTTCCGATGACTATTATTCAACTCTACGCATGCTATATTTTATTAATGTTACTTATTGGTAATGGTTGATATCTGAGGAATTTCTTTATATAAAATAATATTGTGTTTTCTTTATTTCGTTTATTTAAACGAACTCGGAAAGATTATCCTATGCATATTTTCATAAAATATTGTTATTCGTCATAATATACCTTTTGGATGCTTTGTAGACTGTACAACTGTAGTGAAGAAAGCATACATCATGTTTTCACAAAAGTGAATTCATCATCATTCCTTTTCCGCACCTAATGGTGCATAGAGCACTGCAATCGCAGTATATCTTAATCTTTTTTGCTACATGAAGGTAAGATGATCAGTCTTACGCTTCAAGTACCAGTCCAGGGACTATGACACATTCTAGTGTAAAAACACCTTTTTAAATAAATATTTCAAATCAACCATGTCGGGAATCGAACCCGAGACCTTTTGCATGGTAGGCAAATGCGCTGACCACTATACTATGAGGCCGTCAGGGTATATATATGGGCTTGCCTTACTCGTAAACCCTAGGCACGCTACTGCTGTCAACATAGGTGGTGTAACAACAACATTTTTTTGTTGTTTATATTTTAGTTTCCAGCTGAAAACCCAGTTTGACCGTAATGTGGTGACACATTTTGAGGCTCAGGAACAAGTGTTTGACTACACATTCAGCCGCCTGGGGATTAATACAGATGGAAGTGTCAATCACCCGGTGGTTATCACAGAAGCATTTGTCAACCCCAACTACTGCAGGCAGTGTAAGTCCACTTTATGCACATTTTTTATTATACTAAAGTAGACTCGATAATCCAACAGGCATGGGACTGAAGGGGTGTCCGAAAGATTACTGAAAAGTGTGGGATTTCGGCAATATTGATTGCAACATAGAACATTTTTTGGTAACTGTCAACACATCAGACACGACGCAGACCGTTATCGTCCCTTCTCTTCTGCAGTCCGATCGCTTGTAGTGAATTTAATATTGGCTAGTGTCGCGGACTCCCAGATTTGAGTTCTGAGGTTTAAATCTCACTCTACTGCAACTTGATTAAAATTGAAATATTGGAGTTAATTATAAAAACACAAATATTTATTTCAATTTGAAAAATATGTCTACGAAGATTGTCCAGAAACTTTCGTTTATATTTCTGATAAATGTATTTGTTTTCTTTAACCTGTCAATTCAATTAAATTCATATTTAAATTTATTTCAACAGAGAGGGAAAACATTTTTGAGAAGGAAATATGGAAGTCTAGGCATTTACAGGGCTTATGACATGTCATTGGCTGGTTTAAGTGGCCACTTTACACACTGTGTAACATTCACCATTCTGCCCCTGTTTGAACATCCACATTTCCTCAACTCTTCCATCTGTTGACTTTTGTGAAGTAAAAGACCTGAAACCTTTATCATGTGGGTGAGATTCATCCGGCTGAACCTGTAAATGCCTAGACTTCCATATTTCCTTCTCAAAAATGTTTTCCCTCTCTGTTGAAATAAATTTAAACAACTCCCTAGGGAGGAAATCCAGCCAGTCTGCAAACATTTGGACATAATCAAACATTGTTGAATTACTACCTGGTAAAAGAAGTATAAAAATTGGAAAATTGTTTTCAGGCGTTGCCTAGTAGGTGATTTGGTTCAGCCGGATGAATCTCACCCACATGATAAAGGTTTCAGCTCTTTAACTTCACAAAAGTCAACAGATGGAAGAGTTGAGGAAATGTGGATGTTCAAACATGGGCAGAATGGTGAATGTTACACAGTGTGTAAAGTGGCCACTTAAACCAGCCAATGACAGGTCATAAGCCTTGTAAATGCCTAGACTTCCATATTCCCTTCTTAAAAATGTTTTCCCTGTCTGTTGAAATAAAGTTAAATATGAACAACTCCCTAGGGAGGAAATCCAGCCAGTCTGCAAGTATTTGGACATAATAAAACATTGTTCAATTAAATTCAATTCAATTAATTTATTTTAAATATAACAAATACATTACAAAAATATATTCAATACGTGTATATTATAAAAAAGAAAAAAATACACAAAAGAGACTCATGTCAAAGTAGTAGAAGAATCCTGCTCCGGAAAACCCCTTCGGATACATGGAACAGATCAATATCCAGAGCGATGTTGTTCAGCATTGCAGTAGCCCTTCCAACAGGCATAACCATAGGCAGGTTGGTCCTGAATATCGGAATATGAAACAATCTATGCTGACGCTGTCTTAGGTAATTATCAGGAACATTGGCGGCCTCCGTGGTGTAGTGGTCAAGACGCTTGACTCACGCACGGAAGGTTCCGGGTTCGATTCCCGGTTAGAACACAAAAATTAAATTGTGATTTTCCTCAAGCCTGGGTGTTCTGTGATGTGATTCACCACTGTAATTGGGCTCCTGGCCTGTTGTGGTACAAAATAAAAAAATAAAAATAATAAAAAAAAAACATACAAACTAATGCTCATCATAATTTCAGAATTATCGATCATACCGCGCAACAATCGATAAAAATGTGTAGTCAAATACACATTTCTTCTAGTCTCTAAACTGTTGTAGCCAAGCATACCCTGGAGAAACTCGGTCGGGTAAAGCCAAGGATAATACCCGCACTCTCTCATGTAGAGATATCTCAGAAACTTCTTTTGGATCTTTCTTTCTGGACATACCTCATGTATATTAATATATCTTACAGTGATGTCAGAGCTGTTGTTTGAGTGTTACGGAGTACCTTCTCTAACATACGGTGTGGATGCATTGTTTTCATTCTACCATAACAATGTTGGAAACACTGGGCTCGTTATCAACTGTGGATACCACACTACACACATCATCCCCATTATAGATGGAGAAGTCATTGTAAGACATGCGCGGAGGATTAATATAGGTAAGATTTACTTTATAACAAGACAGTCACAATCATTAAACTTTAACCCTTCCTTTATTGTGCCAAAAACATCCTCGCGTTTGCTGTTTTATGTAGTCATTAGAAATGCAAAATTGAGAGATTTTAAATAGGAAAAATGGAATAATCATAAGCAATTGCTTCAATTATTTATATGTGAAGTCAAAGTGATAATATTTTTAATCTAATTGATAAAAACATAAAAAAACCATTAGCTAACGCTCGCAGTTCAAGTGAGAGGCTCGAGTGAGAAGAGTACCCTTAATGAAGCTCGTAGAGCTACTGGCGTCTGGCACTGTAGTGTACTGGCTCTTGGTTATTGCCCTGCGTGATGTGTAAAATTGTCTCTCTCTCGTGTGTATATCTGTAGCATCAAGAGTGAGCCGTAAAAAGTGTGAGACCAACTTATATTTGATACTCTTTTTACTTCATACACCGCAACTTGCGACACATTGGTTGTATTTGTTATTTGTCTCTGATTTCTGATATCAAATGTTTCTTCTGTGCCAAATAAGTATTTATTATTTAATAGTACATTATTTTAACCGATATGTAAATGTATAACGGAGGAATAGCAAAAAATTAAACCCAGCGTTTATTGTATTTATAGAGATATTCAAGTTATTAGATGCAATGTGTACTAGCTACACATCATCGGGAAGGAAGGGTTAAAAGGGGGGTTTTAAAAAATGTGGGCAATAGGAACCATATTTTCCTGGAAAAGTCTTGAGTTTATCATTTTTGTCAAGTCAACTATAATAAATGGTAATATTTTATTTTACTGATTTAATGAACATATTTAGGATAGTAAAATGACAATATTGTGTATTATTTTAATATTTTCCAACTTTGTAATAATTTAATAAATGTCATAAGCCCAGTAAATGCTTAGACTTCCATGTTCCCTTCTCTAAAAGGTTCTCCATCCCTGTTGTAATTTGTTGATAAATTAATGTCTTGTGATGTTATTGTAATTTTCCTGAATTTATTGTATAACAAGTTTCTTCGTAGTCGCTGTCCTCATGACAGAGGATCATGACCTCTTGTGGCCGCCCCGACAATTCTTCTCCAACTCTCCCTCGACTGCACCGCCGCTGTCCTGACCTGATCGGTCCATTGTGTAGGGATCTACCTCTTCCTCTTTTTCTCTCCTCGCCACCGACCACAACCAATCGCTCCAGGCTACCCTCATTGCTGCGCGCAACGTGTCCAAAAGAATGGAGAATGCGTCTTAGGCAAGCATTAACCAGAGTTAAACCGTCAAGGTTCAATCCCCAGGGAGAGAGGATTTTAAAAAGCATTTTATCAGTTGATAAATATTACCATAAAAACTAATGACTTTTTTAAATGATATTTTTTTATCCTTTTATTATTATTATGTACATCTGAAGCACTGTCTATACATAGAAACGACACACATAATATAATACAATAGAAAACATGACTAATTTACGTGTTTATCCAGTTGGTTTTTTAATGCATTAACCAAACGTGCACCAATAACTTTTCCGGGAAGGCTATTTGATTGCTTCACAACTTGGTATGTCAGGAAGTTATTTTTGGGGATGGCTGTAGTGTTTAATTTTAATGAATGTCCTCTTCAAATTAATCTTTTTTTATATATCTGTTGCCATAGAGTACCTGGAACCCATTGCGACGATATCTTCATATGTATTGTTAAAAAATATCTATTTTATATGCTTAATTTTATTATATATCCTTAAAACCCTAAAGTCTCTTAATTTTTATGTAGATTACAGATGTTGTTACAATCCTCGAAACAGGCAATCATTTATTTAAATTGCGTCTAAGCTCAAATTTCTAATTAAGATAATTCTTTTATTATGCCACTAGGTGGATCTCAAATAGTTACTTACCTTCACAAGCTCCTGCAGCTTAAGTATCCAGTACACTTGAACGCAATCACCCCATCTCGCGCCGAGGACCTCCTGTTGGAACATGGCCACATTGCTCTGCATTATCAGGAGGAGATGAAGAGATGGACAGATCCTGAGCATTATGATGCTAATGTAAGGAAGATCCAACTGCCGTATGCGCTGCCTATAGCTAACCCCAGCTTATCAGGTAAGAAGTCACAGAAAATGTCCCCTTTAACTAATTCACCACAGTGCTCGCAAACGTCTGCAAGCGCCTATGACAGCACTACTACGCGGTGCTCACAGCTTATGTGAGTAATTTACTATCAAAAAGGTCCGTAGCTTAAGTATTCATCAAGTATAGAGGTAATGAATTCATGGTCACTAACAAAATACGTGTTTGAACTAATAAATAAAATAAGTGTTTATAGTCAATTTTAAACACGGGGAACGGATCAATATATAAATATTCCTAATCCTATTCTCCATTATTAATTTTATATCGACTTTGAGGCATTGCATAAAAAAAACAGCATAATATAATAATTTTTATTTTTTTGTTTTTTTTTTATTGATTATTCATAATTTTAATTTAGATCGGAATAACTTCCTAGGGAGGAAATCCAGCCTGTCTGCAAACATTTGGACGCACTCAAAACATTGTTGAATAACTATACCAGTTATGCATTTCACATAAGAACAATAGTATAAATCACAACTTACAGTTCACCAGAAGTAAGAGGAAATGGGGTGGGAAAAAAAAGGAAGAGAGAATGTTCCAATCCGCTGGTTACGAAATAATAATGTACCGTTCCTTGATCAGCACAGCACAAACTATGGCTTGCATGCGTGTATAAAGAAGTAAAAAAATATATACAGGTGTTCTTTAAACCCTGTCACATCCGAAATCACGATGATCAGTATGGGCAAGAAGACATATTAGCATATTCAAAAAAATATTTAGAACAAAGAAAATTTAAAAAAATATATATTTATAAAAAACAAATGGTTGCTTACTTCTGCAGGGGAGAAGCGAGAGGAGCGCGGCCGTGCGGTTGACGGTGTATCCGACACCCCCCTCCCCCTTCCTCGTTTCCCCCCTGCAGAAGTAAGCAACCATTTGTTTTTTTTTTTTATTTTATTTTTTAAGATTTTAGTCATTCTAAAAATTTATTTTAATGTGCCAATATGTCTTCTTGCTCATACTGATTTCAGTTGTGAAAGGGGTTTAAAGAACACCCTGTATAATAAAAAGTAAGAAAACTAGCAATTACAAATTTTGCTTGTGTAATCAAATATAAGAAGCTAATAAAGTATTTGTATTGGACATCGCAGTGGGAGCGCGCTCTAAGCAGCCAATATTAATGAAAATATATATTAAGATATTTTTCAATTACATATGTACATTATTAAAAATATTTTCGATCTTAAAAAATTAGGAAAATCTAAATTTATGCATATTTTTTTTTCAGTTGAGGTACAGAAAGAAAGAAAAAAAGAAATGGCAAAACGACTCATGGACATCAATGCTAGGAAACGCGAAGAAAAATTAGCTGAAGATGAGGAACAACTTAATCAACTTTTGGCATTACAGGTATGTACTGTGGTATCTGCATCTCAACACCCGACTTTTTGATGAATTCATTCATTGATTTCCAATGTTATGCCGATTTCTGACTCTTAATAGTGTTCAACTTACTGTGTTAAATATAAAAAATAACAAGTTTATTCATTTTTATTTTGAATTTCAGGATTTATTGGAAGAGGGAGAAGAAGAAGAATTTGATCGCGCTATTCAGTCTTTCGACATTAAAAATTATGAAGAACTTCAGGTAATTTTATTTTAGTATTGAATATTTGAGAGGGGCTGTGGTTCTATGGTGGTAATGCGGACTCGGACCTCCGTGAGTCCGCGATACCACCATAGAACCACGTCATAAAATGTTTTCACTAGACATAAAAATAGACAACTTATATGTTACATATTTTTTATTTTATCTAGCTGTGCTGTCACTTTTTTATTCTAAATTAATATACCTATAACAATACAATATTCTTAGATGAGTTTTAATAGTATAATGTATTCCTTGAATGTCGTCCAGTTAATTAGTCTGTTATCTGTTTAGAGATTATGAGAAAATAAATATTTCGTAATGGTCACCTAAAATCTCATATTTTTGTATGCTTTATTAGTAGGACATTTGGATTGTTTTTCAAATGACCTGAGAAATATCACCATTATTTAATTCTGTTGAAGTTTTTAGTTTATTTATTTATTTATTTATATACGGCATTTCTGCCATTTACATATATGTGGTATAAAGAGTGCTTAGAAATAAAAATATTAAAAATAAAAAAAATCGAGTATGAAATATTAATATACTCGTACTGTACACATTATTAATTACTTGAAATACATATTTTAAAGAAATTATACAATAACAAAATACATTAATCAATCAAATTATAACTATTCCAACCCAATCTTCTGAAGATGATTTGCTCTTTTTGATAAAAATATGTTGGTCACTTTATTTTTTAAGTTAGGCAGAGATAAACTAAATATATCAAAATGTGATGCATATTCATTCCCGGTATTCTGTAATCTAACAATAGGTGAGTTATATTGAGCTACCGTTCGAGAATTTTGACAATAAAATATTGTAGATGTTCTGCTTAATCTAGGTGGTACATAGAATGAAATCAATTTCAGTAGATCAGGGGTATCAAACATTGGTTTTATTATTTTATATAAAGTCATAAGATCGGTCGATGTTCTTCGCTCTTGCAATTTAGTTAATTTAAGGGAGTCTAAAATTTAGTCTAAGTTTATGTTTTTTGCTGGCATTAAGCAATTATCTGATCAGTGAATCAGATAAAGGACAATTTTTATTAAATTGAATACTTATCGAAGGCTTATAAAACTAAACGATCGACGTGTGTGTATTTAATATGCATTTTATTTTTCCAGCGCCAAATCAGTCTGTTAAATACGAGAATTGAAAAGATCCGTCAGAAGATAGTTGCTGCTGCCACTAATGAAAACGAATCGGGATTACTCATCATCGATGAAAAGAGCAGTACAGTTAGCGGGAATAGTAAATATCAACCTCCTTCAGATCCCGCCGCATTCTCCACCTGGCTGGAAGAATACAGAAAAAAGGTAGAAAATAATCTTAAAGATGTTTGTGGTTATTCATTTCTCGTCGGTCAATATTTTTTTATTCATTAAACTCCTTTGTTTATCAACCTATGTTATGAATATACTTTCCTCACCTTGAGTTTTGTTTCTGAATACGGGCTTAATAAACATTTGAGGTATAGGTATCATTTATTATGAAAAGTAATATCAATTAAATAGCCGGCTCTGAACTTTCTGCAGCAGCTGATCCTTTCAAGCAAGTTTACAATGTCTTTTTCATCAATTTTGGACATTTTAGCAGATGTTGGTTTTTCTCCGATACACTAAACAGACACCTTTTAGGTGTGTAATTGTGTCTTGTGAGTGACTTAAAAGAGGATTTTTCTTACCTCAAATGAGGAAATTTATCTTATTAATATACCAGACAGATGGAATATTTGCCATCACCAATATCTGCTAAGTGTTAACCCACACCCGAAGGCCCAGAAATGTCCATTTAAATTGATACAATTTTCAGTAATAAATAAAATTATTATGTACGAAGAATGAGGAACTTCAGCCCTAAGGTAAATTGGAAATAAAAAATGTATTCTTACGCGCGGTAAAAATTAGAGCATTAAATTGTATGTCAAAGTTTCTTGAAAATTTATGAAAAAAATTATAAAAATTATTTTATTAAATATGAACTACTTTGCATGACGTCACTAGTTCTTTTGAATCAACCAATGATTAGAGAGTTGTGATATATTTCTAGTTTACGGCAAGTCAACTGACGAATCAGCAGAATTCATCGAGAAGAAGGGGAAGAGAATTTGGGATGTCACATGCGAAGTAATTTAAAAAATACAAAACTTTGAAAAAATCATATCACTGATAATACGATACTTTATATATTAAAAAAATATATTTTTGGCTTAGTTTAATAGTCTATTAACAAATTTTAAAAATATAAAAAACCAATGAACTTCGTCATTGTAGAAAAAATTCGGGTGTGACTTTTTCCTTAAAGTACGAAGCTAAAGTTGGATCACACATTATTTGGACGGTTTTATTGTTTAGCGCTCCGAGATCCTGTCAGCCAAGTACTCTCGCAAGCAGCGCAGGTTGGACATGGCACGGCGCCGTACGGCGGCGGCCCAGGAAAGGATGCGCCTCATCTCCCATCTCGCCAAAAAGGAGAAGGAGAACGATGACTTTGGGATGAGGGATGAGGACTGGGACGTCTACAAGACCATCAGCAGAGAAGGTAAGCAGATTTTCATATTTGAAATTTGAAGTACGCATCCGAAACAGTAGCAAACAATGTGTAAGAACTCTTTTAATCCCAAGCAATTTTCCAACAAAAAACCTTGGTTTGTGTTTTCCGCTCGGTTACTACATATTGAGCTTTGATTAATTGGGTTAAATTAGCTACCAACAAAATATCAACAAACATGATATTTAAATGACTTTTAAATTGTTAAAGTCAGAAAATCATATGGGAACTTGAGGCCGATGATTGACCCCCCCAAAATAAATGGTCAATCATAAATCGAAATTTCGACAGCCCAACTAAATAAAGCAGCTATATAGTTAACAATAAAATCTTTAGACACTTGGAAAGAGCATCAGATCTAACGGGATCTAATGCCCCGTGTGCTTACTGAAAGGGAGCATCTCTCCTCCCTTATAAGCGAGTGTCTTGCTCTTTTTGCCAACTGAACCTCTGGTAGATCTAGCTCTGCATCAAAACACACAGTATGAGCAAGAAAAGTAATGTTGGAGTTAGGAGGAGTCAGGATAAAACCCGCAAAAAAGGTGACATACCTAGGAGTTGTGCTAGATAGCGGTTTGACCTTGGGAAGCTATATAGGTAAAGTATGTGAAAAAGCACAAAAAACATCCAGAGCACTCAGCATACTCTTGCCAAATACCAGAGGAGCTGGCCCGGCAAAAAGAAAAATGTTAGCACTGGCTACACAATCTATTCTTATGTATGCGGCACTAATATGGGCAAACGCTGCGAAAACGGGAAAATATAGACGCCGTCCTAAAAACACAAAGGCCGATGGCAATAAGAGTATGCAGTGCACATAAAACCATATCCACAGAAGCTGCCTTAGTGATAGCCGGACTGGTCCCTATCGATCTCCTGGCAGCAGAAAGAAAAAACCTGTACAAGCACAACCAAGGTGTCATCACAGAAGATATAAAAAAACGAAAAAGAACCATGACCATGTATAAATGGCAGGAAAATTGGGATAACTCAAATAAAGGAAGATGGACGCACCGTATTATAAAAGATATAAGAGTATGGGTAGAGAGACCCCACGGTGAAACATCTTTCCGAATGACCCAGTGCCTTACAAGTCATGGAGTATTCTATAAATATTTTTAAAAAATCAAAAAGGCCGAATCAGAAGCATGCATGTACTGCATGAACCACAAGACGATTCAGAACACACGGTGTTTGATTGCAAAAAATGGAAAAAAAAATAGAAAAACTTATAACGGACCTGGATATACCCGAAAGACTGACTCTAGATAATCTTGTAGAAACAATGATTAAAAAGGCACAAAATTGGGCTCTTATAAAACTTTTTATGGAAAATATAATGGAGATAAAAGAAAAAGATGAGATGTCACAAGCGGAAGTATAGACAAACTGCAGGCAGAGGTAAGGCCGCGAGGCGGGAACCGGTCAGCAGAGAAGAAAAGGGGGGGTTTTAGCCGGTGTGAGTCCGGCACTACTCAGGCTATCTGAGTGTTCATAATGAATTTCCACTCATCAAAAAAAAAAAAATGTATGAGCAAAATGAGACATACATTATATATAAATAGTTGCTTACCTCTACCCACCTTATTTCGTAGGCATAATCATAGTCAGCCATTACATGCCATAAATAGATTTTACATAATTGAATTGTCAATTTGTGGGTAGCATATTTTTGGAATAATAGTTTTAAGAATGTATTTTATTTTAGGAAATGATTCCGATTCTGATGCGGAAAATGAGAAGTTGTTGGAAATCGACAATGTCCTGAGAGAATATGATCCTCTGTTTGGCGGTGCAGGGGGGGTGGATGGAGTGGTGGGTGGAGTATCTGAAGCTCATCAACTTCATGTTGGAATTGAGAGATTGAGGTATTTATGTAATACGTATTTACACATTAAAATTTGTTTTTGTAAATTTTATCGTAAGCGACCAGTCTGACACTTGTCATTTACCTCAGTTTGCAGTCAATACAGGTAACATACTCAGAACTTAAAATTTACATTTTTATTTGTATGTTAAAATTTAATTCCTTTAAGAAATGTTAGAAATTAACGTCCATGAATTTACTGTAGGAAAAAAATGCCTACCAACTAATCCCTAGCCACTTAATAAAATATAGAGTTTTAATTTATTTATTTTTGTAGCTGCAAATTGTTTGTACCTTGTTTTTGTTATGTGCAAGGTTTTATCAAATATATTTTCTATTTAGGTTATATTCCGTTGACTTTAACATTTTTCTCAATAATAAAAATAAAGCTGAATCAGAATAAACAAAATAACTCTAGAAATATAACATTAACAGATAATAAAAAATCGTAAAAGTTGGACACAAAAAAAACAAAAGGAGCTAGATACCACAATTGAATAACTTAGCCTGCTTGGTCGTCCCTGTAATGAATCGAACAGTCTCTCTTCGCGTATCATTACAGTTCAGGAGCTCAGCTAGGTTATTAGTCGCAGCAATCCGAGTGTTTACTTTGCATTCAAGCTCCCACCTCAGCCTGTCAAACATTGGACAGTATATAAGAATATGTTCTACAGTCTGCTCAGTGATGCCATCACATGGACAGCAACTATCGTCTCGCAGTCCAAAGCGATGCAGATATTCCCTCATGCATTCATGTCCCGAGAGAGCCTGAGTTAACTCATAAGTAGGCGTTTCATACTTCCAAAATGTTTTGGCCTCGTCTGTGCTTCTCAAAAGTTGCTTGATCCACTTATTGGTAGTTTTTTCTTCATAAATTTTCCTCCACTCATTTGATTTATCTTTTGAGAGGGACCACCTTACATGGCTTATTGGGACTTCATCAAAGTTTGGCCTCACTTTTTTGACCGTAGCAGCCTTGGCTAGCTCATCTGCTCTCTCATTTCCGATTTCCCCAACATGAGCTTTAACCCAGCAGAATCAAACATATATGCCTCGTGTGCTGAGAGCATAGTGAAGTTTTTGAATGTTGCTTATAATGGCATTCGTGGAGTAAACAGATTTGAGCGCGAGCAGTCCAGTCATGCAATCGCTGTGAATTGTGATAATTACGGGACTAGTTTTTTTTTTTTGTATCCATAATATTGCACTTTCAATACCAATCAGCTCTGCCTGGAAGACTGAACACTCATTTCCAAGTTTTAGTTTTCGCTGGTCTATCTCTTCGTGTTCCTTGTATACAACGAAGGCCGCTCCAACATGTCCATTCAGTTTGCTGCCATCAGTGTAGATGTGAATAAGGCTAATTTGAGTAAGTGATAGCGTATTTGTATTTTCCTCTAGATGATTCACTTGTATATCAGCACACTTAGCGGGATGTAGAAGTGAGCGATATTCAACTCGGCGCTGACATACACGGTCATTTGGAAGTATTTCGCTTACTCCACTACGTTTCGATTCATCCAAAGACACGATTTCAGCAATTTTGAGATCTATGATCTCAAGATCTGCAATTATTAGAGCTGCATAAAAAGAAATCGTTCTATACCCCTTGCATATTTGTATAGCAAATAGTCTTTGTAAGGATCTGAGTTTTGAAATGTTTTTTTTACGTTTTATCGCAGAACCCCATACGGCAGCTGCGTACGTTATTATAGGAACTATTATCATATTATATATACATCTTAAAATATTAGGATTCAAACCCCAAGTAGATCTTGTTGCTCTTGTCAACCGCTGTAATAAATTTGTAGATTTGCATATAAGGTATTTAATATGTTCATTCCATGACAATTTTTTGTCGATTTCGACTCCCATGAATCTGAAGTTTGAGACAGTTTGTAACGCTTGTCCCTGCATGTAAAACTTAGGCGTTATACCACGTTGTCTCGCACAGATCATTTGTTTTTTGCGGTGCAAAGTTTAGTCGAGCTCGATGTCCCCATTCTACTAATTTATTAAGAGTGTTATTACCCACATATTCCAATTTGTCAGTGTCATTGCCAGATATGAGAATAATAAGGTCGTCGGCATATGCCTGTATGTGAACATCTGGATTTTCACTATTCACTGTCAAGGCTTTATTAACTACGACGTTCCATAGCAGTGGTCCGAGAACGGAGCCTTGAACACAACCTATATTATTTTTTTTCGAGCATACACTATCAGATATACTTAATGTGATATTACGATCCCCAAGGTAACTTATAATAAGAGTTTTAATATTAGTGGTACCTATAGGTCACTGGTTCTCATCCGGCTCAAAGGACCGTGTCACTATCTTGCAGCAGATTGTATTTAGGGCAGGTCATGCAATAAATTCTCAGATTGTGAGTTGACTTCTTTATTTTTTTATCCTTCCCTCCACTCTTATTTCTTATTTCAATGTTTGTAATGCCATAGATAGAAATAAAAGAAAGCGTCTACAATATTATACTAGTATAATATTGCTGTCTATACTTCTTTCCTTGCTCGCGTAAAATTTATACCCCTTCCCTTTACCTTCCGCATCCCAGGCATTGACAGATTGATATGTGATAATAATGATTGTCTCGTGATGTTTTTAATTAATAATTTTTTTTAAATCCATGGGGAATGCACATTACGTATTTAAATTTGAAATTCAAATATTCCGTGTATTTTTTTAACCAAACTTTATATATTGTCACCAGGGCTCCAGAATTGTTGTTTCAGCCGTCCATGATGGGAAATATAGAAGCAGGATGTGCTGAGACTTTGGAATATGTTCTGAAACAATTCAGTTATGAAGACCAGCTTG
Organism: Micrasema longulum; assembly: GCF_059751315.1. NCBI lineage: Eukaryota > Metazoa > Arthropoda > Insecta > Trichoptera > Brachycentridae > Micrasema > Micrasema longulum. Next base: position 256,105 of record NW_028277803.1, read on the forward strand.
CAATGGCCAACAATGTGTTTGTCACAGGTGGTTGTGCCCAGTTTTCAGGTATGTAAAGAAAAATATTTCTGATGAAGTATTTAATATGCCCATCTTATATTTAATATATGTACATCTTGATCAATACAGAAAATTATTTTTGAAGAATATCTATTTTCACAATAGTAATGATGAAATCAGGCGAGAGTGTAAATCTGAGGCAAGTATAATTGATAAGATTAAGAAAGGGTCTCTGAGATGGTTTGGTCACGTAGAACGAATAGACGACGAAAGAATGGTAAAACAAGTATATATGGCGAAAATGAACGGCAACGTGAGACGAGGATGACCAAGGAAGACGTGGCATGATTAGATAAACCAAAATCTTAAGTCTGGTCATGTCAAAAGCAGACAGAACCGAAGGGCATATATGACAAGATGTATGAATGTGGAAGAGGCTAGGATTGTATGCCAGGATAGACGTGTGTAGCGGTCCATTCTCTCTGCCTACCCCTACGGAGAAATGGCGTGATGGTAGTAGTAGGAGTAGTAACAATTGTAATTTTAAATTACTTAACAGGCGCAAAATATGCCACTGCTTATGCTTATTTATGTACTTCATATTTTGAAAAATATTTTTTTAAAGGCATAATTAGCATCGGTAATTATTTTGGGACTGTTATTACAATTATTTTGACAGAAGAAGTTAACATTGTTATCTGGCATAAAAATTATTGCAACCACATTTAGTAAAGAGTCTGTAATACTTTTTAATGTTGCAATATTTAAACTTATCTAATTTGAATATCTCGACTATGAAAATATTTTTTCAAACTTGAAACTAAATCAATGTATGAGAGAATGCGGATTCTATTTCAATACATATGTTTTTATTAGATTGGCCTTGTAATTTCTATTTATTTTTCTATTTTTTAAATATAGTCTTGTTAATTAAAAACATTATTCCATTATGTGTATAGATAAATACAAACACAAAACTATGGTAAAATAAGAATACCCAGCAATTAAAAGGAAGCTATCCAGCCTAAACTTGCGTAAAATTATAAATGAACTAGAATGCCTGCTTTTTGTAAAAATCCTTTTAGTGTGTATTTTAATTTCTATCACAAATACAGCAAAAAATATTGTACCAAGGAAACAAAACAATAAAATTTGTGTCTGGGAAACTAGAGAAATTCGTTTTGAGCCGGGAGTTTTCTTACTTCATCTACATCACAACACACCACACCACAAACTGAGATAACTGGCGTTTTTTTGTAATATAACGCAGTAAAATTCCTTTAGGATTCGACGAGCGCCTATCACGCGAACTGCTCGAAATACGGCCATTCCAAACCTCGCACCGAGTGACCCTCGCATCCGACCCATCGCTGGACGCCTGGAAGGGAGCTAAGGACTTTGCTTGTCATGACCAACTACACGAGTACCTGGTCTCCCGTCAGGAGTATCTGGAGTACGGAGGAGAGTTCCTGAAAGAGCACTATGCCAGCAATCGCTACTTCAAGAGTCCCGCCCCGTGCATTGACCCCTCACTTTTACCTGCCATAGACGGAAATGTTATCAAAGAAGAGATAATAGACATTTAATCAATTAGTTCAGTATTTTTCAGTGTGAAGTACTAAGAAAACAAGTCAATAAATTAATTTATAATCAATTTACTTTCACTTTATTTAGTTTCATTTTATTATATTAAGAGTATTTTTTAATTTACAAATGTTTATCTATCTTGCGGAGTGAATAACCCGTTTGAACTTCTGTGCAATATATGCAGGATCTTGAATTTCACACTGATTTCACATTTCAATTTCACATTGAGTTTATGATGGTTAGGCCACTGCATTGTGCAACGTAAGGGTGGAAATATATATACTAGATTTTCAACTAAGTTTCCGGGTTTCACACATAGATGGTACGAGCAGCACGTGTAGTGAACATACATACATGTGAGAAGTTGAGTTTGATTTATAGATTAAATAGCTGTCAACAATAATCAGTTGTAATACCAAAACATATCGCAACTTTAAAATATTTATTTTAACAATGAAGATGTCGAATTTGGTGCCAAATAAACAGAATTTGCGGGAAACTTTGCTTTTCTGCTTTAACTTAAAAAAAGTGCACCTGAAGCACTTCGTTTGTTTGAGGAGACCTACGGCGAATATGCACCATCAAAATCTACCTGTGAAGATTGGTTTAAACGCTTCGGAAGTGGCTAATTCTATACTGAGGACAAGGTGCGCTCCGGAAGACTAAAAACAATTGAGGACGCTGATCTGCAAGCGTTATTGAATAAAGATGACACACAAACACAAGATCAACTTGCAGAAGCATTAAACAATTAAACATGACTGCAAGGTATTGCCAAATGTTTGCATTCCATGGGAACAGTTCAAAAGGAAGGAAAATGGGTGCCGTATGACTTGACAGAGACACATGGAAAATCAAAGAGTCACCTCTAAATTTTTCTTTTGCGATATGAAAGAAAGAGTTTCCTGCATAGAATTATTACTGGCTATGAAAAGTTGATATATTTAGAGAATCCTAAGTGCAAAAAATCGTAGCTTTCTCCTGGCAAACCATCAATATTGACGGCACATCCAAATCACTTCAGAAACAAGACAATGCTCTGCGTTTGGTGGGACCAGAAAGGAATCGTGTACCACGAGCTGCTGAAAACGTGTGACACTGTCAATTGGCATCACTACCGACAACAACTAATCAATTTGATTCATGCATTGCTCAAAAAACGTCCAGAATGGGACATGAGACACAAACGAGTGATATTGACACCATCCAAACACTGAAATGGGTTCTGCTACCACACTCGCCGTATTTGCCAGATCTGGCCCCTTCTCATTTTCACTTGTTCCGGTTGACGGACCATGGCTTAGCTGGGCTACACTTGGCCAATTTCAAAGAAGTGCGAAATTGGTTGGATGAATGGTTTCGGTCCAAAGACGCATCAATTTATCGTCACGGTATTCATGTATTGCCAGAGAGGTGGCACTAATGTATAGCTATTCAGGGGCGATACTTTGAATAAACAAATTTTTATATTTTTCTTAAAATTTTCAATTTTTTATTGATAAAAAAACCCGGATACTTAGTTGCGCCTAGTATATATTGCCAATTTCCGATCCGACTATTTCCAAATTTGAATTTTTTCAGGAATCGATATTTTCTATTATCGACTGATTGAAGAAAACAAATGATAAGATGTGGATACAGTTAAGAAGGTATGACGAATGTTTTCAGTTCCTAAAAAAAATTCTGCGGGTCTACCAAATACACCAAAAAGTATTTGAAAAAAAAAATTTTTATTTGTTTTGAATTTTCCTTGGAAATAGTTAGTTTTGTGAAAAATTACTGATTTTCAAACTACAAATACACTAAAAGTTTGTGTATTCTGTCGAAAATTAAATATATCCGCATGTTTTTCGCCCCCAAACTACAGTAAAACCCCCTTTTTACGTTTTTCAAGGGAGCAAGAAAAAATGTGTAAAACTGAGGAAAACGCTTAAGTGAGGAAATGAAAAATGTATGGAAAAAATAGGAATTACATAAAAATAAAATTAATTTGCTATAGTGTCAATGTACTTCCAGAAATTTTTTGAAATATAAGTGGAAATTGTCGATGTTTTTTTTTTTACCTATTTTCAATGATTTCACTAAAAGTATTTTTATATTTTTTCAAACAATAATATGTAATCTGTTTTTTTATTTGATTTAAAAACATGTTAAAATTATTTTGTGTAAATAAAAAAAACAAAAATATAATTTTGAATTTGCATAAAATAACATGCAATAATTTTCCCAAATGTTGGGTAATTTTATTTATATGGTATCACATTTTTTTCTATGGCATCACTAAAAACAACTGTCATATAGATCGCATAAAAATTGTTTCCACTTTTATGACAACTTTTTAAACCATCTTTTTTATAACTTTAGCAGTTTAGTGATATTAAAACTTTATTGTTTCTAAATGTTTGTCAACTGCGTATCATGATTTGTACAAGTCAATATGACGTTTTTGTTCAAATGAAAACTAAGACTAACCCTAAAGGAAGACACTTAAACAAAAAGGTATATTACACTGCACCTGCTTTGAATTTAGGTTAAGACAATAATTTATCATTTATTAGTTGTTTACCTGTTTTTATTCTTCATTCGCGTGGCACACGCGGTGGCGCGCGGGGCGTGGCATCATTATTACGACATAATTTAGGCTTTTTTGACACATCAAATGAATTCTGAAAATTTTAAAACGTAAAACCGGAGTGATGAAAAATGTAAAAACGTTGATTGGGGGAAATATTTGTATGATAATGTATGAAGAAAAATGGGTCCTAAACATTTCGGGGTAAAAAGCGGGAAAAAGTCAAATTGAGGAACGTAAAAACGAGATTTTACTATTAAATTATATAAAACTCGATTTTCCATATTTTGGAAAAGAACCCTTATAAATTACAAAAGCAAAAATACAAACATGTTCTCCCGCAGTTTTTTTCGTATTTTTCTCAATGACATAATTAATATATTAATTTATTTATTGAGTTCATTTTGCTGAGCTCCATATAATTTGAATATAAAAAACAAACACTGATTTGAGTGCTAATTTCGTTTATTTTATTTTTTTAAACAAAATGAAAAAAATCGGATAATTGTTTCGCCTTGTTAGAGCATTTTTAAACGAATTTTATTTGTCTTTTAAAATATTTTCAAAAAACAGTGTTTGATTTTAAATTATTACATCACGCATAATTTGAAAGAACCCTTTTACCGTTATTTTAAAATTAGATACAATAGATATGACAATATCGTCTTGTCACAGCTTCGTGAACAGCCTCGACCGCGCAAGACAGAACGTTAGGACAATACGAAAATTCGGCCGCAGTTCACACGTGAGCGCTGCGAAAATGAACACACGACGGCTTTTATTACGAGCGAGTTCACGAAAAATACTATTTATGTTGTACCAAGTTGTATTGGAATTGTTAAGAACGAACTAAATAAGGTTTTTTTCTGCCTCCATTTCTGGCAGGAGCGATGCGCACGCGTCGAGCAAAACGTTATCATCATAAGGTTCTGTCCGTGCGCGGTCACACGAGGACAATGCGGCCACGCGCGGTGGTGGGGGTAATCATTGTTCCGCGGAGATAGCCTGTCCGTCTATCTCAGTGACAATGTCTCGGAAAAATATCCTGTCCTACAAATTGCCGTTTACACGTGGACAATGGCCGAGTCCTGGGACATAACAATATTGTATTTTCCACGTTTAAACGGCCTTTTAAGAATAAAATATTTTAAAGTTCTCAAATTTAGGTATTTTATTTTGAAATTATATTCTTATATGGATATTATCCGTGTTGATATTATTAACACTTAAAGGCTGCGCTAAAAGAAAAGTTTACATGCGGTGATGTAACATCGCGTTACCTCAAGAAAAACACAGAATATTCTGAAGTTCAAACACTTGAGAAAAATAACAGTGATACGTACTGTTAAATAATTAATTTTCCATAATTTATTTAAAATCAAATAATTAAAAATCATAAATACGCTAGTCATATAACAAGCGTGCACTCTCACCTACTGCCAATAACCAACTGATTGAACGAATTTCTTCTTTTGTCTCTTAAAACCTAACATTTTATATGCTTTTTCAATAATTTAACAATATGTGATTGAAATGTCATTTTTGAGTCCAGAACTACACCTAGATCTCGTATTTCTTGGACAAACGGCTCAACAACTGCTTGAACGCGTACGGTCAATTAACGCTTCTTTTTAAAAAGGCCGTTACGTTTTTCGTCATTTATATGTTAAATCATTAGAATCGTAAAAATCCGCTCTAAATATACATGAACTTTTTGTCGTTATTCCCGACTTGTGAAAATACTCATTTAAAATTTGTAACCGACCCGTTACAGGGGGGGTGGCGGCTCCACTCCCTGGCCCCGTTCAATCGGCGCACCCGGCGTAAATGGGGGGCCTGAGCCCGGCGCACCGAGAAAGCACTGACCGCTAAGTCAACCTCAGTAGCCCTGAAAAGGGCTTTCCAACGCGTCCTGTTGGTTCAAAGAGGCGAGCGCAGTCAGGGCAGTCACGGCGGAAGGCAGCAGCGAAGCACGAAGTCTAGCGGGGAGCGGAGGGCAGGAGCGGAGAGTAAAACGCAGTAGTAGTGTCTTGAGCGAACTGCAGTCTACACATTATAAAGCGCCCGCAGCGCACTGCCCGACGCCCGAGCGCGCGGCCGCCGCCTTGTACGTGAGCCACCGCCGGGGAGTGGGGGTACAGGCGACCACTCGCCCAGCCTCCCCCACCTTACTCTCCCCAACGGCCGGCCACGTAAATAGCGTCGTCCGCCCGCGCGCGGGTTTAGTCGACAGTATGCCGCGCGGCGCACAACATACAACAATGAATACTTACAAATAAACATATACAAAATCAACATAAAATTATCCAAATAAAATCGTATTCTACATTGTCCTCGGTATAGCCAAGGCCGAACCCGAAAGAGGATCAAATCGCCTTTATTATGGATTTAGCACTTGGCTTTCATATATACCGAGGACCTATAGAGGAAGGGTAGCATATTTGGAATACCAGTTTGTTTGATTTTTTTATTAAAAAAAATAAGCCATTTTTGGCCACAGAAAAACTCTTGAATTGGTAGAAAGTTATGTATCTTTATTCAAGAAAACAATCAAAACGAACAAAAAATTATTTCCATCATAAAATTAAAATAAATCAAAAAAGGTCCAAAAGTGTAAATTGACTTGAGGTGCAGGTAATTTGGAATACAGTATTCCAAATTATATTCACCTTTTTATTGTACTGCGTAATTAAGTTTATCATTATTCTATAGTAGTAGATATAGGTACCCATATTGTTTTCTAATGGTATCTTCGTGAATACGTTTTTAGTAAATGTTTTTTTTTATAAAGGTTATCGTTCTGTGCAAAAATCACAAATGTACACACTAGCTTCGTATCCACTACAAGCACAGTGAACCCACATTTCACACATCAGGCACTGCACCCATTCTTCTCCTCCTTTATCTTCACTATATTTTCCATCGCAGAAAAGACACACAGAATCTTCATTATCAGGAACTCTGCTCTCGTTTCTCGACGGTGTATCCTCTGACGTATCTGTGTCGTCTCCCGCATTGCCACCAGCATCTGAATCTGATTCACTCTCTATCACAGGTTTCCTCTGTTTTTTTTTTTATGTTGTCTTCTTTTTTGTGTGTACCATGATGCTTTTTTCTTTGGATTTGATTTCCTTCTTCAATTTTTATCCTGTGCCTCTTGAAGATTATTTTTGTAAGGGGAACTTGAAATTATCGCGGATCTGGCTGGTTTTCGTCCTCTATTGCTCGTTTTCTGTTTTGCTATGGGTACTGGAGAAATATGAAATGGGCTAACAACAGAGTCACTTTCTGTTTGAGAGGTAGAAGGCCTCGGCTCAGCTTCATCAATATTCGCCAGCTGCAATGGTGCATCCAAGGATGACGAGGGTGTCGTCTGAGTCAGGGTGTTTTGGGGATTATCACTCTGTTCGAGAAATTCTGAAGCAGCAGCTATATAATCGGCGTCACTGAAAATATTGCGATTAAAGGGATATATGCCACCAACTTTAAATCCATTTAAAGCAATTTCTCCAGTTTGACACTTGATATAAGCTTTTCCAAACAGCTCAACTACATCATAAGGTGTAACGGGTCTAATTTTTTCTCTGAGGAAAACTCGAATTTCTTCGCTGTAATAAGCCTTTAAAGGACCCATGAAGGTCCGGTCCAGTGGCTGGATTTTATGAGTGCAATGGGGTGGTAGTGAAAGGATCGTCACATGATGTTGTTTGGAGAGATCTATTAGCTCAATGTTTTTCGTGTGGCTGTAATGTCCGTCAAGAATCAAGAGCACAGGGGATTCCTCAGTTGGTTTAACATAATCAATGAATTGTTGAAACCATTGAGTAAATAAATTCGTCTGTATCCATCCTGATGGATGAGCTTTCCTTATGGAACCAGCTGGAGCACCTCTCATCAAAGCATCGCTCATATTCTTCCGGGGGAAGATTATCATCGGTGGAACAAAAATCCCTGCAGCTCCCATGCAAGCTACAACGGTAATTAATGATCCTCTTTCGGCAGAAGTTATGGCGCCTATTTGTTTTTTTTCCTTTTCGAGCAATGATTTTTGGTATCTTGCTTTGGACTATTGAAAGACCAGTCTCATCAACATTGTATATGCGTGCAGCAGGGAAAGACTTTTCATTCTGTATTTGTTCAAGATTGTCGTAAAACTCGTCTATTCTTTTTTTCGTAAATCCATTCACTCTTGCCTGAGAAGTTCCACTCGGCTGCCTTATAGACAAAATTTCTTTATTACGTTTTAAAAATCCCTTCAACCAAAATCTTCCCGCTAATCCTTCTTTGAATTGATTTTTGATATTATTTTTCACGGCCTGTTGATATGCTAAGCGACGCAAATCCATTCTATTTAGCCCATACAATTAATTTTCCATGGCCAATATGTAATCGATCAACATATTTTCAAGGACTGGACCCAATACTGGCTTTCGACCAATGGTCTTATTAATCACTGATGCAATTGGCGCGTCTTTTTCGTTCACAAATCGAAATAAAGTAGTTCTAGGAACTTTAAAGTGTTTAGCTGCCTTCAAGTATCCCATTCTTTTTTCTTTAACGGCACAAATAGCGGCAATCATTTCATCCTTCTCCCATCCCTTTCTCTTCTTATATTTAACAGCAGACATTTCTAAAATAAAAAATAATAATAGATTAGTAGGTGTCAAAATATAGTGAATATAATTTGGAATATTCCAAATTATATTCACACTGGGTATTCCAAATTAGCAACAACGTAACCTAACCTAAAAATTAGCTTAAATATTTATTTTTTTTAATAATGCAAAAATCGACCCTAAACCACAAACAAACATAATCATTGATTATTATAAACAATAAATTGTTAGATTTTGCTTAGCATATTACATGATGAAGATAGATAAAAGACTTACCAATTTTTTTTTCGAAAAAGACGTTTCGTACTTATTGGCACTGTCAACAGAAATGTCAAAATGGCGGCCCACTTTTTTTACCGTTGCATTGATAGCCATGTGACATCCGTTTTGTAAAAAAAAAACAGAGATGGCGCTATTAGTAATGTCCAAAACCTGTCTATTCCAAATTACCTTCAGTATTCCAAATATGCTACCCTTCCTCTACTATCAAACATTATTTATAACAAACAATTACATAGTATTCCGTGGCTTCCATCGCTCCCAGCGCGCCTGGAACAAAATTATTTAAATGAAACCTTTTATTTAATCGGTTGGAAGAATTGCCATTTGGCAATAAGCCCAGCAATGCATAAAAAATGAATAAATATAACTCAACTTCAAGAAAAACGCACATATCAGAGATATTTTTCGGTTTGTTTTATATAACAAAGTAGTAGGTAGCCATTTATAAATACTTCATTGTGATTTACCTATCCTCCGTTATAAGGTAGTAAACATGTCTGCTTGACCACTGATCGACTGATCCAGTGTTTAATGTTGAATCATGAAATGACTCACGCGGGGAACAAGTTTAAAGATGATGTTTTTTGTAAGTCGAAAGAAGAGTCATATGTTTTTAATGTTTATTAAATTTCACATTTTAAAAGGCGAGACCATTATCACGAAAATAAACATGTATAAATTATTAATATATTTATAAACCGTAAACGGCTCTCGATGTTTTAAAGTTATTCTTTTGATATTAATTCTACTTACGTGTATTAAAAAGAAATGCGGTTTACTTTTCTTCATACAAACGTGTTACCGTATTTTCTTCCTGGATTTTGGCACCAGTACAGCAAAAGAACAGTACACAAGATTTACTATGCGTATGTTTACGTTTGCAGAAAACGAAAAAGACCGAGAAAGAAATAGCCAAAGACCAAATCCAAGAAACACTCGAAGTTGCACATATTAAAAGTTGAAATAATCGGCGTGCGTACTGCGTACATGAGAATATTATTTTAGAGGAAGCGAGATCGGTACATGAAAAACAAAAATTAAAGACAGGTTGGTGTGGCGTTTTAACATATTTGCCATTTTTTACAAATATTTCAAGAAAAATGAGTTTAATTCTCTTTTCTGGTTGCGAAAGAGCTAATAATATATATACATTATTTAAAATACAGAAAACATAGCTTTAAGCGATTGTGAATTATATCCTCTGACGGAAACTGTTGTTGATAGTACTAATAGTGATGATTTTACTTCCTGTGACTTATCTCTACATTCTCTGCCATTGATTATGGACTAGGGACGAAGAATATTATCATCTAAATATACCTACTCTAAAGAGAAAAATTGGATTAAATAATATATCATTTTTCAGTCATCTCTACTTCCGTTCCTGCAATGTGGAACTTCAGCCCTACGGAAAATTGGATACAGCAAATGTTTTTTTGCGCGTGGTAAACATAAGAGCATTAAATTGTACCGCAAAGTTTCTTGAAAATGTACGAAAAAAAAATATTTTAATAAAAACGCACTACTTTGAACGACGTCACTGGTTCATTTGAACCGACTAATGATATGAGAGCTGTGAAGGATATCCGGTTTGCTTACCGCAAACGAACCAATCGGAAGAACTGGCAGAGAAGAACCTCTGACGTCACACGCGGAGTTATTTAGCAATACAAAACATAAAAGAATCATATCGCTGATAAAAAATATTTAAAAAAAAATGTTTTTTTTGGCTTGGTTTTATAAGTCTATCAACAAATAAAAAAAAAGACACTGAACTTCCTCATTAGGGTATCTAGTACCTACCTACCAACGCGATGGCGTATCCATTATTAGTGCGAAAAGGAGTGAAAAATAGATAAACCCAATTTTGACAGATCTTACATAAAATTTTCCAATGGTTATTTTTTTTCTGCATAAACCGTCATATAGCCTACAAGTTCCCAATACAGAAGACACAAAACGTGTAAAAATTTAGCAATATAATTTCCAACATCTTCTTTTCATATCTTCATTTATTAATACTTTATTGGTATTTTTATGTTAGAAAATCTTTGTTTTTAATACTTATTTTGTATGACTATGTTTTCTGAATAAAATATTTAAAAAAAACAGCTTATTTTTTTAATTACTGTCTAAATTCCTCAGAGATATCCAACCTTTCATCCACTTTGTATGAATGATTGAGTGTTCTTTGAATGAGGAAGTTCGGTGATTTTTTTTATTTGTTAATAGAGTATAAAACTAAGCCAAAATTAAAAATAAATAAGATGTATTTATGGAACGTATTATCAGCGCTATGATTTTTCAAAAGTTTTGTAATTTTGAAAGTCCCCACCACTTTTTTTTTACATTTGAAAAAAAACACCACTTGCTTACTTTAGAAGATCGCCGTCTACTGTTGGACATGGGGGTGCTTCATGACATACTCAGTGGACGCCTTGATAGTCCGGCTCTTTTGTCAGAGTTATCATTAAATGTCCCCGGCTACCGCACCCGTCACACGTCGAGCTCTCTATTTCATGTGCCAGCAGTTCGTACGAACTATGCCCAGAACTCTCCACTTATACGTTTTGCTAGTGAATATAATTTGAACTTTCCCCTTATTGATCCATTTGATTGTAAAAAAATAATATTTAAAATGCGCGTCTTAAAACATTATTTTTTGTCTTATACTTAGTTTCAATAATAAAGTTTTATTTTATTTTATTAAATTTTATCTCTATTTCTTAATATTTTATATATATTTATATTTTCGATACCTGAAACCCTCTTTCCAATATAACACCCACACACCCACCCTCTCACTCACTTACACTCACACAAACACACTAGTATGTATTGTACGTGTATTTAATGTATTTCTGTGGATATCTGTCATTGGTTTTATTCTCTGTATATGTTATTTGTTATATTTGTATTACATGTATTACTGTTGATATCCCCAATAAATAAAAAAAATAAAAAAATAAAGTAGAACCCCGTACCCGCTAAATGTCAAAATATGCAATGGAATAAATTTAAAATTATGGACGTTAAATATAAAACAAATAATAATAACAATCTTTTTCTGCAGTCAGAAATAATGTAGAACTATTACTAGTTTCTGCAGTCGTCTAGCTGCAGTCTGATAAAACGCACGAAAAGTTAGAAAATCGTACGGTTTTGTCGTTCAATGCCGTTTTTAAACCCGATAAAATATAGTAAATGAACATTAGATAAAAACAATATGTATTTAATGTATTTCTGTTTAAAAATTCACTTAAAAGCTTTATATAACGCAGTTCAGTGTGCCGAAAATGAACGTTTATTATTGTAAATAATTCAATATGTTCTGTTGGCAAAACAACGAAAAAGATACAGTTATGTAAAATTAAATTATAAGCAAACACGTTAGACACTGTCAATCTTTTCTAGGTATAGTAAACACTTGCTTTGGGATGGGCAGCGTTTACTTAATTTTGTATAATACAGCATATTTAGTCTTAGTAATCTCTAGAGATGAGTTAAATGTGGAAATCTTATAAAAAATGAAATAACATTTTAAAATATGATAATCTTACAGATATGATGGAACTAAAAAATAACTAAAATATGATGTCGTCCAGCCCAAAACCATTTGGACAAACTCAAAATATTATGACAAAATATAATTATTTTTCTATCAGCAAATTACGCCAAATAATCGAGCTCTTTATTTCAATTTACTAGTCATATCTTTCTGGATTCTTTATACCGCCCATGTGAAAACTTATATAAGAGCAATTGGCCTGACGAATTTCGGAGAAGATCGGCAGAGTGCAGGGAAGAATGGAGACATATTCTGTAGGAGGCCAGGGCCCACAACAGGATGTAGCGCCACTGATGATGACGATCTTTCTGGATATGGGTGCCTGGAAGCTACAAGCTGTTTTGAAATGACTGAGGAACTGTGTATGTTTAATAATTATTTCTAAACTAAAATTAAATTAATTTCATTCTACCAAGTTTGGTAAAAAGTCCTTGGAGAATATCTCTCGAATTCTGTATAATAAACAACCGACCAAAATTAAAGAAAATGAAATGCGTAAATTACCTAAACCTTTTCTTGGAAGATCTGAGTGAAAATTATTTCTGAAAGCTTATTCCTCTTCTTCTTCTCGGTTAAGATCGATTAATTTGGTATCAGCTAAAAGCTAACTCCTGAGACTTTGAGTTTCAGCTGTTCTTCCCTCTCCTTAGTGGTCTTCCGGGCAGACAGCAAACGGTCGGGATTTCGTGGGCAATGGTATAGGGGATTTTGGAGCTGTCCATTAATGGAATTATTGACGTTATCTCTCCATGATCTATTTACTATGCACCGGGTATCGCAATTCCGTCTAACTTCTTGACTCTGGATTCTGCCTCTTTGGGGTTTCCCTGCGATTGCCTTTAGTACTTTCATCTCTGACGTTCTGAGCAGTTGTTAGGTTTTTCTATTTAGTTTTTCTACCTGGTTTTTCGTATTTTTTATTTTCTCTTTATCTATCCTCGCCTCTATTGTATACACCATGATCGGTCTGACACACGTTTTGTATATCCAAATGATATAATAATGTGTTCATTGTACTATACAACATTTCGTAGGCATCCAGATGTTTACTAACTGAGATGAATATGTTCTCATCATCACTCTGGCTTCATCATCTGCATGGCATGTGATGTTAATGACCTTATCTCCCTTAGTAGATTCTCTTCTTTTTTATTCTTAAAGGCGTTTTTTTTATGAACTTATTCTGCTTGTGTAATTAAAGGTTTTTGGCGTATAAATTGCTGTGCTATATTTAGTTATAAAGGTGCTAAACTTGCTTTGTTTCTTTGTTGTTCTCAATTTGTGTTATTTTTTTAATGTTAATACTATTTATGTCCCGAATTGAGTTGTTGTAACTCCTGGGAATGTAATTCAATGTACTCGTAAAATACTTTGTGTTATATGATTTAAAAATTTAAAAAAAAAAAAACTTTCGAGAAGGAACGTTGAGATGAGTTTATTGCAGACATAGAATTTCTTAATTCTATGATTGCAGAATTTGTATTAAACGTCAAATAAATAATTTTGAATGTACAGATTCAAACATTATTACCTTCGCTTAGAAAAAAAAAACAAAAAATGTCGGCATAAGAAAAATCACCAGTTAAGTCCCAACATTCAAGCATTTTTTCTGATGAATCCACGTTGAACAGATTCATGGTGAATTATTACCGTGAACTATAGAGAAAATGTTAAAATAATTTATATTTTATATCTCGTTTTAATTGCCTACTTGATATCGCCTATATTTGTTGGATAAATAGATTAGATTAAACGCTTTACTTTTGGTACCTATGCTATTACCGTAAAATCACTAAAGTTTATAAGGAAAAACGTTTCTAAGTGTTGAGTATTATGTTCGAACAACAATAATTTATTTTGTTCAAAGAACACAGCGTCAGTGCCTATGTCTATAAAAAATAACTATTCGCTATAATTTATAATCCGACAGTCAGTCGATATTGACGCATTCCCCGCGATGGTCGGCTCTCGTGGTGCATTAGCGTCCGTTTATAACAGTTTGCGGTATTAATAGTAACTTATATCCTGTAGGATTACTCAGTAATCGGGAGTTACCTGACGTATTTTGTGTAAAACTTATGATAAAATAAAACATATCTTATCAACTTTCGGTTTAAGTGATATTTCATGTGAAAACTGTTTTTAAAACTTGAATTGAGTGAGTGTTCTTAAAATTGTATTTGAATATATTTCAAAACTTAACTTTAATTAGAAAACTTCATTTTTACATTACGAAAATAATTACGATACATCCTCATATTTATTCATTTGTTTATTTTTTTACATAAGACCCAAGTGCATTAAAAAAATAAGTAATATTATTTTGTTTTCTTTTTTTTTCCGTTTTGTTTTTTTTTACCATTTTGACGAAAACGTAACTAATCGTCGGCAGAAATGTAAAATACTGTTAAGGATGAAGTATAAATTGTTAAAGAGGGAGAGATTAAAAAGTTTAAAATAAACGTATTCGTAATTAAAACAAATAAAAACCATTACGATTAAATTTAATTTTCACGCTGTTTTTTTATGCATCCGGATGTAAGTACTATTTAGATTTATTGATTTATTTAAAACTTCAAGTACAAAGAATGAGTACTTTGGCGGACTTATTGCTAAAAGCAATATCTTCCAACCAACCAAAAAACTGACCGGTCAAAGAAGAGATTGGTCAAAATTTTGTACTAAAAAACCATAAATATGTATATTTCAAACACACATAATGTTAATATAAAATAACTTAAATTGAAAATTAAAAAATAACAGCTGTTTTTTGATTGGGAGATAAGGCTTGTACATATTAACATTAATAAAAATAAAAAGTACATTATATTTTACATATTAAATGATGAGGAATGGGGGATCAGATAATGAGTTTGAAAGGAAAAAGAAAGAGGAACCAAGGAAAGAAAAAGAGATAAAAATATATATTTAGTCCGAAATATAAAAAAAAACCTAGAATAAATGTAAAAAACATGACGTGGGTCTATTTCGGTTTAAAAGTTTTATAATATAATTATACTAATAATGTTTATTAATATAACATAATAATTGCTATAATCTTCGACATTTTTGAGGTAATAGATTTCTATGTATTGTGTAGTCTGCCTAAGTAATAATAAAAAAACAACTACATTTTATAGTTCCTTAAAGTTATCGTTTTTCTTTTCATTAGTCCTTATCGTTACCAATCGACGCATACGACACTGAATCGATACATCGATTACGGCGTATCTTTATAATTTGTTACATGAAAGTGTAAAAATCATGCTGACGTTTCAGATAGTCTAGAGAAACTACTAGAAATATTATACTAAGAAAAATGTTTTATAAAAAAAAAATCGAATCAACCTTGACGGGAAATGAACTCGCGACCTTTTGGATCTAAACGCGCTAACCAACGCATCACGAAACGGACAAGAATATTTATTTAAATTACAACGGATAACTATGCATTTTAGTGTATTTTTTACTGTTTTAGAACGGGATGTAGAATCTTAGTAGTTGGATATTAGGCAAAGTTTAGAAAATGACGTTCAAGGCTCAAATCCCGCTCTGCCACATCTTGATTCCCATTTTCAACCACAATTATTTCCTATCCCTTATACATAATTGAAAATGGCCCTCAAATTTAAATATTTCAGTAAATTATTAAAACAAAAAAAATTTTTTTTGTTCAACCTACTCATTTACATTTTTTTTTTACATTTTCTTTTGCACCACAACAGGCCAGGAGGCCTAATTACAGTGGTGAATTACATCACAGAGCACCCAGGCTTGAGAAAAATCACATTTTAATTTTTGTGTTCTCACCGGGAATCGAACCCGGAACCTTCCGTGCGTGAGTCAAGCGTCTTGACCACTACACCACGGAGGCCGCCCTTGCGAGATGCGCATTGCGTGTCCTTGTAACTTTAGTCAAATAACCCAACGGTACTTTTTTAAGATAGACTCATCTAATATATACGTTATATGTTTAAAGATATATGTTGTCTTGTCTTTTTTGTAAATGTTTAAATTTGCATAATTTATTTATTACATATACGGCCTAAGCCAACTACAAACAAACCTATTATGTACAAGAAACTGAACAAAAAGAACATAAAACTATGTAGCAAAGACAAACAAGGGAAATAAAATATTAGTATATGATATATTTAAAAACACGTTTAATTTATTTTTTATTCATCTGTAAGCATGTTCTTTGTTTGAAACTGCTATATTATCATATGTATAATAACTTTACGTTCTTATTATTTTTGTTTACCTTACATATTTGTTGCGTTTATTTCTACTAAAGTTTTTTTTTTAACAAATAATAAGTATTTTTGTTTTATGAGCAGTAAACACTATTGGAACTTGTAAATTAGTCGTTTTTAATGTGCTATACAAAAAATATAGGTTATTTAACTATTGTAAAATCATCGTCATCTCGTACTTGTATATTGCTGACTTTTAAAAATTTTAACGCAATACTGAGAATATTAAAACAAATGCTTTTTTGCACGCGAATATTAGTCATTTTACTAAAATGTTTCATTCGGAAGAATGCGAAGCGTCATCGCCTTGGAAATGCTGCAGTGGCCTTATTCTGAACTAATTCGTTTCGTAAATTCATTCGTATCGTACGAGAGGGAATGAGAGCGAAATACGATTTTGATTGCGTTAAAGTGAGAAGGATATATGATGGACGAACGAACTTACGAAACGAAATTGTGACAGAATAAGCCGGCTGTATACCACTGAGTACCACACTCACATTATTAACATATTATGCGGTCACTCTAGGCCTAAAAAGTTTGTAGTAGTTACCCCCATAACTGGTTATGATAATCGAGTATGTCTGCAATCGATTATGACATAATATTTAAAGATGATCAGTAACCGGTTATCAAATAATCTCTTAGAAAATCTGTGACATGTATCACCTAACCGTTCAAATAATCGGTAAGTGCTTATAAATATGATTTCTTTGTGTGAAATAGAACATGAAACCGAGCATATTTTGCCTTAACCAAATATTTTTGAGACAGTATATTTTTTGCTACAAACAAAAACTTTTAATAGATAACCTAATATTTTTTGACTAATTGAACATTTTTAGTATAACCGATTATACGCCTAGTGGTGAAGTGGTAAGCGCATTTTCCTACCATGCATGAGGTCCCGGGTTCGATTTCACCAAAACATCATATATTTTTTTGTAAATAAGTGTTCACTGCAATTTTTCATAATTCGAGGATTGGCAGTTGAAACGTAAATCTGATAATCTTACCACTATGAAACAAATGATCGCTATTCGTTGCATTGATTTGTTATTGCAGCGCCCCGTACGCTATGATAAATATAGTTGATGGTTATTAAATGTATTGAATTAGACACTTTGTTTTAAAACTACTAGAGTTTATTTTGAAGCACTATTAGTTTCGGAAAGCACAGATCCTTCCATCTACAGGTGTGATTATAAACTGTAGTGACTGAGTTTTATAATAGTTGTCTTTATTAACTTGAGTGAATTATAACTGAGTTTATAATAACGAAAATAGATAGAAGGATCTATGCTTTCCGAAACTAGGAGTACACTTAATCATGTTATTCCTCGAAGTTTGAATGTTGATGATTATTATTATCGTTATGTAAATCGCATATTTTTATAACAGGTTATTATTCGATTATTTTCATAAATCAGTTATGCGCGCCATAATATAAATAACATTGACAACATAATATCACGGTCCCCCGTTATGGGCAAGGCGACCACGACCTTCCTCTTTTTCTCGGTCAAGAGTGAGTCTTAACACTCGCACACCTGTTAAATCTGTCAATCAAATATTATCACACTTATATTTTGCTTAGGATTACAGTGAATGCACACCCTCCACAGTCCACAGAATCCATAAACCCCTAGCCGACATATCCTCTTCCAATTGGATTCACTTATGCTTCGGAAAATGAGTAAATTTTATTTCACTAACCGCGATTTTAATTGTATTGTTTCCATTCTCCCTTTTAACGTGAATTTGGCGATTTTTTGAAAATCTGTTATCGGATATTGTCACTCTTCCTCCATATCACACAAAGAGTAGCAAAAACTGCTTTCATTCACTTGTAAAACCGATTATGATTTTCCTTTAATTTTTTTCTTATATTTTTGATTATTTTATAATATGCGGATCTTTTTGAAATTTTAAGCAGCCACACTACGTAGTTAAATATTTATTAATTTCTTTTGTTTTTATTTGAAAATTGATGAAATTAATATTTAAAATCTTAAAGTTAACAAAAATAAACATCATAAAAAAATAAACATTTAAATCGGGTTGTGGTCCCGTGGCTGATGTCTCGGACTCACGGCTCAAATGTTCTTGGCCCGAATCACACTCTACCCCAACTTGATTCCAATTTTCTAATAGTGAGTTATTTACAACTAGTTAAAAATGCCCCTCAAAAATTAAATATTTGGTTAAATCATAAGAACGCAAATATATTTTTTTTTTGAAGAAAAGATATTTGTTAAACCACGTAACATTATGAATAACATAATAAAAAAAAGTTAATACATTTTAATTTTACCGTGCCGTGTATGATATGATAAAATGGGCCATCGTCTTCCGTCTAAACAGTAGTCTGATTTTTTTCCTTGTGTCTGATATTATGAGGATGTTGATTTATATAAAATATTTTTTTAACTTTTTAAAATATAATAAAAAACAAAAAAAATGTGTCTTCACTAATCTAACCCGTGCCGACGATGTGATAGGCCCGTGTATTTTGTATTATAATTATGCGGGTGATTTGTACAGGGCTGTTTTCAAGAAAATCAGATCTATAGGTATTTATTTATTTTATAAAGCAGTGTATTAAAAAACTAAAATAATACATTCTAATGATGAGTGAAATAATTTTTTGTAGCGAGCGAATATATCCTCACATTTTTTTTGTAAGACAGTAGAATAAAAAACCAAACATTTTATAAGTGCTAACTGGGTATTGTGACGTAATAATTCAAAGCTGACTAATAGTTTTTGTATGTAAACTAAATTGTGACGTAATCGATTTGTGCTCTCGACCAGTTTCAGTATGTAAACTGCCTTTTGTGACGTAAAAAAAAGTACCATTGAACAGTTTTAGTACCTAAACGGACTATTGTGACGTAATAATCAAGTGAAGACTTCTCGTAACAATGAAGGGAGTATGTCAGGGACGAAACATGGTGTCAGCGGTTGTGGTGTTAGTGGTTTTGGCGGTGCAAGAAGTAAAAACCTTTAGTTACAACACAGCAGCGAGGACAGTATTCTCGCCAGGACCGAATACGAATAATCACTCCTACTTCGGATATTCTCTCGTCCTTAGAGGAGGCAATCGACCACTGTAAGTCAAATTTATTTAATCTTATTAATAATACAATGGCATGGCAGCAAGCATGGCCCTCCTGACTTTGACCTTTCTTAGGCACAAAATATTATTTACTGAATACACATTTATTAAAAACCGACAGAAATAGGATTTTCAGCTGAAACCGAAACCGAAGTTCGGCTTCTGTTGTAGTTTCCGGAACCGGAACCGAAACCTTTTTAAATATATAAAAAATCACTTCAAAGCGCCCAAAATCAGGCGTTTTTATTAAGAGTTCATTAAAATAAGTGTTAAATAAAATACACAACGAAATAAAAGCCATAAATTTAATTTTAACATATTACAACAGAGATGAAGAACATTTTAGAGAAGGTAATACAGAAGTCTATGCATCTACAGGGCTTTTGACCTGTCATTGGCTGGTTTAGGTGGCCACTTTACACACTTTGTAACATTCACCTATATTTGAACATCTATATTCTTTCAATTCTTTTATCTGTTGATGTTTGTGAAGTTAAAAAGCTGGAACCTTTATTTATGCGGGTGACATTTATCTGATTGAATTATTTCACCTACATAACTTGATTAATTCACCCGGTCCATGAAGAAGTATAGAAATTGAAAAAATAAGATTTTCAGGCGTTGCCTAGTATGTAGGTGAAATAATTCAATTAGATGAATCTCACCCGCATAAATAAAGGTTTCAGCTCTTTATCTAATATTTCTGGTTTACGGTAAGTGAACGGACCAATCGGCAGAACTGACCGAGAAGATGCGGAAGAGAACTTGAGGCGTCACACGCGGAGTAATTTCAGAAATACAAAACTTCGAAAAATCATAGCGTTGATAAATACGATACATAATAATTATATTTTTTGTTGCTTAGATTATTAATAGTATTTTAACCTTAGAGTAATAAGCTAATAGAGTCGCCCATCGGAGAAAAACTATTCTACGATTATTGACCACGAACTTAGCTACATATTACAGCAATACAGCGGACCGTAGGTACTTGCGTTGAGAATTGCGAGCGCAAACCGAAACCGTCCATTACACGTTTGTTCTTAAACTAAAAACCAAACTAAAAGCAAACCAAAAATTTGGATCGCCTTTGTTGTATGCAATAGAGGTTCGGGGCTGGTATTCCAAAAGCTCTCGCGGCCGTATTATCTCGTGTATTTACATACAAAATACTCGAGAAAAACTGTTTTCTCGGGCTGCGCGAGTGGTTCAGAATAGCACCCCTGGGCTTCTCTAGAGAATTATTTCATCATTGTGTTAATTTTCTACTCGAGTGCAGCCAAACGTAATCCGACACATCCCGACCGCAGGTTTCGACCAATTTTTAGCCGAAACTCGTTTTGTTTTTTTTCGAAACTGGCTAAAAGCGAAACCAAAACTTCTGTCGGTTACTAATATTTATATTAAACTAGCAGGCAACGTGCTAGGATATTCGGCTAAAAGCGAAACCAAAACTTCTGTCGGTTACTAATATTTATATTAAACTAGCAGGCAACGTGCTAGGATATTCGGCCCTTCGGGCCTCGCTTTATCGGCCTTGCGGCCTCAGGTGCGAGCTGAGAAATTGTATCGCATCTGATGTTTTGTATCTCCACAGAACTACTAATAATGAGTTATTTATGGCCCCCGAAATTGATGTATTTGTGTAAATCATAAGAACATTTTTTTTTAAATAACAAAAAAAATAATCACTCACTCAGAATAATAAATGCTACCAAAACCACATAAAATTTACATATATAATATAATTAATATCCCGGCGGTCTCCGTGGTTTAGTGGTTAAGACGCATGACTCACGCGTGGTAGGTTCCGGGTTCGATTCCCGCTGAGGTCACACAAATTATATGTGATTTTTCTCAAACATGAGTGTACTGTGCTGTAAATCAAAGTGCAAAAAAATCTATCGATCTACTGAATTTTACCGAAATTCTACTGATTATTAAACATTTCCAATTTTTTTAGTGGTTTAGTGGTTAAGACGTATGACTCACGCGCGGTAGGTTCCGGGTTCGATTCCCGATGAGGTCACAAAAATTATATGTGATTTTTCTCAAACCTAAGTGTACAGTGCTGTAAATCAAAGTGCAAAAAAATCTATCGATCTATTGAATTTTACCGAAATTCTACTGATTAATTAACATTTCCAATTTTTTTACCATTTATTCGTCCCCAAAATAGGCAATCCACTTACAAATGAATAAACCAAATACTCACTTTTTCTGTTTGCTCGTTTTGGAAAATAACTGATTTTCAATCAACAAAATTTTTGGCAAAGATAAAATATTGGAACATGTTTTGCGTTCCGATATGATATGATATTGTATTGTTCTACAGTAAAATAGGCGCGATATATAAATTTATAACGTTCAATGCAAATGTATCTGTAGGATACTGTATAATACATAACGTCATTTCTCAGATAAGTAGTTAGACATAACTAAAACATTCCTCGAAATATTTTTATTTGTTTATATTTTTCTCTTACAAACTATGATTAATAATAACAATTATGTGACCTCACTGGGGTTACCCGTGCCGAGGACACTTAATATATTTTTTTAAAATATTTTTACATTTGAGAATAAACAAAGAAGACTAACTTAATAAACAGAGATAATTAACAAAATGTTCAAACAGTTTTAAATGCTACGTATTTATGTTTATAATTAATTTATGCACATCTATATTATTTATATTACAAAACGCGATTTTATATATTTTGGAAATAGTCAACTTTGGAAAAAAACTCTACAATTTATAATCAAATTTGACGAAATCCTTTTTTAATCAAAGATTCCACTAAGTATCAGTGGATTTCTACAGTTGTACATAACTAATATAGTCATAGGAATTAATTCATTGTGATGATTATAAAAATAGTACAAAATAAAATAATTGATTTATTGTCGATTAAGAATGAAGTGCAGAAGACGACAGAATAGAAACTCATCCTTCCTCAGTCAACACGGATTGCCTCATTATTATTTGACCTATGCATCACCGATTCGTTTATTGATGCATGATGACGCATTCTTTGTATACAAATCTTGCACCTGTACTAATGAATTATTATATGAGTATTACTCGATAAATATTGTGGAGTTTCAATTATATTTGTTTTAGTAAATGGGTGCTATCCATTTTATGTCATTTTATCCATGTGCTGCGGTTTGACTTTGTGAGGAATAAAGTAATAAGAGAACGGACGCAGCAAACTCCGGTGACAACTGTCATCGAGCGGAGGCGATACGGTTGGCTTGGCCATGTGCTGCGGATGCCTCCTGAGAACACTAACCGCGCTTGCCTACTTTACAAGTCATCAGATTCTCGACGACCCGGACATCCACTGCTGACTGTTCGTCGGCAGTTCGTTTCAGAACTGCGGGACGCGAGCCTGACGGGAGGATGCACAGGACCTGGCAGCTGACAGAGATGCTTGGAGGATCTTTGTGGACGCTCCATGTCTTTTCGCTGGATGCTCCAACTATGGACCGGACATGGAATAATTGTTGTGTGCCAACCGCGTAACAAACCCTTCATTTTGCCTTTTGTCATATTGAAAACTATCGCAATTCCTGGTTATATTCAATATGAGGGCGATCTTTTGTATCCTGACCAAACACATTTTTACTAATGTGTATTGTATTCCAATTTCTTTCACACGAGAATTATTTATTACATCTTTTCCGGTGGTCATCTCTGGTGGTCATTTACTTATACACGCTAATAATTTATTGTCTTAATGCGTTTACGTTATATTGTTTAAAATTATCTTTTATGCCTAAAAGAGCAGGTGTCTCTTGGTTAAAGGATCATATCTTTAAGCTCTAAGAAGTTTGCATTTAAACAATACAATAGCTTAAATTCCGATTGTTAGATATTGGCTATCTTGCGATTTCTCCAAATTCTTTCTTAACTAAAGCTATTATTATCCCCTCCATTTAATGTAAAGATTCACTTTATAACCCAATACATTGGTTCCAGGAGGACACATTGAAATTAGATTCCTAACTTAGTACGTCGTGACTACGACAATTTATTATTAAATGTAAACTTGAATATTATTAATTATAAGTACAGTAAGCCCAACGAGTGTAGTTGGAGACATATTGTTATCTTCAAAAGTGAACCAAATAAGACAATACCATCTTCGGAGCTGCCTTTTATTGACGACTGGAGGGCGATTCAATTACTCATTAGAAAGTGCCCCTCAACACCTTACACGGCACATAACTTAATGATGAATGAATGCATTTTATGTCGGCCTCGTGGCGTAATGATCAGCGCGTTTGCCTACCATGCAAGGGGTCTCGGGATCGTTTCCCGACATGGTTGATATGAAATAAATATTAAAAAGGGTGTTTTCACACTAGAATATTTCATAGTCCCAATGCACAATTAAAGTGGATGAGTTTCATTCAATTATTTTATCCCTTCAAGATAAAGTTAAAGTGTTGGACAACCAAGTTTTGGATCTTCGTCAACAAGTTGCTGATTTACAGGAAGAGGCTAATACTAGAGATCAATGGGCAAGACTCAACAATGTGGAAATTTTAGGTATTCCAGAAAAAAAGGGGAAGATTTGATTACTATTGTCAAAAATATTGGCTCATCCCTTTCTGTTAACATAAATGACCATCAAATTAGCTTTGCAAATAGAGTGGCATCCTGGAATCGTGACTCTACATCAAAGTCGTCTAAAATAATTATACAACTCCGGGACAGGAAAATAAAAATGTTCTTATAAGCGCAATCCGCATGTTTTTTTTTTATCATTAAGTGATCTGCTGACATTCCACTTAATATGTTTCGATTCTTCCATCTGTTGACATTTGTAAAGTTGAGAAGAAGGAATATAGATGTTAAAATATGGGCAAAATAATGAATGTTACACAGTGTTTAAAGTGGCCACATAAACCAGCCAATGACAGGTCATAAGCCCTGCGGATGCCTAGTCTTCCATATTCCCTTCTCTAAAGAGTTCTCTGTTGTAATATGTTAATATTATTTTGATGATAATAGTATGTTTAGCGTATGAATGAATAAATAAATAAATAAATTTAATCGTAAGAAAAGCGTATCCGGGTCTACTGATGTTTCGTGCATTAAAACAAAGTGGACTTTTATTTCAATTTAAAAAAGCATTTATATGACGAACGTGGACTTCTGTGTTTTATTCACGTATAAAATAGCTTGGAATTTGGAAATCTTAGAAATTAAAAAAGCTATTCATAATAAGAAAAAAACAATAAATACCCAAATAAACAATATTTCTTTTAGTCCACTATCTAGCTTCGAACGTATCCATATCACATTACCATCCTTTCAAGAAAAAAAGACTTGATTAATTTGTTTCATTGGCAGCATACTGATAAGATAAAATGAAATAGAAAATAATTTATTCATTTAGTAAACCTTGAGAAAGAAGCTTGTTTAGCTTTGAAACCGGTATGTGGAAAAAAATTAATGGTTAAAAACAAAGCTGTTTTATTTATTTTATTACGATAATTAAAGTTAGGATATAGTGAGTTTTATATTATATTCCTATCGTTTGGCTTTAAATTTTGTATCGGAAATGGACATAAACAAAAACTAAAGCACGCAATTTTTAGGAAAAACATCAATTTTACAAAAGAAAAAGTATTTTTTGTGTTTTTTGTTTCGTATTGTGTTCGCAAATATGAATAGGAAATAGCCATCTAAAACATTGTATTTTGCGGTTAACCTCGAAAGATAAATGGGTAAATGACTTGGTCTTAGGCGCGGTTCTTTGACATCTCATCGCTAACAAAAAGTTCATAACGTGTTTCTCAAATAATATCATTTCCAATTTTGCATACTAATTTGATAATAAACAAAACCAAATTGTTTTCGGCTCCACGGCTGCTTTTGGGTAAAAACAAAAATCCTGAAAAGGAAAATCAATTGGAGAAGTCCTCCTCGTAGTGCTGCGGTTGGTGCCTTGGCCTACCATACTTTAGGTCCCGGGCTCAATTCCTGGTCAGATCGACATGGAATATTTGTTTAAAAATTGGTACATTGCAATATTCACTGTATCGCGATACTACCTTGTAAACAATGAGGGGTGGTTTTAGAGCGACAGTGAAAGGGACATTGAAAGTTGTAAATGTAAATATTTGTTCGCGCTCCTTACTGAATTTGGTTAGTTAAAAATGAAATATAATCAATTCGTAATGAAAAAAAAATAAATTGCTCGCTTGTATGAGTGAAAAGAAAGACATTTAGTCTTTAAAACGGATTCGGGTATGTGGTGGATGCTTTCAATGTATCGAGATACTTCCATTGGTACACATTTACATTTGGGTGTGGGTAGGGGCCCGATGATGGTTCCGTGGTAGTGCCACGGACTCGCGGATCAGAGGACCGAGGTTCGAACCCCACGGCAAGGTTATTTACGACTATTCAAAAATGACCCTAAAATTGAAGTAATAACAAATAAATATTTACCGTACATTCACGGAGACTGGACCGCTGTGCACGTGCAAACCACGAGCCCACTGCGTGATATCGCATGATTGGCCCATTTCACACCACGGCAAAAATTTACGCGGCATGTTAAAATACAATACGGTGGATCGATATTTATTGTTTTTCCATTTATTTTTTCATTAATGAATTTCATAAAAGGTACATGTTTTTTTAAAATTCTATACATATCTACTTTTACACATCACTTTTTACATTCTTTATTTATTTAATGCCAGGCAAACGCAATAACCAGTACACCATGAGAACTAATCTCCAGTCGATTTCCTTTCGCTGGATTTTACCTCAGAGTACTCGCTAAATTTAAATAATGATTTGATCACTAAAATCTATTTTCTTTAGTTTTACTATCTTATTTGAATCGGGTTGTGGTCCCATAGCTAGTGTAGCGGACTGACGGATCAGAGGTCCAAGGTTCGTACCCCACTCTACCCCAAGTTGATTTCCATTTTCCAATAGTGAGTTATTTACAACTCGTTGAAAATGGTAATCAAAATTGAAATATTTGGGTAAATTATAAGAACGCTAATATATTATTATTTTTAAATATTATTTATTAACCGAGGCGAGCTTATTGATATTTTTTATTGAAATCATTAACTATGGAGTTTTATAAAAAAAAAACGAAAAATATAAATATGATAAATTTTCTAATAAATGTCAATCCACTATAATTTTACCATGCCGTTTTCATTAAGATGATATGAGTGAAATAGGCTATTCTCCGTCGGATATCACGAGGCTGGTTTGTTTATTTGGAAATTCTTGTAATAATGAACAGACTTTAGTAATGGCGGGTGCCCTCCGCAGTGCAGTGGCTAAAACACGGTCCTCGCGCATGGGGATTCCAGGTTTAATTCCCCATGAGATCGCAACAATTTTTTTTCCAAGCCTGAGGGATTTGTACTGTAATGAGGAAATTCAATGGAATACTGTTTTTATTTGTTAATAGGCCATCAAACTTAGCCAAAAAAAACGTATTTTTATTTTTATGCATCGCATTATAAGCGCCATGATTTTTTTAAGTTTCGCAACTTTGAAATTATTCCACCTGTGACGTATTAAATTCTCGCCGATTAATCAGCTGGCTTTCCGGAAACAGGAAATCTGTATCAACTCACAACGCTCTTTTATTGGTTGATTTCGGAGAACTAGTGACGTCGTTCAGAGTAGTTCCTTTTTATTAAAACCATTTTTATTATTTTTTTACACATTTCCGAGAAACTTTGCATTACAATTAAATGCTCTAATTTTTACCACGCGTAAGAAAACATGTTTTATATTCAATTTCTCGTAGCACCGAAGTCCTACGTTCCATCTGTAGGCTCGTTGTGGTGCGGAAAAACGATTTCAATTTTTATAATTTAATTAGAAATCAAACGTTAATAAATAAATTAAATAATTGATTAAGAAATCAATTGTATTTTTTTTTTCATAAAATGAATAGCTTTTTAATATTTTTTGTTCTGGTTGTAAAGTTTATATATGTATTCATATTCGAATTCGTGTATTTGTTATGATTTATCTTAAATAATATTATTATTTTTAAGTTACGTGGTCTGAGTATGAGTCAATATTTTTCACGCTCATTTCCACGTAATACCAAGACGTTCTGAGAAATACTCCAGTATGACTTATTATGACGTCTTTTACCATTTTCCGATTTATCAATGTATTGATTCACGTAATGATCCATCACTTCCGCCATCTGACATTAAAATTTGAATTTCGTGGATTGCGTCTGTTATCTTATGAATACTAGAAAAATGTTGCTTACTTAAAAATTTACGATGGAAGTACCTACATAATTGGTAGATACATATTTTTTTTAAAGTTTAATTTATGAAATTTAAATTGAAATAATTAATAATGAGGAAGTTCCGTGTCACGGGAAATTAGGTATAAAATTTTTTTCTTACGCGCGGTAGAAATCAGAGCATTAAATTGTATGGTGAAGTTTCTTGAAAAGGCATATAAAAAAATGATTTTAATAAAAACTAACTACTTTACGTTTAACATTAACATTATAACAGAGATGGAAAACATTTTAGAGAAAGGAATATCAAAGTTCAGATATTTACAGGGTTTATGACCTGACGTTGGCTGATTTAAGTGCACACGCTGCTTAACATTTATCACTTTTCCTATGTTTGAACATCCATGTCTCTTAAATTCTTCCGTCTGTTGATTTTTATAAAAAATAAAAGTATCCAACATAAGCCTTCCATACCATATGCCGATCTCACAGCGAAAGGGGCGATGAGAGCAGTAGAGTTTAATTGATTTAAAATCGCGATTTATGAAATTGAAATTTAAAAAATTAAGTTACTCGATTTTTGGCAAAGAATGTGTTTTTTTAGTATGTACAAAATCAATGTACAAAAAAAACAGTTTAAAAAGTAAGATCAATTACAGATTTCACCTGGAAACCGAAGGAGAGGTGGAAAAATTAAATATTATAAAAATTAATATTATAAAAATTAAATAAAACGTTCATAAAAGAGAGAAGACATGGTATAGTTCCAATTTTACTTTCCTCCCCTCTCTCTCTCTGCTTCCATCTACAGGGCATCTACAGGGCTTATGACCTGTCGTTGGCTGGTTTAAGTGGCCACTTTACACACTGTGTAACATTAACTTCACAAACATCAACAGATGAAAAAATTGAAGGGACATAGATGTTCAAATATGGGCAGAATGGTGAATGTTGCATAGTGTTTAAAGTGGCCACTTAAACCAACCAACGGCAGGTCATAATCCCTGTAGATGCCTAGACTTCTATATTACCTTATCTAAAGTGTTCTTCGTCTCTGTTGTAATATGTTAATATTAACAGCTCCCAGCTCCAGCTAAATCCAGTCCATGTCTACAAAAATTTGGACAAACTCAAAATATTGTTGATTTATATTTATTACTAAAAATTCACAACCAACAATAATTCATTAGGTACAGGTAGTAGATATATGTAAAAGTAAAAGTAAATGTAAAAAGTTAAGCAGGAGATAAATTTAAAATGTCTTTAACAGATCTAATAAAGCTACTTATAGTATTTACAGTGTAATATGTTAAAGTCACTAAAACTGACATTATTACTATAATACAAAATTTAGAAAATAAATACCTCCGATTCTAGTAGTATACAAAGGGTTAATCCGCTCCCTGAGTAGAGCATATTGTATCCATGAATTTTCTTCAGACCTCTCTGTCTCTTTGATATCTTTGATATTTGAGTAGGAAACTCCTTGATGATTTTCCGAATGTTTGAGTTTATTGTTTACCATATTGATGTACCTGTTAATGAAAAGGCGGACTGTAAATGAAAAACTAATTTCATTCAGTTTTGTGATTGGGAAATATTTGAAGAAGGGATAGGAACATGGAATGGATACCTACCTTCAATATGATGGAAATGTTCTTCAATTTCGGGCACTGGATGACAAAATGAACTATAAAATGTAACAATGTTTTCCACGACGCGCGACGATTCCAACCACCTTTTATCCGATTTTATGTGAAGTCAAAAATGGTGTTTGGTTTTTGTTCTAAATCTGAATCTTCTAATTTTGAATTTCTTCTATCTTGATGTTAGGTAGGTACCATAAGGATGGGTTAAAGGAAGGATGGGCACGAAAGGTAATCGGCCAGGAATAGTATCGATAAATGCTGTTATTTACTTAACAGTACCTAAGATCCTATATTTGTGGTGATATACTCATGTGTCTGTGTCGACGAATTGCTCGCCCCATCTCAACACAGGACTTCTAGTCCCATAGAGTTGGGACTTATGTCTCAAATAATGTACAATAAACTTATGTAGTAAATAAATAAATAGGCGAAAAAATCATTTTTTGTTATTTTTCATGCTTAAAAAAAATTTCATAATTTCTCCATCCGCATCTTATAGTGCGTGGGCCCACTACATTTTTGTGACATGAGGGTGAGATGATTAGTCTTATGCTTCTGGTCAGTCCAGGGACTATGAGATATTCTAAAAAGGTGTATTTTTAAAATACTTATATCATCATTATTCCCTTATCTGCACCCAATGATGCATAGGTCATTTGTAATAAACATAACATGAAGGCAAGATGATTATTTAATCGAGCTCTGACAACATAGCGTAGCATAATGTGTTCAAATATATTAAAATAAAATAATAACAAATATCACACAAATAATTACAAAAAAAAAACTTTTAAAATGGGTTCATAGTAACTAAATAAGCAAAAATGCTGTGGTGAAAAAGTAATAAAAATATAATAAATGTATAAAATAAATATTTATGATTGACAATATTTTGAGTGTGTTCAAATTTTTGTAAACAAATAGTTGATTTTACCCCTCACCTCAGGGCGTTTATCTTGATATATTATTATAATACAACATAAGCGGAGAACATTTTTCGAGAAGAGAAAAATTATATTTAGGACATTACAAGGCTTATAACTTGTCATTGGCATCTTACCCACATCAAAAAATGTTTCATCTTTTTGATATATGTATTTATTATTTAATTTCTGGATTGTATATACATTTTGCATGACATGTTTTCTGCATCAGTCCTAGAATTTTAAATTTTTTTAATTACAGTTAAGAAAAATCACTTTTTTTGTGTTCTCACCGGATATCGAACCTGAAACCTTCCGTGCGTGAGTCAAGCTTCTTGACCGCAACACCACGGAGGCCGTTTTGTAGAGAAAATATAAACCGTCCTGTTTTGACTGTAATAATGCAAATATACATAGCGGTTAATTTTAAAATGTACTTTTTACTTCACAAAAATAGACAGATGGAAGAATCAAAGAAATATAAATGTTCATACATAGGCAGAATCGTGAATGTTACACAGTTTGTAAAGTGAACACTTTAATCACCTAATGACAGGTCCTAAGCCTGTGATTGCCTAGAGTTCCATAATCCCTTCCGAAAAAGATGTGAATCTATATGTTAATATATAACTATTTAAAATGTTGTTAAATTATATAGAGTTTTTTGATAAAGCAATTTAATTAGAACACATTACTAGCTCGAAGAAATTGGCATTTAAATTTGTGGGTAATTGTCTTCTGTGCATTTATTCTCGAACAGACTTTCGTCACGATTAGGGTACACAGAAATTTACTATATCTCGCTATATCTTAGAAATAGCTAATATATGAATAACGTATCTATTTACTATTCGTTAGTGGAGCTTTTAAGATTACTTAATTTAAATATTTTTTGCATACCAGAGAAGTTTTTCTAATTTGATTTTTATATTATCCTTTCCAGAATAGTAGTCGGAGCCCCCCAAGAAACTTCAAACTACAGAGGACATAACCTCATAAAGGATCCGGGAGTTATTTATATGTGCAATATTCAACCTGGAGTAACCAATGTTATTTGCAACCAGAAAATTCTTGATACAGAAGGTAATTTTTAAGCAACTTTTATATACCTCTTGTAAATATTTATTTATTTAACACTTTAAATAAATATATATACAATTTATATACATATAAGGGTAGGCATATTGCCTTAAGGCAATTTCTTCCTACCTACCCAAACCGCTCAGTTTGAGAAAATTACAAGTACATGGACATATTCTAGGTAATTATGCAGAATCTTATAATTTTATACAGAAATTTAAAACAAAAATTAACTAAAAATTTACACCATACTATGAAGAGAGGAGTGGAGAGGTGATAGGAAGAAGAAGGAGAAAGGAACAACTCAAACATTTAGATAGTGAAGTTTCAATCTTGATTTAAATGTAAATAAAGAAGGGGCGTCTCTACCATTAGTGGTATATTATTCCACAATCGAGCAGCTACTACTGTGAAAGAGGAGGCAAGAAAATTAGAGTGGTGAGGGGGTATTAAAGGGGTTCTCTCATTACTAGAACGAAGAGATAATCCATGTTGTGATAGATGTTGGAAGAGCTCTCTCAGATAAACAGGCGAAGTGGGATTATTAAAAATATTGTGAAGAAGTTATAAAATGTGACTGTTTCATATATGCCTGATACTGAGCCAGTGTAGTTGCGTGCGGTATTTGGTTATGTGGCGTTAATACTTTACAAACAGTATGGGAATTCTTTTTTTTTAAATAGATTTAAAAATTTAGATAAGCCTTTCTGAAGAAAGTTTCCGCAGAAAACATTCCGCGGTACTATAAAGTTATCTATCTCCCCTTTCTTAATACTTAAAACAGGGTTTGAAAATATCATGATATTTATAATAAAAATATCAAACATATTCCCTATTCAAATCAGTATGCCTGGCTTCAGCATCTTGATTGAATCTAAAGTTTTGCGCCCTTTTTATTACTCAGCCAATTTCTAAGTTTAGACTGAACCAAATCGAAGGATAAATAGTATCTCGCAATAAATATCATGATGTATTATTGCAATATGTATAGTGAACCCTGACTCGAAGTGAAGAGTAAGTGAGACAGACTAGATTTGTTTAGTTCTTTATACTAAAGGAGATGAGGACACGTCACCGCAACTCCATTCCCAAAACACAAAAGAATACTGTGCCTCTAGTACGTCGTACAAATCGACACTGGAAAAGAAAGGTTACCAAGCGACATGTAGCAACTTTCAAAAGTCCCAATAGAAATCATGCCAAAAAAATGTGTCTGTATGAGATTTTTTTATTCACTAAAAAACTTTCATTGGCTCTTCTGTAAAATTGCTACATGTCGCTTGGTAACTTTTTCCTTTCCTGCGATGATATAGTTCTTTGATTTTTGTACATATATTTTTATGACAGTACATTGATTTTCTCATGACAGGCATTATCAGACATTATGGCCTATATGCTTTTCGACTGACTCTTTAATTTCTAATCAAGGAGATGCCCAGCACTACTTGGCCAATGGAAGGTCATATCATCACCGGAAAGAAAATATGTGGCTGGGGATGACTGTTGCTGGAACTAGTATGAACAACGGAACTGTTGTGGTAAATATTTTAGTTTATTTGATGAACCGTTTAAACCAAGGATTATTTTTATTTTTATGGTCAGTGCGTTTGCCTACCATGAAGGAGGTCTCAGGTTCAATTCTCGACGTGTTTGATATGAAAAATTTATTCAAAAAGTTGTTTTCACACTAGAATATTTCATAGTGCCTGGACTGGTACCTGAAGCGTAAGACTGATCATCTTACCTTAAGTTTCGCTGCGATTGGTGTACCAATGCAGTGCCCTATGCACCATTAGGTGCGGAAAGGGAACGATGATGATTATTTTAAGTTTTCATAGCGCTACAACCAACCCATTATATTTTTTCAGTGATTTTTTTCCATCAAAACTACTCAATTACTTAAACTTTTAAAACTAAATGTGTTTTCAACCAAACTTCTTCTTTGCTTGATAAACTGTTAAAACTGATGATTATTAATATTATGTATTAAAGTACACCTAATGCATCTTTTTTTTCCCAACAAGTATTTTAGTTATAAATGTACATGGTGATGAAAGGAGAGGAGTGTAGGGAGTTCCATTTTTTTTCTATCACCTAATCGACACTATGCCATGTCCTCTTCCTTTCATAATATACATGTATATTAAATAGGTGCGAAGGTTTTCAGGGTCACTGTTATCAATATGTTTCTTTTTTGGGTGACACCGTGTGTGTTGGATTTGTTCCGACACTTCGGCTACCATTGCAGGATCCATCTTCAGGGTAAACTGAGTGTTTTGTAGAAAAAAGTATGTGTTTAAGTACTAGTAATTTGTACCGTGTCGCAGTCGGCAGTAGGCACATTTCTATTAATTATTTATAATATGTAGTGCTGGGAACCATGCTAAGTTTAATTTAAGCTCGTCGTCTTTGTTTATGTTATTTGGGTGTCTTCAACACACACGGTATCACCCAAAAAAGAAACATTTTGATACATGTATATATATTTTTTTTTTGTTATTTAATTTGGTTTTTTTCCCTTTTTTTTGTATCCATAATAATTATATATGTGAAATCTGTAATTGGTCTTATTTTTTTAATTTGTTTTTCTTAAATCTTTTATTTAGTTTAAGACTATGATTTCCATAATAAATAAATAAAATATCCTATTCAATAATATAACCGTTCAATAATACATTTACCTTTTTAATCCCTATTTAGGTTGTGTTTATTAAAAATCCCATTTGAAAATAGCTTGGGTGATGAATCCACAAATTTAGAATTGCCAATATAAGTATCACTTGCCTTTTATTCCTATATACGAGAGTTGATAATTATGCTCCACCCCTCACCTATTTTAAAGCGAATAAGAAAAAAAAAATGTAATTTATTTTTATTGACATAGTCCCTCTGGACTTCTAGGAAAGCACTTCTTCCAGCAATGCTCCAACATTTCTATAGCTTCCTCGCAGAATATTTGTCCGACCTCTAACAACCACTCATCTACACACCACCACTCATGCTCCAGCACATAAGGTGTTAGCGTCGAGGACTGTTCTGAAGATCTGGATGAGTGGAGGGGGCTTTCAATACCAATTTTTTCTTTTGCTTATATTATTACAAAAATGTAAGCAAATATTTTTGTTTGTACGCTGTGCGAAATTCAATAAAATAGAAAAACATAAATTAGAATGCAAAACAAATAACACGGATATAAGACAAATAATGGAATATGTATGTGTATATTTGTGTTTATTTTATTGTAGATGTGTGCCCCACGCTGGTCGAACCAAGTACATAAAGAGTTTCATCTTGCCAATGGAATGTGCTACGCGCTTTCGCAAACAGATGCAACTCAGAAACCATCAGAAATATCACAACTTATTCCCCTTGTAGACAGATGTGAGTACACTTCATTTATTTATAAATAAAAAGAGGGGATCTAGGAATGATACGATAGAATGACATGATGTGGTTCTAATAATAGGTGAATTTTTAAGTGGTTAGAGGTCTAAGGGTTAGTTGCATCACAATTTATTTTTTTTGAGAATGTAGGTTATTCGATCTAGCAATTCTGCATTTGATGATGTGAAATTTAACTTTGCAGATAATCAAGGTTTTACGATAAAACAACCCGAGGACAACAAAGATGTTAGTACATATTTTTATGCATACGGGCAAGCGGGAATATCCTTGAAGCTTTCTGAAGATGGTTCCGAAATCATTATGGGAGCACCCGGAATCTATGTTTGGACAGGTATATAGGATATTATGTCAAATAATAATTGTTGATAATTGCAATTATTGAAAAAACAATACGATAATAAATAATGCAAATGTGTTTGTCCTTTTTTAGGAAGCATCGTTAGATATTCAGTGACAAAACAACAATATGGAAGAGATTATTTTTCAAAAAAGAGTATACCCAATCCATATTATACTCCAGAAGTCACAGATACTTCATATTTTGGTAAATATTAAATAGTTATATAATTATAAATAATTCTTTCTCTTTTATATAATATTTCAAACTTCCAATGATAACTCACTATGTAATCAGGATAAATTTTCGGAACATGTGTTGTACCTCCATAATTATGTTTGTAAATTTATTATAAGGTAGATTCACTTTAGCAGATTCGCCCAGTAAATAGGGCGTGTGCTTTAGTAATTGGACATGCTATAATAATAGTAAACTCTAAATACAATGAGGAACTTCAGCCCTACGGGAAATTGGATACAAAAAATGTTTTCTAACGCGGGGTAAAAATTAGAGCATTAAATTGTACGACAAAGTTTCTTGAAAATGTACAGAAAAAATAATAAAAAATACTTTGATAAAAACGCACTACTTTAAATGACGTCACTGGTTCATGTGAATCGACCTATGATCTGAGAGCTATGGAAGATTTCCGGTCTGCTTGTCGCTTCTGGACCAATAGGAAGAACTGAATGAAAATAAGCGGAAATGAACCTCTGACGTTACACGCGGAGTTATTTCAGAAATACAAAACTTTGAAAAATCGTAGCGCCGATAATACGATATATAAAATTTTTTTAAAATTTTTTTTGACTTAGTTTAACAGTCTATTAACAAATAAAAAATTCAAAAAAAAACACTGAACTTCCTCATTGTCAAAAATAAGTCAAGGTTTATTTTATGGTGGAGATAAATTTTTACATTTGCTTATTTTTGACAATTGCATTTAGAGCGTCCAATTATTACAGCAAGTTCAATTACTATAGCACCCACCCTAAGTGATTCATATCTTTGTATCCCTTGGAGATATAGATTCAAGAGTTTGCCATGAGGCCCATATACATTTTTCACTATCTTTATAAAAACTTTTTTATGTAAAAATGGTCAATTTGCAACAATATATTGTATTTTCAGGCTACAGCGTTGATTCTGGTAAATTTATTTCTGGACGCAGCAATTTATATGTGGCAGGGGCTCCAAGAGGTGCCGATTATAAAGGACAGGTATTCTGTTTTCTCAATTATAAATAATACATGTACATTTAAAAATAATTGTTTTTATCAAATTTATAAAGGTCGTATATTTATTCAATAATGTTTCTGCTTCACAAAATATAAGCACAAGACCTAGAATAAATATTAAATTTAAAAATTATGACGAAGGCGCCCACTGTAGTTTGTCTTCTTAGACATACATTTTTAATGTTCAATTAACATTATGTACAAAAAGTTAAACAAACAAATAAAAAAATAAATAGCAGCCTCCTAAAAGTTCATACCACTCTCACTCAGAAATCCTTCTATGTAATGAATCACTTTGGGGGTAAGTGAGGATAGGAGAGAAGTGGCATTTATAGGAAAATTTGTGTTGGTAAATTAAAAATAATTATTGTATCCTTCAGTTGTTGGGCAGCCAAAAAGTATGCGATCAGGCAATTCCATGTCTTGGCCACACTCGCACCATGGACTCTGAACTACTTTAATTTTAAATAAGTGACTGTTAGTGCAGCAGTGTCTAATTCTTAA
The DNA here is from genome assembly GCF_059751315.1 of Micrasema longulum. NCBI lineage: Eukaryota > Metazoa > Arthropoda > Insecta > Trichoptera > Brachycentridae > Micrasema > Micrasema longulum. The sequence continues at coordinate 293,504 of NW_028277803.1, forward strand.
CCTACAAATGTTAGATACCAATCTTTGAGATAATTTTGCGGACTTAAACCAGGGTTGTGAAGGGATATGATTTTGCAAGCTTCTATAGTAAGAACCACCGCCTGTTTATTATAGATTCAATATTTTAAGGTATTTTTTTGTAGGGGTTGATTTTGTTAAAAGAATAATAAAACTATAATATCTTGTTTTAGGTTCTTCTATTTGACTTCCCGATTCGCGAGAACGCTCGCTATATAATATTTGCAATTCTGGAAGGGCACCAATTGGGGGAATATTTCGGGTCCACCATCGAAGCTATCGATATTAACCGAGACGGCCTCTCTGATCTGTTGGTGGGCGCTCCTCTGTACGCACAAAAACATTCCTCGGACCAGGGACGTGTGTATGTTTACATGAATCATGATAAGGTAAGTTTGAAGTTTATGTTTTTATTGATGAATAAAAATAGAGAATTTAAAAAATATATGTATGGAAGCCTAGCAATCAAAGGGTTTATGTGACCTGTCAATGACTAGTTTAAGTAGCTAAATTCACTATTCTGTCTATGTTTGAACATCTGTATTTTCGAATTATTCAATTAGACACTATACTCTTTCTCTGTGTCCAGCCGGATAAAGAATACAGTTCTGTGTGTGAAATAGAACCAGATCCATGGACGAGTGTTTTCGATTCAATGGCTGCTGTCGGGTAAAAATTCTGAATAAGAAAATCGAGTGTAAAGGTAAGTCCGCCTCGTTGTGAAGTGGTAGACGCATTCGCCTACGGGGGGTTTAGGGGTTTCAAACCCCTCCCCCCCGTCAAAAAGCAGTTTACATTGGATATTAATTTTGATAATCCCATAGATGCCTGCTCTTAATGTTTTACCATTACCTTAAAATATGAGATAATTAAAATCAGGTCGTGGTCCCTCGGCTAGTTTCGCGGATCTCACGGATCAGAGGTTCGAGGTTCAAACCCTTATTTTACCCATCTTGGTTCCCATTTCATTTTCGATCGTGAGTCATCTACAACTCGTTGAAAATGGTACCCAAAATTATAAGAACGCAAATGCGTATTTCTGAAAACAAAGATAGGCTGAAGTACAATGCTAGGTTCTCACCAAGCCATCCTATGTGCCTCTAGAACACCCCCCATGTGGAAGTTATAAATACGCCCGAACGACTACCATTACTAAGATCCTGGGTTTGATTCCTGGCAGGGTGAAATATTGATTGTAAGGGTTGTTAAAACTGCAATATTTCATAATTCCTGGACTGGCACTTGTAGTGTAAGATTATTCACCTTACCTTTATGTGACAGATGATCAAAATACGCTTTGTTTCGTTTAGGAATGCAATGCTCTATGCACCTCTGGGTGTGGAACGGGGAATGATGATGATGTATTTACTAATAATTAAACGTACTCAAAATGTTAGTGATTTGATGGAATTTTATAACAGGCCAATATGGTGGAGCAGCAAGTTACTATCGGCGGCAGCCTTCAGAGTGGTGCGAGATTTGGCAGCTCTATTGCTTCTATTGGCGATATTAATAATGATGGATTTAATGGTAAATTTTTTTAATATTTTTCTGTTACAAGGGTAAAATAACTGTTTAAAAAAGCATTACTTAACTCACCTAACACATTTTCATCTTTACTGCCTAAAAGACTTCTGTTATTTTTTTGTCTAAAATATTTTGACATGACAATATTCTATTTTAAATTAAACTAACAATTTTTTTTTCAATTACTTTTTTTAATGTCTTTAAGTATGTAATTTGGGCACATCTAAATGTTTTTTCTTTGTCGGCGATACTGCAATACCACGTAACCTCAATTTTTTTCTGCATAAATTTATAAATTAGTTCTAGGGAGTAAGAGCTATTAGTTTTTAATTATTTATATTTTTGCTCTTAATAATGATAATTGTTCTAATACCCCAGCGGTGTTTTTAGTTTATTAAACATCGTATGTTAAAAATGCTTTTTTTCATAGAACTTTTTCAGTGTACAATACAAAATTTAAAGATATAGACTACACAAACATCACTCAAACAATTTACACTAAAAATACATTATGTAATTTAGTAGACATTATAATAATAAATATGTACATCTCCCTTCCCCTCCTTATCCTCTCTTCAAGCATGCTTGTCCTAATCCCACCTAATTTACAATAACTTACTGTTCTTAATAAAATATAAAAAATTCTTTGATTATTGAAAAATATTTACGAGTACATGAAAATTATATTTTTATATGTATAAACTTATATGTATTTATTTGATATGTAATATATTTTCTTCACTAACTTTGTATACTTTGTGAAAATCTGTTATTAGTTCTGAGTTTATACACTATATCTGTTTGTTTACTATAAATATGTATGTAGAACCGTTGATTTCCCAAATAAAATAAAATAATTAATATATTAACTGAAAACTTTTTAGATTCTTCTGTAAAAATACAAAATTGATAGTTACACGGTATTGCAGTATCATCGACGATATATTACCTGCTGACATTTTTTTTTTCTGGTGGCATTTCGAACCTCACTGCAGTGTTCATCTTCAAAGCAGATGTATTAAAAATACGTACACTTTAACTGTTTTGCTTGTATCTCATTATGACGTAAAAAGCAGAGTGAATAATTTTAAAAATTAACAATATTTAAAACAATTTATCAACGTAATCATGCATATTATTACAATGTACTGCAAAAATGCTTAATTTTAATTGTGTAATAATGATATTTGTTATCTAATTTCCTGGTAAATATGATTTTTTTATCTGAGACACAATGACAATTACATCTATAGGTATATCCTGCCCGGTTTATCTCTGTTTTCCCAACATTTCTCTGTGAATTAATTGCTATCTTTTGTAAATAAACTTTCAGTAAAATGTGTGTTCAAAATGTACAGATATGTGTTTATTTTTATTGCTTGATAATAAAGGGGTCTAGTGAAGTATTTATGTACTTTAGTACAATTATTTTATTCAGGGGAAAATTTATTAACTTTTCATAAAAGAATCATGTATTTCATTAAATTTTATATCAATTTCATATATTATTGTCATCACTTCTAAATCTATTTTTGCCAACAACATATAATTAAATAGACACATTACAAGCAAATAGAAGAAGCGTAGAATCATATTTGAATACATCGGACTGTGTCCAAAAATCCCCCCACTTTGCCCCAGTTTCGCCGCGCGCATTAGTGAAGTCGCCGCGTAATGTTGGCAGATGGGAAAAAGTAGAATCATAACACAAATGTAAGAAAAAAAAAAGAAGCAATTTGTTAATTTCCCTAAAATGTTAATTGTGCATGCGGAAACATTAATTGACACAACAGAGTAGATAAGTAAAGGGTCATTTAATAAGAGTTATTGAATTAATGAACTTTGAACTTAAAATATAAAACAAATTTATTTTACATAAAACGGGTATTTTTATATCATGTTAAATAATATTTGATGTTTTAAAGATAATGTTGGCCAAATGTCCACCACGGCGTTGTTTAATCCGAGATCCAATTTTCATTATTTTCTTGTTAGATGAGCAAAGTAGGGTAATTTTTTTTTACTATCTTGGCAACACTAACGAAATGTCCATTTTGTTTTCTTTGACAATCTAATAGATGGAAAAATAATTCAATTATTAAGTAATGCATTCCTACTTACCCATGCATTTGCTAATTACACATGAAATGTGATCTCATCCTGTTTCTTAAAGATCCCAGCAGTATTTCTACATTTTACAACGACACAACACGGCATAGTTGAATTCAAATTGGGAGCTGCGTACTGAGCGGCGTCTACAAAGAAACTAATGGGTCAAAATGTAAAAAAAACTCTTTTAAGAGTAGTTTAGTCGCCTTCTGTTTGATGCGTGTATGCGGTTTCTGGACTATTCTTAATTCTATGTAGTTGGCTTTTCAATTCGTGGGTCTAATCTTTCATTTTCTAAGGGTCCTTCACCCTTATAAGCGTGATGCTACACAGGAAAATGCCATTGTGAGTGATGAGAAAATGCTTTTATTACTGCAACTGTGAAAAACAAAACAGATATATAATTTGTTAGAAAAATATTATTTGTTGAATGTTAAGATTAGTAATATTTTCAAAGTTCATTTTTCACAATTCGTTGCTATGGTAATAAGTCACAGAGCCGAGCATATCATAGATTCAGTTGGTACAAAGGCGAGAGCGGAGAATTATGTGTAATCGTATAAAAATAGTTTAAAAAAATTTAATATAGTAGACATGCAATAGCCCAATCTTTGGATAACTTTGAGAAATCTTGGCAGAAAAAGAAAAAAATTTAAACTTAACCATGAATTAAAAATGCATGAAAAAGTTCTTTCAATAAAGTAAACATACATATTTATTCATTTTAAATTAAGTTGCAGTTTACATAATACATATTCATGAACTTACTATGGCTTTTTAGGTTGTATCCATGTTAAGCAAAAATAATAATAATATCTGTCAATAGTTTTAAGAACTGGTGGGCTTTCTAATTAAAATAATATTTCTTGTAATGAGGGTTATGTATTTGATAGGCGTACTTATTTGATATAGATACATTTTATTACATTTATTACTAGTTTCTTTCATTGATTATTGGTAATACATTGTTTCAGATGTGGCTATAGGAGCACCGTATGAAAATAATGGGGATGGTGCAGTTTACATATATTTGGGGGCAGCAAATGGATTGAACCCAAACTATACACAACGCATTTCCATGAATGACATGCGAGGATTTGGAATCAGTATTTCCAAAGCTGTCGATATTGATTCCAACTCGTGTAATGGTGGGTATTCAAAATATAAACATGATCTTGACTATCAAAACACATTCATCTTAATAATTTATCAATTCGTTAATATTAAAAATATTTTTTTTAATTAATGAGCATATTTTAAGTATTTACTTTAAAAAATAATATAAAAAAAACAACATGTCTTTGTATTTTTAATTTTTTATTCAATCCCGTTCTTTCATTAAGCAAACTTGTTTCTTTGCTTCCTATCGTAGCATTGTCTAACCAAAATAATCTAGCTTACTTTTTAAGTACGTCTTTCATGCACAGAAAAAATATCGATTTTAGCACATGTACAATTCAAGTTCACTTTTTACCATGATGCCCTAGCACTAGCTAAATTATATTTTCAGAGTTACTCTTTTATAAATAAGAGTAGTTTTTAAGATATGTTGTAGAATATTTTAGGTTAGAAAAATTTTTTAGGGCCCTTAAAAATTAGTTGAAAAATTAAGTTTGCAGATTTTTTTCTAAAGATTATTTTTTATTTGGAATCAAATCCAATAACAACTCAAAACTGTATTGTAGAATAAAAAGCTTACTATTGAGCTACTTGAAAAAAAATCGCTCGTAGACTTAGTAGTTTGGCTACACTTAGCATATCCAGCCTAAAATCGGATTTTGAATAACTTTTAAACGACTGAATATCGCGGAACATACATGGGGGTTAAATCGATTGGCATTGAAGTCTCCCATCGCTCTGCCACCGACGATCCACCCTCCCAGTTACACCGTGTGCAAAGAAATTTCAATATTTCTGTACATATTGTTTGTTTACCCAATAAAATAAATAAATATATTTTCATTTTTCACAGATTTGGCAATAGGTGCATATGAGAGTGCAAAAGCTGTGTTACTGCGATGTCACCCATCTATTGATGTTGTATCCACAATGGAAGCTTTCCCATCAGAATTATCCTTAGAATCCACCAATTTCACTGCTAAAATATGCTTTAAGTTTATTGGAGCCGTTCAATTTTTGGCAGGTAATGTGTAACTAACAATAACTGAGTTTAACTTATGTAAATTATTTTTAAATCACACTGTTTTTAACATTTTATTCAAAAGAGTAAACAAACACTACTTCACTAAAGACATCGAGCTACTGGAAAAAGTTCAAATATGTGCTACAAAAATCCCCAAATTACTCAACAACAAAAAAAGGTCCCTCGTCCTTAATTCCACCTCAATCCCAAGAAAACTTCCTTTCCAGCAGGGTAGTTTCAGACTGGAATAAATTGCCAAGTCTAGTTGTCCATTCCATTTCAGTCAACCAGTTAAAAAACCGTTTGGATGCTTTTTTGAAGGAAGAAGTACGCAGACAAAAAGCAGTACACGAGATTTAGACCTTATAAGCACACCATCAAAGACTATTTGCCTATAACTAATAATAATAATAAATAATAATAATAAAAATAATAAAACAGTATTCTGCCACCGTATTAACAATATTCAAAATATATTAAACCTACCTACCAGTGTATTGATTATTTGTCAGAAGATTTGACAAGATGGCCGTTCAAAAAAATATTATTTTTAAAAATTGTAAGTTGATTACCAAAATTGAAGACATTAAAAAAAATCATTATGACGTAATATTAAAAAAATGGAACAATCTTAAAAACAATTATTATTGGATTTTTAATACTCTTGGCGCTTTATCTATTATTGATTATTGGGGTTCCCTTCTCTAATAATTTACCACTCATATTTTAAATATCTGTCTATCAGAATAAGAAGATACTATGCATCCAATTTAAAAGAAAATCCTTAATATTTTGTTTGAAATGCATACACAATAAGACCACACTTATAATATGACAATCGCATCCAAAAATGTTATTTTTAACCAAAATATTGTATAAAAGGTGTGATGATTTATTGATTCCAATGAAAAATACTAGAACATTTATGGTTAAGATAAATATATTATATACAATATACATAAGTACTGGTTGAATGACATTTTAAAATTTGTGATTGATATTTTTCAGAAATAGCAGTTAATCTCGAAGTTGATCGGGAATACAATATTGCTAAACTTGAGAATCCCAATGATAAAACTTATAATGTTATGGGGAAGCTTGGTCTTATTTACTGCAAAGAATCGATTATCCTCATTGATGTAAGAATTTTTCAATTGTTATACAGAAATATTTAAAATATCATCAAATAAACATTTTATCTCCCAATACAAAATGTGTATTTGAGTACCCTAAAGTAATTTTTTACCTTGCAGTTGCATGTATTTTTTATTTATTAAACAGTTTACGAAATACCTTACAGGGTATAATATATCTTAATGCAAATAAAAATAAATATGTTTTCAATCCCCCATTTATTTTTTTATCTCCCCCATTTATTTTTACATCAAGCAAGAAATTCTAAAAGAGATATTACTCAGTGCAATTAAACCTTTGCGTCATATAATATATGAATATTTATACACTTTGTTCCCTTATCTGCATCACTTGAAAAATTAAAATGAACACATAAAAAATACATTGTCGAAGCAAAAACTCACTATATAAAAAATATTTTTTCTACCATTTAAAAAAAAATCTAATTATAAGTATTTTTAATATAATGCAATTAGTGAACTTTTGCTTGGGACTGACAGTAAATAAATGTTTTTTTCTCTTACGACAATTGCTTGATAGTTAATTATATATTATTTGGAATCTTGGTTATTTCGGTAATCAAATAGCAGAAGATTAAATCTGTCATTTAAAAAAGTGTAGACATTATTTATTAGTTTTAAAAATCTATACAATCAACGATGTTCATAAAAAATCCAATGCAGTTTGTTTTTTTAAATAATTTAATACAGTAGAACTCCTTTTATCCGAACTTCAGTCATCCAGATTGCCAAATATCATAATCGTTCTCAGGAAATAAAATATAATGGTATTATTACAAATAAAAAAGGGCACTGACGGCCGGTGCATTTCTTCGTCAGAGCAATTCGCTCTGCTGAACATGTTTAAGTAAGTGTTTATGTGATAATGTCTGGCACTCATTGATCTGGATAGTTGGAGTTTTACTGTACTTGCATCTCTAAGGAAGGGGTAATGTTTTATCACAAGACATTGAATTGGATACTTATAAAACAGGAAAGCATACTTAATAAAAACATTAGTTGTGTCTCCTGTGATATGACTACAAATTATATTCTTATAAAAAATTGCATATTTTTAATTATGTGCTTCAATGTTTTTTTTTAAATAAACATGTTATTTTTTTCAGTCAAATAGTACTGATTTCTCTCGGCCAATTGACGTTCATATGAATTTCGATCTCAGAAAAAATCCAACTGTTGGTGAGTTTATTTGCATTCGTATTGTGTTTTACCTTTAATTTAATTTTCGAGTTATAAATAATATCTGTAAAAATATATGTAAAATGAGACTATCATAAGCAGAAGTTTGAAATCCTTCTTTTAAAACCCTGTTTTTTTTCAATTTAATTTAATCAAAGCTGTATTTACCTACATGTTTATCAAAAGTAACTGTATATATTAATGATTTTATGCATATTAAAATAAAAAATTGTATACCTACAGAAATTGAATATGAATGTGAACTATTGTTTTAAAATCTATGGCAGGCTAGATAGAATCTCTAATCGGGCCGTAATTTGTCCATGCCTTACTGATTATTCTTATTTATTTTTAGATACTTATTTTTGTGAGAAATGTGCCGTGCTTCGACCTTCAACAAAACGCGATGCCTTACTTCGAGTGCCATTTGCCACGGGATGTGGCGACGACCAGATTTGTCAACCAGACCTCAAGTTAAGCGTCAAACCTCTGATCAAGTAAGAAAAAAAATCCATTACTTGCCCTGCCTGAAGTGATGGGAAAATAGAAACTAAGGATGTCTAGTTGTCTAGGGATGAAGCTGTTGGGAATATGAATGTCTAGACATTTATAGGGATAATGATCTGTCATCGGCTGGGTTAAATGATCATTTTACTGCTGAATAACATTCACCATTCTGCCTATAGGTAGTTGACTTCCATATTCTCGTATGTAATTTTTTCAATTCTGTAAATATATATTTTTTTTAATAAACATTCCCATGCTTGTTGATTTATTATAGAGAATGGAAATATGGAGAAAACTAATGACATCTGTTGTTAAAAGGTGTAAGTTTTCTGAAGATTTCAGTTGTCTGTAAAGTAAAATCGAATTTCCTGTATGAAAATGCGTATATTTATATGAAACTTTGAAGTATTGTCGTCGGAAACATGTAATTGAACATGTCTAAAAATATATTTTACATAAATATTCACAATTGAATATAACTCTACTTCCCATTGTAATACGGGCCCAGTGACCAAGCATGGTAGGTGAAAGCGCCAACAACTACTGCAGAAACGGACTTATCTTTACTCCATTTCCTTTTTTAGAATTTTTACCTGAAAGTAGCCACTATGTTGAAAACACTCATCGAGGGTTCTGGTTCTATTTCATACACAGAACTATCTTCATTCACTTGGCCACGAAAGGTGTGTGTAAAGTGAGCTCATAAACCAATCAATCAAAAACCCTGTTAATTTCTAGATTTCTATGGAAAGATTTATTTTTCAATACTTATATAAAATTCCAATACTTATATACTGTCTCAGTCAGGTTTGTAATAGTTTTTCAGATTTTTTAACTAATATTTCTTTGTGAGTATTCAATGTATCACCTATCTTTAAATCATTTTAGTTTGTAGTTGTAAATGTAATTTATTTTATTACGTTGTTGATTATAGGTCTCCCTACACCATCGGTTCAAGTCCAAGTATTGGACTCAATATACGCATCTGGAATGTGGGCGAACCAGCCTTTCTCACGCGAGTTGAGTTCACTCCTCCCTCTGCTATTCCCCTGCTGAGAGTTCCACACCGCTGTCACCTTGTGGAGTCTCTTCTCACCTGTGATCTCGCAAACCCCTTATCTACTGATTCTGAGGTAACATTTTTTGCACTTCGATTGTCATTTTGACCGATCAGTGATTACATTGCAGATGAGCAAATATGTAGTCCTTACATGAGAGCAAAAATACTCTTTCTTTTTAATAGATAGTTCAACTAAGCATTTTATTCATTATATTTTCCATGGTCACTAAGCAAAAGCACTTTATTATCCACTTGATTTTTTCATGCTATTAAATCACAATTGCTAAATATTTCAACAGATAATTAAATTTCAATAAAGAAATATGTAAGTCTAGGCATTTACAAGGCTACAACTTGTCACTGGCTGGTTCATGTGATAATTTCACGGTTCTGATTATATTTGAACATCCATATTTCTTACATTCTTGCTAGCAGCCCCTTTTTTATTTGCTTTTCACTTGCTTAGTTTTAATCATTTTTTAAGTGACAAATTTGGGAGAAAATTTTCCTAAGGAGGGGGGATTTAAATATGTAGATATTTTTGCTGGTTTTTTCAAAACATGTTTTGTATATTATTTTATTTTATTAACATAAACGGCAAATCTGCCTTTTACAAATATTTATAATATTAACATATTTGGCTTAATATTTTTTTTTTTTCAAAAACATGAATATTAAAAACAAGATTTTAAAAAAAAATCACACCAAAAATCATAAAAGATTTATATAAAAAAAATAACCTAAAAATTATACAGCATATTCAGTAGAAAGTTTAAATAATAAAACATTCTACAGTAAAACTACAAGAAAATCATAAGTACTGTTTCACACAGCCAGGCAAAATGAACAAAAAATTGTATATGAAATGCATGAATAAATAAATATAATTACCATTCACCATCTTTGAAAAAGTTCAAAAGGTTTGTTCTATAGGAACAATACCCTACACTAAATATATCAGATACGTGGGAATAACTATTGCCGAGTTCATGAAGTCTATTTAATACCGCATTACAAGTATACACTGTCCGTTTGTTGCTACAAAACGGTGGCACCTGTCTAGTCATTCTCCCAAGCACCCTGAAGTTGATGAGAGATAACAGTTCAGGGCAATCCCATATTGAATTTACAATTTTGAGTTAAATTAAATATTATGAGTTTAAATCATATTTTTGAAATTATCATTATTTATTTATTTATGTAACAATTGTAGTCAGCATTACTTTATGGGCACTAACCCATTACATAATGTAGACTATATCAGGAAGAATAGCATTACAAAATAAAAAAGAGGTAGCTGCTAAACTGTCAAAATATACAGAAGAATATGTCCATATCATTATACAGATGCCGTAATAACAGGGGCAAACCGTGTATAGAAGCGATTATGCGCAGCTTACCATTATATTTGACTAACCGTAATAATGTTTTATTGTAACTTTATTTACAGAAAAACAAATAAATAAATAACATTTATTTTAAATCATTTCCACCGTTTGTATTTTTATTCTAATATAAATATAAATTTTAATTAAGCGCACCCAGCGCCTGCGGTGAGCCAAGAAAGTAGCCGATTATTCCAGCTTATTTTTCATACAATTAAGTATACTATATTTTGAATGTCTTAACCCCAGTGCGGGTTTTTTCTCCTAGATTAAACTTGCAGATTACACAAATTATTTGAAGATTCTTGATTTGGAAAACAGTATTTCAAACATTGTTTCTTAAGGACTATTTTTCTTTGAGATTGTACTTTTAACATAAGACTATAATTACTTTCATGCGTCATATTGCAGGACATATAGCGCTCCACGCGGCCGTTTTTAGCACTATTAATTACTAGAACAACGCGGCCAGTTGACATTTCAATTTAATACCTAATATTGACTGAAATCAAAGTGGTATTTTTTATTTATTTTTTAATGAATTATATATTAATGTAATGGATAATATATCTATATAATATAATATATCACGAAGTTACATCGTTTGAGTTGATTTCATGAATGAGAGTTGTTGCATCACACAGAACCACAGAAAAATATCAATTCATAGTAAATATTACTTACATTATATTATGTACCTCTTATGTAGGTACAAATATATGATATTTTTTTATAGCTTACCTGTAAATAAAATCACCATTCGCCACTGGTATTTAGCTAGCGAATCGCCTCAGGCTTGCATTTGTATGGCTTTTGGGTGCGTAAAAATGAGATTTCGCTCTGGCATAGTTGTTTGGAAAGCATGCATAAATTGATCTCTTTTATTTTAAATTAATTTTATTATTTTACACTGTTCGTCCCAACTCAACACAAGACTATTTATAGTTCCATAGAGTTGGGGCTTGTGTCTATAAAAAATAATATAAACTTAAATAAATTTATGTTTTTTATGTTTTTTTTTAGACATTCATAGTTGTGGAATTGGATGCATCATTGTTAACGAGTTTTCATTCTCTGATCAACTTTAATATAACTGTATCCAGTGGAGGCGAGGAACTCACTCCCGGAGATAATATTTATAATTTGCAAATACCTTTGGAAACGGAAGCCACAATTCTAGTCATAGGGTAAGAATTCATAATTAAATTATATGTATGGTATTTTATATTCAATATCTCAATAACAATATAAAATAATTTTAAAACATTCATTTTAGGGAGGCTGCAAATGATGGATTTGTTAATATCAATTCTAGTTCAACGAAGCCTCAAAATATAACTATTTCACATACATACGAGGTAAATGAATGTAATTATTATAGTTATAAGATCAACATTATCAAAATCAACATAGGGCAAGAGTTCCGCGAAGTTGCGACATAGTGTCTTTTAAAATAAAACTGAGCTATAAGATAAATAAATTATTTATCTTACCAACAGTTTACTTAACCTCAAATTGAAATCATACTAAAAGGCGTAAGTTAATTTGTTTCTACAATATTACATGGGTATACTAAATATATATTTTGAATTATGTTTTTATTCCATGTAACTTGAATTTAATTTTGCAAATATGTAGATAAATGAGTGTTTGTATATTGACAAGTTGACAGGTAAAATTCATTATGTACAGATTTATGGTAAAATGACTTTATATCACAAGTTCTTTATTTTTCAATAATCTCCTGCAAAACTGTAGTGAGGGAAATTATATATGTAATTATAAACAGTCATTTCGGATCGCATAGTGGACTAATGATTTTTCACACAATCTCTAGTTGAAAAATATAGAACTTAGTGACAAAGTCACTCTACCATAAACCTGTACTCGGTGAATTACCTGTCAACTAATGATATCTCTCCGTATCTGGGTGAATTAAGGATACATTTTATTTATTGCTTTGCTTATACGTACAAAGCTTTTAAGAATAATAAATAAATAATACAGTTCTCTCTGTGAAATAAAACCATATTACTGTTTTCAACTCGATGGCGGTACCCATGATGAGAGTACTCGAGTAAAAAATCTTGAGAAAGGAAATCGAGTGCAGTTAAGTCCACCTCGTAGAGTAGTGGTTACCACATTCACCTACAATGCTCGAGGTCCCGGATTTGATTCTTGCAAGGTCGACATGAAATATTAATTAAAAATATCGTTTGGTATACAGGCTATATTTCATTGCTCCCAGACTGGTACCTGAAGCATGAGACTGAACACCTTGCGGTCAGTCCAAGGAATGTGAAATATTCTAGTGTAAAAACACCTTATTAAATCAATATTTCATGTTAACCTTCTCAGGGCCCCGATTACAGCGGGAAGTTGACAGAGTTACCTTCGACAGAAAAATCAATATTTGTGTACAAAAATGAGTATATTTGCATGAATATTTCAAGTATCTTCATCGGTATCCTATAATTGAACATGTTTTAAAGAAAAAAATGTAGGCATATTCTGATTTTTATACAGAAAACTCAATATATAAATTGATAAAATTGAAGATAAATGTTAACTTCCCATTGTCATCAGCATCCTGGAATCGGACCCGAGACCTTTCGCATGGTAAGCAAATAAACTGACCATTAGACTACGAGGCGAACAAATTTATATAGTAAAGTCCACTTAAACATTATGTACATCAAAGTCCATTAAAATCTTCATTAGCTTTTATTTTTGTCTGCGGTTGTCTAACTTATCAATATAGAATAGACTGCACATATTTAATGGATTATTTTGATTTATGCAGGTAGTGAACGAGGGCCCAACATCGCTAGATGCTTTCCAAATTAAATATTACATTCCCGTAGCGTATATGGACAAAGCTACAAACATGAACTACACACTGATTGATGTTTTTGAGCCAAGGGTATGCACAAAATGATTTTATCTTTACAATACCGGATTTATTTAACGGGATACTATAGATCAAATAATGATGTGAAGATGATGTTCTTTTTCATTTATGTATTTCTTTCTCTTTTTTTAAAAAATTACTAAGTTATCATGAACATACAATTTTGATTGAGTTTTTATTACTTGTTTTATTTTAAAATGTTACTATTTTATATGAAAGATTAGCCTAATTCAAATTTCATTATAGAATTAATATTTTTGAATAGTATCACCAGAAGACCTCCTGTAACAATCTTGTACTCTATTATTATTCTGGATAATTTATTAGGTGTTAACATAAGTTTTGTCAATATTTTTCCAAATGAAGAGAACAAGAAAACACAACCAAAAAATACAACAAATAAGTCAATAATGTATTCTCCTTAATGATTTTACAACAAATTAGACAATAATTCATAGCATCTTCACCGTACACTGCACAAATATCGCGAGCAGCATTGGTAGCTTTATTCTCTTGATTAAACGCTAACAGAACTAGTTGTCGAAAGTGCTCACTTTCGTCTACTTGACATTCTATTTTGAAGGCTTCTAATCTAATAAAATAATACATGTAACGTAAAAGCAAACACAATATCTTGTAGAGTGGAAAATTTTATTTCTAATGACGTTATAACTTTTACCAGTTTGTTTCACTTTTGGTGCTGATTTTTCAATTTGGAAAAAAAATTATACAATTTATGCGAACACCTAATATACAGCACCATTCTTGTGAAAATCACCTCAAAGGTGCTAAATAGTTGAAGAGAGGAATTACATTACATGCCCTGCCTGTATGGTGAATGGTGACTGGCCTCTCATTTTATCTAATGCTCTCTAATATATTTATATTATGTCCACCATCAAATCTTCAATTTTACTTTAACAAAATGAATTTTTGATTTATCAATAGATATTTTCTCTTTCGGCTTTCGTCATATTAAAATTATATCTTAGTATCAAAAACACTATTTTATAATATTGTCTGTAAAAAGACAAATGACAGTAAATATATACAATTTTTTCCAGAATTTTAAACTGTGTCATATTAGCTGAAACCCATGGATATCAGGCATAAATTTTAACATTGAAATCCTCTTATACGAAGTTCATTAAGTCGACGGATTCATATTACACAATTTTTTATTTATTTCAATGAATTGTCAATTACGTTTACATTAAAATTGTGTCTGGTATTAATCCTACAAAGCCCTAATAGTTTTATGTAAGACATGTCTTATCTACATTGTTTTAGAATTGATTTAAAATAAAAAAAGATATGCTTGTTTTTCTTTCTTTTTTTAATCTTTAATTGAATCTCTTGCAAAATTCACTTTATGGCGCATCACTTATTCAGCCTATGTTTATTTGCATGGCAGAAATGATGCATACATACAAATAAATGGATATTAAGATAATAAACCAACATATATTTGTAATTTTAATTAAATCATTGTTTAATGAACAGCCAGTAACCCGACGATATTGCCCAATCAATAAAAATTACATTTACAATTAATTTATTTACTAACAAAATTTACAAAATAAAAATTACATTTTACTGGACATATTTCGACTGTGTTGAGCCCTAATTTTTATAAAGGAAGATTATGAAGATTATTACAAAATTTTAATCAAATTAATAATTGAGGGTATTAGAAGAGCAAACTTATAAATCTCCATTGAAGGGGTTACTAATATATTTGCAAAAATGATTTCTAATTATACTTCACCAACTCAATGGAGAATGCTAAGTTTGCGGTGTCAAGTATAATTGAAATCTGTTTTTGCAAGATTTAGAAGACGGTTTTGAATTACGCTATTATTTAGGTAGGTAGGTTTTTATGTATAGTTTATTTTGGCATCAATAACTAATTTTCTTTTTTTAGTGGAGATTTCCAAGTTTTTTTATAATTTTTTTATTGATTAATATAATTATTTACTATAAAATCTACTTTCATAATTTTTTAAATGTTAAAGCTGTTACTTTCCAAAAAAGAGACTAGATCTTGTGCTTGGAGAGTGACTTACACTATTTTATCTGTTTAGTCATTTGAAGTTTGATTCTAAAACCCTCAATTATACAATTTTGTATTGTAATAAAAATAGTAAATAAGATAAAATTTAAACCAATCAAATATACTACCTTTCTAAATCATGAAGTAAAACAAAACATTTGAGGAAAATATACATATATTTTTTATCTATTTACAGGATACGTTAAATCAGGCTCCTTTCTTGTGTAATCCGGAAAATGGAAATTTCTATCTAGGAGCTGATGAAGGACATTATGTTGCGATTGAAAATGATTCTGATACTACTCAGATGTATCAAACAACTGAAGCATCGGCTGAATCAGTCGCCTACACTGAAGGAATACCTAAAAAATTGTCCCAGGACTTATTCCAATTTGGTACTAACCTGTATTTAATACGATTAAATAAATTTGTACATTTTTGTTAAAATGACTAACTAAAACTTAATTAAACATCTGTATTATGATGTTGCGGTTGGCTCTTTTGGGTACCATGCCTGAGGTCCCGGATTTGATTCCCGGAAAGGTGAAATTTTATTCAATTGGTAAGATGGTCAGTCTTACGCTTCAGGTGCTAGTCCGAGGAATATAAAATAAAAATATTCTAAAACCACCCTTTAAAGTAAATATCAAACTCGAAAACCCTCGCATGGTAGGCAAACTCGCTGACCATTTGATCACGAGGCGGACAAAATAGCATAAATATTAATTTATTATATACTTTTTTCAGATATATTTGACACCAATACAGAAGTTGATTTGCCCATCATTATGACTGAAGGAAATTTCCCAAAAACTAAAACACTCCATCTCAATTGTACTGACAAACACGTCACTTGTTTCATCGTGAATTGTATTAAAATAGGCGGTCTACCGGCCGGTGGAAATGGGGCGCATATGGTGCTTCGAATGAAGCTTAATGTCACCAATCTAGGTATGCATTTTCACTTAGTACATCTTTATTTTTTTAATATATAACTAACTTTATATCAATAGTTCATTTTTTTCTATTTTTTAAGTACTATTATTATCTTTTATTGTAATTTTTTTTTAAGAACTACATTATAAAAAAAGTAATTATTACTATTAAAATCAATATTTTTTACATGTTTTTTTTTATATTCTTCAAATGTTTTAAATAATAAATACTTGTTTTTACACAACTACAATATTCCAAGGGTTGATTAATATGCTACGTCCCTGGGCTATTTGGAAGTAGATAAGAAAAACTTTATGTGCCTTATTTTTTTAAGAAGTCCTACTGGACTTGTATGCACTTCTCCCAGCGATGCTCCATCATTTCAATAGCTTCCTGGTAGAACATTTGTCTGACCCCTGCCAATCACTCATCTACACAGCACGTGATCTCATTGCCATCCAAAACTGTATTTCCACCCAAAAATGTTCCTTAATTTTTTGAGAATACCTCGTAGTCACTGGAGGCTAGATCTGTTGAATATGGAGGGTGTTTAGCCAATTTAAACCCAGCAGTAAGGAGTTAGTGTGTGCTGGAGCATTGTCTTGATGAAATAGCAACTTGCAGCATTTTGTAGTGATCAGCGGCCTGTTGTAACTAAACCGTTGCCGGTTTCAACTTGTCGCTCGGTATTTTACACATAGACAAATATGTCTAATATGGCTAAATAATGCAAACACATCAGCTTGACTGGTCAACTCGAAGCAGGTCAGGGGTGGATCATATCAATCAAACCTCGTAAACCTATAAAAAAATATGCTTGTTCTGTTTGGAATTGACGATTCCATACAAATGTTTTATTTACAATTTTATTTTTTTACAGACAATATTATTAAGAAAGAAAATGCAGTTATGCTTTCTACGTATGCAGTTGCATTAAGGCCGTAAGTTATGAATATAATAATTATTATTTTTAAATTACTTATAGAATATGAAGGACAAAATTTGTCAATAATATCTCAACAAATAAATACAGTGACAGATCCTACTTACAATCTTTTTTTCTAGAACTAAAGTGTACAGCTACACTAGATCTTTAGTGGTTGGTTCTGTTCCGCCTCCTCCCTCCACTCCGATTTGGATTATTATTCTGTCTGTGATTCTTGGAATTCTTCTACTGACTGTTATTACATTTGGGCTATATAAGGTTTGCATTTTTGCATCACAATTGTTTTATTTTAAAAATACTAGTAAGTACAGAAAACATGAATATATTATGTTGGTCCCGAGCAAAGTTAATTGTATTTTTATTTGCAGTGCAATTTCTTCAGAAGAAGTACAAAAGAAGACTTGGAACTACTTAAAAATCAAGATAACAGTATTGTAAGTGATGACTAATATATGTTTTTCTTATATTTATTAATGTTGTACATAAATTAAATTACATATTATCAAATTGAATAATTGATGTAATTTTTTTACAGAATGAAACCATCGATGACCTCACAGATGAAGATCTTTAGAATGAATTGAGATACAAATTCAAATAATACCTAATCTAACTTTGTGAGATAGTAAAAAATGTGATATTCATATCTAACAATTTAAAAGTGCCATATAATATTTATGTAATGGGGTGAATGGAGTACTGTTAAAAACAAACAAAATTTAGTACGTAGAAAGGTTATTAATAATTTATATTCATCACATTTTAAAAAATAATACCCAAATATTAATGACATAAAGGGTGCTGCTTCTTATGATAGGATTTATAAGAAATGTATATAGAACTCTTAAATATATTGCAAAATTGGTGATACCCAGTGACTATTGGAACCTGATTAAAATGTAGTCATTTTAGAGTGATAGTTGTACTATTTATTTATCTGACATTGATAATAATAATATTAATTCATAAATAAATTGAAGATAGTGCTAAATGTCAAACTGCGCTAGAGCGTCACTGAACTTCAGCGGGGCTGCGCAACAAAATTTTGTATGGAGTGCTGAGCAGTGTTGCGCAATTTTGTGTTTCTGCTACTCGCCGCGCAGTGACACTAAAGCAGTTTGACATTGAATTATAGTTTTTATGATTTGGTTAAAAATCCAAAATTTTATTGAGTGCTGCTCCCAAATTATTAGTTTCTTCAGAATGGCTCAAGCAATTGAATGATGTAGTGGTGATGATCCAGCATGCTTTTTACTGATCTCTTTAAACATGTTGAAATCTTAAAACTAACCACATTATTATTTTAATATTTTTGCACCAAACAGGCCAGTAGGTCTAATTACAGTTGTGAATTACAGCACGGAACACCCAGGCTTGAGAAAAATCACATAAAAATTTTGTGTTCTCATCGTCAATCGAACCCAGAACCTTCCATGCGTGAGTCAAGCGTCTGAACAGTGGCTTCTGTGGTGGAATTAATTTCTTATAAATTATGTGTTGGTAAAATATTTCAGTTTCCTAGTATTATTGTTTGGATTGTAAATTTCTAAGCTATTTTGTGCGAAGAAATTAAAATAAAAACTCTCACTTAATAATGTAAAAATGGAGAGAAAAAGAGTATCAGCCAAAAAAAAATTGTGGTCGAGAAATACACCCTCAGGAGCAAATACACACTGAAGAGCTACTTCATAGCGCCCAAGACTGGGTGCAAATGCAGAATCTTCTAGAGTGGTGGTTTTTAATGCCTAATTGCAGGCAAGGCACTAGAAAAAATGACAATTCAAATTTTCGTTGTGTACTTTTTGTAAATGTATTATACATTCCAGAAAATTCATTCCATTTGAAAATTATCCGCAATACATACCCACGCTATCTACATACAGAAATCTTTAAAGAATTTTTGCTTTTAATAATATTATGAATTATAATTATTCCCAACAAATGAGAAACTGTTAATTTTAAAAGCAACAAAAATAACATATTCTAAACATAAGTATGTGGTTATGTAAGTAGGGTATTTTCAATTTCATTATAGTATTTATGTCGCCGCCAAACAGTTTAATCAGCCACTCAATGGAGCAGCTTGGCTGTTCATTAAACGCTGTCATTCAACTGAATGGCTAACGGATGCTGATCAAAATGTCGAAAGCAACGTTTAACGAATGGGCTGAACATCGCTTAGCCTCTTTAGGCTGCATTTTCTCTCTGCATCTAATTAAATAATTAGAATACAACAGTAAAAATTGTTTTATTTTATTATACTAAGTTAGGTTAGGTTGGGATATGTTGGGTTAAGTTTAACAATATATATATTTTTTTAAACTAAATCCAACCTATCCTAACCTAACCCGGGGGCTTTTGGTTCAGCCATATCCAAAGGGCTAGCTTTCAACCAGCCAACACGTTAAACGTTGAGCTATCTTAATAAATTTAATAAACGGCCTAGCCATTCAATCGAATGCCGGCATGTATGAACAGCCTAGGCATCCAATTAAGTGGCTGATCGAACTATTTGGCGGTGACGTATATATGACCTTGTAAGACTGATTGTTTTGTCTTCATAACTATCTATGTAAAATCAAAAAGGAAAGACAAGGGAGAATATGAGTTACTCAAACTCCGTCTGATTTTACCTATGTATTTATTATAGTCGTTAGATCTTAAATTAAGTATGCATAATAAAGACACTGTTTAGGTATGTAAGTAAAGAGTGTGGTGTTTTTTTGGTCAGTGTATAAATGTTTATTTTTAATAAAAATATAATCCTCTACTTACTGCTTTTTAAAACATTTCTTAGAGTATTGTAAAATCTTAATATTTCATGAAAAAATCTGTCGAGAAGATAATTGGTACTCGTCAAAAAACACCTATTTTGCATGGGTGCAAGGGGTGCAAATTTTGACACTTTATTGTGTTTTGAGAATAGGCAGAAATTCTGTGCATTTGATTTGATTTAGTAAAAAATGCATTAAAAAACCAACGAGAGCAAGCAAACTCCAGGGATGCCTTCTAAAGAGCCTTTACCATGTTTGCCTACTTTACAAAGCATCAGGTTCTTTAGTCCTTGATGTCCACTGTTGACGGTTTGTTGGTGGGTCATGTGGGATGTGGACCTAACAACAGGAGTTGACAGCTGACAAAGAATCCCAGAGGATATTTGTGAACACTAAGGAGTAAATTTGAGAAGTAAAACAGTATTTATAGCAATATTTTATTGTAATCTATAATACACAGTAATAAAAGATAAAAACATATAGAAGTCATTGGTATTTTTTATTAAGTATAAAGTAATCAAAATATTTTCAATACGAATGTTAACTATTGAATCATACAGAAGTAATTAATGAATTAGCATTTAAACTTTAGTATGTTCCATACAAATAATGGCTAGTTGCATTTCAGGTTATTTCTATTAGAGTGAAATGTTTGTAAGTGCGATTATTTTTTTTTATATTAATTTTATACTCTTAAGATAAATTTATATTAAAGTAATATTCTGGGTTCAAATTTTTTTTTTCAAATATACAAAATGTCATTCTTGGTAAAAATACAAATAATCTAAATAGGAACCAGCAACATTTGAAAAATAGAAAATAGATGTTTTGAAAGTCCGCTATGATAATACCCACCTTCCGTTAGTTGAAATTCAGTCACTAAGTTGCAGTATGAGTGCTGCACTCCGCTTGACCCAGTGAGTGGGGGGCTTATCCGAAGGTAGCATGAGGGACAGTACAAAGTTAGAAGAATGGCCGGTGGTGGCCAATACTCCCCTTCTTTCGATAGTTTTATACAGAGGACACCGATACTTTGTACCTTCGCTGAATTCAACCTTTTTTACAGGGAAAAATCTCAGGTGAGGCATCGGTTCATTTAGTATTTTGGGTAACTGTTCGTCAACTATGTGAGCGGCAGCATTCCACCTCGCACCGTCTATAAATGGACCATAGATGTAAATGCTTTCTTTGGATTCCACAATTTGCTCCCTCGGCTTCAGAACTTCGCAGTCAAATATTAGTGTATCTATTGGTATTTTTTTCCACCTCGCGTAGTTCTGCATACCTCCCGTCAAAAAAGCTTGGGTGAAAAAGAAACCGGACAGCCAAAACGACGAAGGTTTTCCTTTTTCGTACCAACTTTGCAAGACTTTCAATCTGTCGATGAAATCCAAAACGTAACTGGCAAGTGGTTTCAAACTAGGATATGATACTTTAACCCAATTACCCGGAATTTTACTTATCAACATGGCATTTGCTTGAGTTTCTAACTGCGGAGACATCACAATTAAGCCCTTAATTGCTTTCTGAAGACTTACTAGCGATGATCTTATTTCATTTCCTAGCTTGTTGAATCTCTCCATTTCTTGAACGAGAACCGTATTCATGGACTCCGTGTAACTCACGGGAAATCTCTCTTTTGCCGCTTCCAATTCAAATGGCGGAGGTAACTTGGATAAGATATCGGAGCATAAGTGAGCTAGTAATATATCCGGTCCTGCACCGGAAGAACCCCCGGAGACTGCCCCTTGTACCATCAACAGGGTGTCGGTGAGGGCCATGGAGTCGGAGAAGTCGCGGGAGATACCCGCGTTCATGTGGAGCCCTAACACATCGGGATGTGTGATGGCGGGAATATTGTCGATATGTTTCATATAGTCCTGGTATTCACAACGCCTCGGTAAACCATATTCGGGGCCTATGCTTGAAAATAGATAATTGTGATTTTTAATCATGTCAGGGTTAATAAAATTTTTCAAAATGGTTACAATAAGTCTTCTATCCCAATCATCAGTTACCCTACCTCCGTAATTGCATTCGCCAGTCAAATAGGATATTGCTACATAAGGTGTCTCTTCATACTGATTTAAAAACATTTGAAGCTGCATTACTGATATCTGAAAATCAGATTCATTGAAACCATAAGGAATATTCCAACCCAGAGGTCCGAACTTTCTTCTTTCTTGTACAACAGCATGGAAAAAACAAATTCCAAATAGCAATTTAGTAAAAACCTTGTCTTTACCCGGACACCCTTCGTAAAATTCACTTTCCTTCAATGGTTCCGATATGTAAGATCTTCTCAGGTTGTTTTGAAGACCAGTTGGAGGCTCATTAGTCATTTTGACGCCAACTTGTAACACAGATTGTGGAAAACTATCAGATGGGTAACTCGTCAACCAGAGTCGAAAGTTCATGTCGGTGTTTGTTAGGTCAAAACATTCGCAGATACTCTCTAAAACAGGAAGCCATGACACAGCTAAATGGCAATTCTGTAAGCACACCCACCCTCCCTCAATCTGCGCTTGTTCAATCATGGCTTGAGCTATAGGGCCTTGCCCTTGACCTAGTGATATAGAGTAGAATTTGCTATCATAGCCCATCCTTTCGCTGAATTTCCACAGTGCACCCATGGGATCTGCTCCCGGGGATAAAATGAAAATTAATGGCACCAAACAGTTGGAATCGCTGTAAGATTTCCTTATGTCAAATGGAGGGGGAGAAACAAATTCCTTTCCTAACACTGTTTCTACAAATAGTGATATTGCTTCGATTAATTTATCGGGCCTTAAAATTCTAATAACAATCAACTTTTGAAAATCGGAAAGAACACTATTCCACGGGCTGGGTAATTTTTCAGAGTGTGGATTTATAGAATCGTAAATCTTTTTCCATGCTGGAATATTTTCCGTAAACGAGTCTTTAAATTTTTTGAATATATTGATCTCCGACGCTCTACAAGCTTCATCCCAAGATTTAGATGAGAGCCAGGGTGCTGGTTTTGGAAAAGGGTTATCAACGGCAATCCCACCTGTTAATAAAAAGTTCAGTTCCCCACTGTCTATTTCGTGAGTAGCCAACATTATTTTAGAACACAAAAGAAATGAAAACATCAATTTATCTTTTTCAAAGAGAGATCGACAAACATTGGAATATAAATTGTATGTAAAAGCATCCCTCAAAAATTTGAGTCGTTTGTCTAATATCTTAGATTTATTAGCGGTTTCAATAGAAAGAATATACAGATTAATAAACCATGTAAGTGAATATTGATACATGGGATCTACATTGGGTAAATCGGTGACACAATAATATATAACCGCAGAATGTGTTGCAATTGGCCTATATCTAAGTCTAAATTCATCAATCATCGCCTCAGTTTCTTTAGTAGCTTCTTGTCTAATCAATATATCATCGGATAAAATTTTGGATGAATCGAGAATTTCAATTGCACCTTCGTCTTCTAATATGTCACCTTTGGACTCTTGCAAGGTCCTCAAAATACTGTCTTCTACATTTTTTAATGCTGCATTATTTTCTGCACTCTCAACAATTAATTTCTCTCTCTTTTCTTGTAAATCGGGTCTCTCTTTAGCTACAACTATACCAAGAAGTTGATCTTCCAGTCCATCAACCGTCAAAGCGAAATTTATAAGAGTGACTTTGTTAAAGACTTCAGGTAGGTAATGAGGATTCCTGAGTTTAGTTGTCATGTATAATCTAAATTTAGGACTGTATTCTATTACATTTTCCCCTAAAGCTATAAATGCTTTTCCTCCTTGTATATATGTATTTTTCATTAATATTGGATCTAATGGTGCTTCCAGTTCTTCCAAAACATTTTCTATCAAAGCTGGCATTCCATATTCCAAACATGGCTCTATTATTTTCATGTAACTAGGGTCTGTCAATTTTGTAACCGCCAAGTCGTTCGACTTCTCCATTTTTTTAATCCATTTATTAGCCTGCCCTTGAGGATCCACTAAAAGAGACCACCTAATAGATGTGTCTTGGATTATGGCATTATCTGTTGATATCTGATCTCGAGGAAGTCCAGCTATATACCAGTTCTGTATTTTTATATCAGTACCTAAAACTTTGCTGAAAACATAATCCTCCGAAATGGGAATTTTTAACTCTTTAGTATAACGCTTCCAGTCTGCGATTGAGGAAATTCTGAAAGGCATAGTAAATGGAGCTAAGTAAGCGATGATACCGCAAGATATAAGAATATCTCCCGCCAAATTGTCAAAAAGAATTTGCAGATTTTCTGCTGCTGCTGTCCATCTATATTTTTCTCCTCCTAATCCACCAATGAGTTTCTCGGCACGGTACAATTTACTTACGCATAGCGCTACTTCATCTTCAAGCTGCTGTTTCTTAAAGTTAGCTTCTTCTAAAGCTATATTCAAATCTGCCACTTTTTGTTCAAGTCTTGCAACCATAGCTTTTTTTTCATCTAATATAGCCATTGTTGCAGCAAATTCATCTTCTGCCGCTTGTAATTTAGCTTTTTTAGGGGCCACTACTTTGGCAACAGCATCATACATATCCATAGCAATCACCCACTTACATAATCCTTCAGCAGCGGTAGATGCTTTAGCAATTATGTGTGGCTTAAAATCTTTGTGCGGTAGATATTCTTTTCTGATCTTTGTCATTGTGGCAACAGGTATATTGTCTTTATCAAATTCTTTCAAATTTGGTAGAAAAGCCATGTCACCGAGTAGTTTTTTACTGGGTCCCCAGAAATCAAATATTTTCTTTCCCGGATTATCTGGATCTGGAATTTTATCTGGAGGAATATTTTTCATGACACAAACAGCCGCCATCACAAGTTTGACGGGAGCAGGAGGATTTTTCATAGATTTTACTAAGGTGATATCAGTAGGTTTTAAAGTATTAAGTGCTGCTATAGCATCTTCGAGAATAGGTATGGCCAAGGCTAAATCAGCTTCGCAGTCTTTCTTCAGAACTTGCGCAGATGCAGCTTGTTCGTTGGCAACATTTGTATCCTCTCGAACTTGTATCGTAGCCTTGTCAGCTTCCAATGTTTCTTTTTCTATTTCGGCCATCATTTCAGCACCTTTTGCAGCCATTATTATTAACTGTGGTTTGAGTGCATTCAAATCTCTTTGCATAATAGCAACTGCCTCTGCAGCTAAATTTAGTTTATCTAATCCATTCACATATCTCTGTTTGGCTGCTCGCAATTCTTTTTGTTTCCTATTTGTCAATTTTGTAAATGACTTGATCAAGTCGAGATAGGATGCAGAAGTAACATAAGTTTTTTTTGAAAACTTCATATAAAATTCATCGGATATTCTTCTAGCATCCACATGAAAATATTTACATGCAACCACAGAAGCTAATTTCACATCATCAGTTAAATTAACTTCGTTCATATAATAATGAGCAACTTTTTCTAAAGCATCTTCTGGCCAACTCTCGAACCAATCAATAGTGCAACAGTTTACAAGTGATGGATATAGCCTCAATCTATTTCGAAAAGAACTCCCTATAGGACTAAAACACAAGGCTATGTGAAGTTTGGCTTTGCACCGAGCAATAAAGAAGGCAAATACTTCTAAAGCACTAACATCTAAGTTTCTGTTACCACCCTGAGCAGCCAATCTCACTAACTCAAGAATTTCTTGTTTCTCATCCAGCTCGTACAAATTTGGAATTTCACCGGAATTCAATAAACTGTCAATATTCTGTATAAAGGTTTCCTCCTGGATTTGGCCTTCAGTGAATAGGAAGCTTGTTTCCTTGCCCATCCCACCAGACTGTCGGAGTACCTTCTTAATGTCCTCCCTCCACTCGCGGAGCCCGTAACTCTTGGTTATCTCCGGCTGGAATAAAATCTTGCCTGTCATGCTGCTGGCTAGGCGCGCCAGTGACTGGCGCCCAGAACCCCCCACACCCACTAGAAGAGCACTGCCTCCTGGCATAGAGAATATTCTGCAAATTTTAGATAAATGTTCTAGAGCATACTGGAATAAAACGATATTCATTTTCGTTTTACTCATTGAATTATATTCTTCTAAAGATTCCACGGCTTTCTTATAAAATGCATCTATACTTGGTATCTCTTCATACTTCTTTTCATCATCCAAGGCATCTGGGTCGAAGTAAACACCGAACATCAATCCCCGGAGTGTTTCTTCTGTGACAACTCCTTCCTGATTTTGATAATTATCACAAGCCACATCAAAAAACTCTTTAAAATAATCTCTTGTAAGCTTTTGTAATTTACCGAATAGCCACCCTCTATCCTCATCATCCGTAAGTCTGTCATAAAATACACGAAGGATTTCATGGATCCACAATTTAATAAAAACTTTCTTATTATCAACAGAATCTTTTTTTATCATAGAACAACCTTGGATTACTCTGGCATAGTCTCTTAAATTAAATATATAATGTGACTTGGCAGGAGTTGGACGCAGGTCCCTCATAGCCGACTGATACATATCCATAGTTCCAGCAACTATTGCTACAATTGATGGCATAGCATCATTCCCAAATCCATTGCGTCTCAAAGCAATCTGTAGTACATTTGTGAATATTCTAGTCATTGTTTCTTCGGAAAATTCATTGATTGCCACCATACTATAGTGGCGTAATAATCTGGCGTAAATAAGTTGCTTACTACCACCTACAGGACCTATTGCAGCTAAAAAAAGCACATCCAGTATAAGAATTTTTTCAGTTGTCTTTAGATTATACCAGTGTTTGTGGTCAAAATATTGTCGCAAAATTTCTATGGCAGGTTGAGCTCCATATACTTCCTTAGCAGGCATGTTCATGTCATCCACAAAGATCACAGCGAGACTACCCTTTGGTGGACCATAAATATTATTTTTCCTCTTAAGGAGTTTCGTTATAACCAAGTCCTGTGTTTGATTTGCGGAAGTAGTGGTAGTAAATGTAATGAAAATTGGCATGTAATGATCCAGAGATAAACGCGTCATCATATAATTTTGAATATAAAAACTTTTCCCTGTTCCGGTTGGACCAATTATAAGCCAAGGGTTTCTATACCTAACATGAAGATCCAAGAGATATATGTATTTAGCTGTGTCCAATGTTGGAATGACAGTCTGTTGTAAATTTATTGTTTCTACTAATTTTTCAGCTTTTAAAATTTCACTCCAATGTTTCCAACACCCTTTTTGCTTGTATTGATAAACATAATCATATAATGAGCCCTCTAATGGGATTGATACATCGATTCGTTCTAAACTGTCTGGCACTGGCATTTCCCCTCTCCAAAACTCTCGATAATATTCCTCAAACTTGTCTCTAGAATCTGTAGTTAATAAGCCACCAATTCCCCAACAAACAGCAAATATAAAAGAAGCTTGAATCCACGTCTTGACATACCTCGAGTCCTCCTCTCCCTGAATAGCATCATTCATTAACATTTCGATCAGGCGTAATGTAGTTATCACTAAATTAATCTCACCTCCACTAACCATCTGATTACAAAACCTTCTTATAAATGTTAGTGTCGGCATAAACAGCCATTCACACATATCATGCAACAATTCTTCATAATCACATCTCCAGTGTGGATTACAGGTTTTTATCCATGATTTAACAAATGGCATTGGTCCTAAGGTAGCAGATTCCATATAAATCATTCCGCATCTGGAAACAGTAGCAGGGGAAGCTTGGGATAGATCCATTACTTCAAATATCATAGACATTGTATCTGACATGGCTATAACTTCTCCAGATGTCAAACATAATTTCTTATTGTCATCGAGTACGGTATTCATGTTTTCAATCCACACAGCATCCACTGGACCGTCAAAAATAATCCATTTTTTATTGGCATTATCTTCAGATGCATATTCCCTAAAGGTTGTTGCTACAACTCCATCCGTCCATTCGTAAGATACCGGATCAAATGCTCCATATAACTGTCCAATTGTTACGGCTTTTGGATTGATAACCCTAAAGCTTGTAGATATCCTATGGTCACTCTCAATACCCAGAGCATCAGCTAATGTTTTGAGTGTACATGTTTTACCAGAAAAAGGATCACCTACTAACATAAATCCGTGTCTTACTATCATCATTTCAAAAGTTTGTATTATTTTTAATATAAATGAATCCGTCGGTTCTAAAATCAATTTTCTGCACACTTCTTCAGAGGCTAATATTAATTTTGTATAATCTGGAGCAGGTAAAGATGTTCCTGGAAAAACATCAGAAATGATTCCCTCAAATAATGGAACATCAAAAGACAAAAACTTAGGCAAGTTTACATCAGTTAAAGACCGAAGTAATAGTATCCCCTCATTTTCATCTGGAAATTTCTTTTTGTTATTTCCACACGCCGAGAGTACAGTCTTGACTGCTCTCATACCATAGTCATAATGGTTTTGGGAAGAGAGTTGTTCAGAGCACAAACGATATGTGGTTACAATCTTAATAGATAGGTTCCTAGCATCAATAAAACCATATGAATAAAGAGATATCTCTCCAATCATGGCATAATCAGGTACCATCATCGCAACAGTCCGAAATAAAACTTTAAGATTATCTGGCAACTCGGACCTACCTGCATA